>NC_057389.1:2542445-2874085 GCF_019320065.1 Cervus canadensis
GATCTCAGTTCATGTATTGTTGAAGCCTTGCTTAGAGGATTTTGAACATTACTTTGCTAGTGGGTGAGATGAGTGCAATTGTGCAGTAGTTTTTTTTTGTTTTGTTTTGTTTTGTTTTTTTTAACTTTTTTTTTTTTTTTTTAATTTTTTTATTAGTTGGAGGCTAATTACTTCACAACATTTCAGTGGGTTTTGTCATACATTGATATGAATCAGCCATAGATTTACACTTATTCCCCATCCCGATCCCCCCTCCCACCTCCCTCTCCACCCGATTCCCCTGGGTCTTCCCAGTGCACCAGGCCGGAGCACTTGTCTCATGCATCCCACCTGGGCTGGTGATCTGTTTCACCATAGATAGTATACATGCTGTTCTTTTGAAATATCCCACCCTCACATTCTCCCACAGAGTTCATAAGTCTGTTCTGTATTTCTGTGTCTCTTTTTCTGTTTTGCATATAGGGTTATCGTTACCATCTTTCTAAATTCCATATATATGTGTTAGTATGCTGTAATGTTCTTTATCTTTTTGGCTTACTTCACTCTGTATAATGGGCTCCAGTTTCATCCATCTCATTAGAACTGATTCAAATGAATTCTTTTTAACGGCTGAGTAATATTCCATGGTGTATATGTACCACAGCTTCCTTATCCATTCATCTGCTGATGGGCATCTAGGTTGCTTCCATGTCCTGGCTATTATACAGTGCTGCGATGAACATTGGGGTGCACGTGTCTCTTTCAGATCTGGTTTCCTCAGTGTGTATGCCCAGAAGTGGGATTGCTGGGTCATATGGCAGTTCTAATTCCAGTTTTTTAAGAAATCTCCACACTGTTCTCCATAGCGGCTATACTAGTTTGCATTCCCACCAACAGTGTAAGAGGGTTCCCTTTTCTCCACACCCTCTCCAGCATTTATTGCTTGTAGACTTTGGATAGCAGCCATCCTGACTGGCGTGTAATGGTACCTCATTGTGGTTTTGATTTGCATTTCTCTGATAATGAGTGATGTTGAGCATCTTTTCATGTGTTTGTTAGCCATCTGTATGTCTTCTTTGGAGAAATGTCTGTTTAGCTCTTTGGCCCATTTTTTGATTGGGTCATTTATTTTTCTGGAATTGAGCTGCAGGAGTTGCTTGTATATTTTTGAGATTAATCCTTTGTCTGTTTCTTCATTTGCTATTATTTTCTCCCAATCTGAGGGCTGTCTTTTCACCTTACTTATAGTTTCCTTTGTAGTGCAAAAGCTTTTAAGTTTCATTAGATCCCATTTGTTTAGGTTTGCTTTTATTTCCAATATTCTGGGAGGTGGGTCATAGAGGATCTTGCTGTGATTTATGTCGGAGAGTGTTTTGCCTATGTTCTCCTCTAGGAGTTTTATAGTTTCTGGTCTTACATTTAGATCTTTAATCCATTTTGAGTTTATTTTTGTGTATGGTGTTAGAAAGTGTTCTAGTTTCATTCTTTTTCAAGTGGTTGACCAGTTTTCCCAGCACCACTTGTTAAAGAGGTTGTCTTTTTTCCATTGTATATCCTTGCCTCCTTTGTCAAAGATAAGGTGTCCATAGGTTCGTGGATTTATCTCTGGGCTTTCTATTCTGTTCCATTGATCTATATTTCTGTCTTTGTGCCAGTACCATACTGTCTTGATGACTGTGGCTTTGTAGTAGAGTCTGAGGTCAGGCAGGTTGATTCCTCCAGTTCCATTCTTCTTTCTCAAGATTACTTTGGCTATTCGAGGTTTTTTGTATTTCCATACAAATTGTGAAATTCTTTGGTCTAGTTCTGTGAAAAATACCGTTGGTAGCTTGATAGGGATTGCATTGAATCTATAGATTACTTTGGGTAGAATAGCCATTTTGACAATATTGATTCTTCCAATCCATGAACACGGTATGTTTCTCCATCTGTTTGTGTCCTCTTTGATTTCTTTCATCAGTGTTTTATAGTTTTCTATGTATAGGTCTTTTGTTTCTTTAGGTAGATATACTCCTAAGTATTTTATTCTTTTTGTTGCAATGGTGAATGGTATTGTTTCCTTAATTTCTCTTTCTGTTTTTTCATTGTTAGTATATAGGAATGCAAGGGATTTCTGTGTGTTAATTTTATATCCTGCAACTTTACTATATTCATTGATTAGCTCTAGTAATTTTCTGGTAGAGTCTTTAGGGTTTTCTATGTAGAGGATCATGTCATCTGCAAACAGTGAGAGTTTCACTTCTTCTTTTCCTATCTGGATTCCTTTTACTTCTTTTTCTGCTCTGATTGCTGTGGCCAAAACTTCCAACACTATGTTGAATAGTAGTGGTGAGAGTGGGCACCCTTGTCTTGTTCTGATTTCAGGGGAAATGCTTTCAATTTTTCACCATTGAGGGAATGCTTGCTGTGGGTTTGTCATATATAGCTTTTATTATGTTGAGGTATGTTCCTTCTATTCCTGCTTTCTGGAGAGTTTTAATCATACATGAGTGTTGAATTTTGTCAAAGGCTTTCTCTGCATCTATTGAGATAATCATATGGTTTTTATCTTTCAATTTGTTAATGTGGTGTATTACATTGATTGATTTGCGGATATTAAAGAATCCTTGCATTCCTAGGATAAAGCCCACTGGTCGTGGTGTATGATTTTTTTAATATGTTGTTGGATTCTGTTTGCTAGATTTGTTAAAGATTTTTGCATCTATTTCCATTCAGTGATATTGGCCTGTAGTTTGCTTTTTTGTGGCATCTTTGTCTGGTTTTGGAATTAGGGATGGTGGCCTTCATAGAATGAGTTGGAAGTTTACCTTCTGTCTGCATTTTTGGAAGAGTTTGATTAGGTAGGTGTTAGCTCTCTCTAAATTTGGTAGAATTCAGCTGTGAAAGCCCATTCCTGTCCCCTGGGCTTTTGTTGCTGGAAAATTTTTGGATAAAGTTCGAATTCCTGCCCTGTGATGGGTCTGTTAAGATCTTCTATTTCTTCCTGGTTCAGTTTTTGAAAGTTATACTTTCTAAGAATTTGTCCATTTCATCCAAGTTGTCCATTTTATTGGCATAGAGCTGCTGGTAGTAGTCTCTTATGATCCTTTGTATTTCAGTGTTGTCTGCTGTGATCTCTCCATTTTCATTTCTAATTTTGTTAATTTGGTTCTTCTCTCTTTGTTTCTTAATGAGTCTTGCTAATGGTTTGTCAATTTTGTTTATTTTTTCAAAAAACCAGCTTTTAGCTTTGTTGATTTTTGCTATGGTCTCTTTAGTTTCTTTTGCATTTATTTCTGCCCTGATTTTTAAGATTTCTTTCCTTCTGCTAACTCTGGGGTTCTTCATTTCTTCCTTCTCTAATTGCTTTAGGTGTAGGGTTAGGTTATTTATTTGGTTTTTTTTCTTGTTTCTTGATATAAGCCTGTAATGCTATGAACCTTCCCTTAGCACGCTTTTACAAAGTGTCCATACCGTTTTGGGTTGTTGTGTTTTCATTTTCATTCATTTCTATACATATTTTGATTTCTTTTTTGATTTCTTCTATGATTTGTTGGTTATTCAGAAGCGTGTTATTTAGCCTCCATGTGTTTGCATTTTTAACAATTTTTTTCCTGTAATTGAGATGTAATCTTACTGCACTGTGGTCCGAAAAGATGACTGGAATGATTTCAATTTTTTTGACTTTTCCAAGACCAGATTTATGGCCCAGGATGTGATCTATTCTGGAGAAGGTTCCGTGTGCACTTGAGAAAAAGGTGAAGTTGATTGTTTTGGAGTGAAATGTCCTATAGATATCAATTAGGTCTAGCTGGTCCATTGTGTCATTTAAGCTTTGTGTTTCCTTGTTAATTTTCTGTTTAGTTGATCTATCCGTAGTTGTGAGTGGGGTATTAAAGTCTCCCACTATTATTGTGTTACTATTAATTTCCTCTTTCATACTCATTAGCGTTTGCCGTACATATTGTGGTGCTCCTATGTTGGGTGCATATATATTTATAATTGTTGTATCTTCTTCTTGGATTGATCCTTTGATCATTATGTAGTGTCCTTCTTTGTCTCTTTTCACATCCTTTATTTGAAAGTCTATTTTATCTGATATGAGTATTGCGACTCCTGCTTTCTTTTGGTCTCCGTTTGCGTGAAATATTTTTTTCCAGCCCTTCACTTTTAGTCTGTATGTGTCTCTTGTTTTGAGGTGGGTCTCTTGTAGACAGCATATATAGGGGTCTTGTTTTTGTATCCATTCAGCCAATCTTTGTCTTTTGGTTGGGGCATTCAACCCATTTACATTTAAGGTAATTATTGATAGGTGTAGTCCCGTTGTTATTTACTTTGTTGTTTTGGGTTCACGTTTATACAACCTTTCTGTGTTTCCTGTCTAGAGAATCCTGGCAAGTTTTTAAACTGTTAGAAATAAGTGCTAAGAGTCAAAGACTAATAGAGGAATTGGAACCAACTGATATCTAATGCAAAACAGCCCAAAATATTTAGTTCTGATCATGTGGTGAGGCATTAACTTATGCCTATGGCATTTCAGTCTTTATTCTTCCTGGTCAGACTGTTAAATCACTTTTTATTTCCTCTGCTAAGACCCTGGTCTGCACCTGTGTTGGCATGTACTCTAAGCATCATCAGGACAACAATGTATGTCTACAAAGAGCTTCTGTTTCCAAAAGTTCTCACAGCATTATCTCACCCGTTTCTCATACCAGACGCGAAGTATCTGCCACCAGGCCCATTTCATACATGGCAGTGGGGTCCGCAGGCATGCAGCTGGGGTGCAGGCAGTCTGTCTGCCCAGAGGCAAGAGGGGCAATGGGACGCCACGTGACCATAGCCAGTGGGAGCCAGCCTGCAGGGGCCTGAGCGTCCACGACTATGAACCAGCTGGGGAAAGTGTAACTATTAGTTGCTCAGTCACGTCTGACTCTTTGCAACCCCATGGACCGTAGCCTGCTAGGCTCCTCTGTCCATGGGACTTTCCAGGCCAGAATACTGGAGACGGTAGCCATTCCCTTCTGCAGGGGAACTTCCCAACCCGGGGCTCAAACCCTGGTCTCCCACATTGTAGGCAGCTTCTTTCCTGTCTGAGCCACCAGGGAAGCCAAACTTGGTAGGCAGCGGGGTTTATTTTGGCTGCACAGGTCTTGGCTGTGGCCTGGGGGGTCTTGGCTGTGGTCTGGGGGATCCTGGCTGCAGCCTGAGTCTTGGCTGTGGTCTGGGGGATCTTGGCTGCGGTCTGGGGGATCTTGGCTGCAGTTTGGGGGATCTTGGTTGTGTTCCGGCTCTTAGGTGCAGCATGCAGGATCTAGTGCTCTGACCAGGGACTGAAGCCGGGCCCAGTCTGAACTGGGAGTACAGCGTCTGAGCCACTGGACCACACGGAAAGTCCTGGCTATGGAATTTTTAACCACAAAAGTGATTAGATTTGTATCACAGGGAAGACAGCCAACAGCAGGAAAAATGAAAGAAACAGGTAACCACGACAAAGAGGTGATCTGGAAAACAAGCGCAAACCTTGGAGGGAAAATCCCTACACTCATCGCCTCTACAGAGTCAGCTGGGGCTGCTTCCAGAAAACCATCACAGGAAAGAGTCCCTGAGAAGTGAGGCTAAGGAACAGTGGCCACTGTGGGCCCGAAAGCCCTCGGCGCCTTCCGCTTGCTAGTGCCCTCCGCCATTCCCGCCCAGAGCGGGCAGCCGGGGGCTCAGAGGCTGGCGTCTCCACTCTCTCCTATCTTTCTCTCGAGCCCATGAATCAGTGACGGGTCACCGCAGGGAGGCTGCCCATCTCTAGTGTGTTCTTTCCCTGAGTCAGAGTAGACCCGCAAAGACCACAGCAAAATCCTAGAGAGCGCTCTCAGAACACACTTGTTCAACAAATGGTTATACCGTGCCCACTGGGTGCAGATCCCGCTCTCAGTGGGGTACACGCAGCGAGGAGGCAAAGAAAAGTGCAGGCCTCACGGCTCCTCCATTCTGATCGGCATCTCCTGCCTTCAGTCCTTCCGTGTGCTTGTAACTCTTCCCGACGACTCTAACCCCAGAAATCCGCTAAGTCTCCTATTCCCTGACTTCCTTCAGATTTTCACTCCATTACCACCTTTTCTGCAATGCCTTCTCCAACCGCCCTATTCAAACCACCTCCTGAAGGTGCTCTTCCCTCCTTTTTCCCTTTCAAAACAACGCTTATTACCATCTAACATGTGTCCTCTTATTTTTGATCTTCATTTTTCTCCTCTTGCTAGAATCTAAGCTTCAAAAAGGCAGGGGCTCTTGTCTGGTTCCTGGCTGTACCCCTTAGCACCTTTAGTGATAATCGGCACATAGCAGGCACAGAATAAACCCTGAGGTTCACTCATGTGATCTGTGTACCTGTGACACAGAGGTACACGCACAGGCCTCTAACATTCACTTGTATTCGTCATTACTCGTCATATGTGTTCTCCTGCACATGCAGGCGGAAGCTCTTCTGTGGACATCCAGTCTTAAAGCACTGAACGTCCAAATTTATATGTGCTGATTCCTCCTTTATTTGATACACTTCAGTTCTTTATTCTTAAGCTGAACAATTTTTCCCTCTTATGCTGTCTTTGAACATGAACACTTTCTTTTTTTCACACTCAAGTTATTTATTATATTTCCCACAGAATCCATAACCACTTACTACTTCCAGCTAAGTGTATGTCAATCCACAATATCAAAACAGCTCTACAAAACATAAAAATGTCAAACCTCTCATCTTTTCTTTTTTCAAATGCTATCTGACTTTAAAATTAGGCATACAGGTAAACTCAAGCAATCTGAGTTAACATTCCGTACCTAACAAAATCTTCCCTTGTTACTTCCTCTAACGTATCTTTATACCCCTCCTACATAGCTGGTTTCTCAATGCAAAGTTTTAGGAGTATTTTAAGAAACTTCCCTGGTGGCTCAGACAGTAAAGCGTCCGCCTACAATGCAGGAGACCCAGGTTCAATCCCTGGGTCGGGAAGATCTCCTGGAAAAGGAAATGGCAACCCACTCCAGTATTCTTGCCTGGAAAACCCCATGGATGGAGGAGCCTGGTAGACTACACAGTCCATGGGGTCGCAAAGAGTCGGACATGACTGAGCGACTTCACTCACTCACTAGGACTTTTTATATTTTTAGGAGAAAAGATATAAATGTACAAAGCCTCTGGTATAGAAATAATCAAACACTGTGCTTTCTGTTTCTCTAACTCCTGAGAAACACTGGCTAATAGGCAGAAACAAATGGCAAACACCAGTAGAGCTGATCTTCAGGCCTTGTTCTCCTTGTTCTCCCACCTACTAGTTATGTGACCGCAGGCCAGCTTCAGCTTCTTTATCTGTAAATAGAAGCTGACTCTTCCCAATCTGCTCACCACACAGGAATTTTATGAGAATAAAATAAGTCTAAGGACATTCTCTGAACTATACAGCAACAGTCAAACGAAAGGTATAACGATGTTGCCTAAAGGTGAAGTGCTCTTAATCATTCCCTGAAGCAGAGTAAAATTCACAGTTTTCTTATTCCCATCCCCTCATACCAAGTATAATACAAAAAGTCAGCTTTTCATAGATAGACTTGTGAATATACCTTCGACTGTATTGTCCTCAGATTAACCAGATGAATGTCACAGGGCAGAGGTGACATCAGTGGAGAGAATTCAGCCAGCAGCTGAAGGGTGGGCACGGGGACCTTTTCTGTCATGGGAAAGACAGGATGGTTCAGGAAAGAAGAAGTTATGTGGCTAAGGAGGGAAGGGTGACTGACTGCCTTCTGTTCTTCTTCCTGTCAAGAAAAAACAAAAATGCGTAAAGGTTTGATATGTGCAACTCTCATAGTATTATCTGAATCAGCAGACATGGTTCAGACAAGAGAGAAATAGAAAAATATATTAATACTTCGCTTTCGCTGTATTTTATAAATAAGTCTTAGGCAATGCACAGCAGGGTACCAAGTTCAGTTCTAAGCAATAGAAGAAAACAGTGTCCACTTAACATTAACTTCCCTGTTTAGAAATACATCTCCTCTCCACTGCTTTAAAACTAAAAGTCTTGAGAACATTTTCCACAAACATCCTAGGACAAAGAATTACTTTATATGAAGATTCTTTCTCAACCTACCATAAAACTCTTAAAGTGGACAGATTGGGATGCTCATATATCCTGTACGTCATCAAATGTTGTCTCTTTTCCCTCAGGTTGTATCTATCATATTCTCATGGTTTCATTTACACATTTGACTAGACTGTGAAGTTATATACCAATCCAAAATTATGTTTTATAAGTTCTATATATATAACTTTATATGAAGGTTCTTTGTATATATATTCTATATATAAAATATATAAAGCTATGTTCTACCCAATGATAGGATTTTTTAAAAAAATAAAAATAAATAAGGCTTTAAAATAACACAGGTAGCATATCTAGATCATCTGTTTTCTTTAAATTTGGTAAAATCATTGCCAGATGTTTCGCTTTACTTTATTCCAAACACTGGAATTACTGTATCTGTTACAGAATAGTTGTCACACATTTACACGGTATACAATTATTCAGTATAATTTTAAAATACTTTAGTCTTTGCTATGGTGTGTGGTTACAGATAAGCATTTCAGCACATTCAAACAATAAGTAAATCCACCAGGACTGGGGAATATACATATGGCAGATGACATACACAATTAATTAAATCAGTAACTAAGTAGAATCTTAACCAATAATGTCTAAGGTGTAAAAGCAGACCCAGAAAAGCACTGAGAAGAAAACGTAATTTATGTAGAAAGGCCTTGTGATCACCAACACCACTTCAGGATATTTCCATTTTGTATCATATTTTTGGAAATGACTATTTCACTGATATCTTCTGATTTTGCATATTTTTTAATAGGTGGCTCAAATAAAAGGTCTGACAACTTATCTGTGTGCAAAGACAAGATTTACAGAAGACAGCTTAAAATTCAGAATGTCAGATCAGCACTGGACAGAGGGTATTAGCAAAGAGCGCTGAGCATCCTGCCAGCAGCAAACTGGAGATGTCATCACAATGCAGACTACGAGTAGAGAAAAAAAATTAAGGCAACAGAAGGACACTACAATATTAAGATACTGACAAAAAACATTAGGTAAAAAATATTATGTTAAAAAGTTTATCCATTCCACATTCTTTTTTAAGGAAAAATTAAATAAAGCATATAAAATAATATTCTTCAACAACATTGAAATTTAATGCAGCTTGTTGGGTAACATGAAGAGAGAGGGAACATTTTCAACAAGAAGCTTTAAATGGACTCAAAGATCAAAGGACTTCATAATCTAGGTCAGGACTGCTGACAAAATCACTTTTGAGTAATAAAAGATAAAAGCTTCTTACAGAAAGGAAAACACCTGTTTTATCAGATTCCAGAGGCATTAAATCCCTTCTAGGTCGATACGTTCAGAAAATGCGCTCTGGCTTTGTTCTGCACTCTTGGAGGAATCCGTGGACACTTCAGTGAGATGGTAGGATACTAACTAATCTATACCTTAGGAGTAATAATGTGCATAGCTAGTACTCTTCCAAGCCCAAATCAGTTCTCCAGACCTTCAGTGTTTCCCCCAGATTGACCAGACATCAGAATGGCTTGGGAAACTTTTATAAAACATAGATCCTTGGACCTGAGCCAAAACCTACCACATCAGAATTCTAAGGAGAGGGGCCTGCGAAGGTCAAGTTAAAAGCCCCCAAGTGAACGTCACAGTCAGCCCCACTCTGCTCTCCTGACCTGTTTGACGCAGGGACTGCCACCTCAGCACCCTCCCAACCTTTCAGAGGAAACAGGGCTCACTTTGGAATTGAAAGTATAAGCCTTACCATTTAACTAGCTTAGGATAAAAAAAAAGATGCAGACTCAGAAGCATGTTAAGGAAAAGTCTTGTCAAATAATACAATGTCATGAATGCAAGTACTCTGGGCATTCGAGAACTGTGCTATTTATGTTCTCCTCAGCAAGAAAGGAAGAGAAGTTTATGTAAGAGTTGTGGTTCCGTGCCAGAAGAGCTCCATGAACACAAACACTTCTGGACACTGGCCAGGCCAGACGAGACAAAGACTCAGGCAAAGCACCATGATTCACACAGCTTCTTAGCAGCTTTATAGCAGTAAGGGGCTCAATAATATATTTAACTGTGACACTATCACTATTTTGACTAACCTGCTAGGAAGGTAATCTTTTAAACATAACCTTGATGATAAACTCAAAATTTATAAAATATATTTGCTATAGGAAATTTTACATTTGTGTAAGCTATAAACCAGTGTTACAATAAATGATATATTACAACTGCAAACACTATTTGGTTTCTTGTAGGTTGGGAGGTTTCAGACTATATATGTCTGGCTTTTTCTATCTGCAGCCTACCCGAGATTAAGGAGAATTTCTAGCACATTCTGATGCAACCCACATTAAGTTGAGATCTTCTCCACTGGGTTTAAGCCCTTATCTCATAAGTCAGAACTTCCTGCCAGGCTCCTTGGTGCCCCTCATTAAGCCCACTTGAGTTACCTGCTGCCTAAACAACACATGATGAAAGTGAAAGAGGAGACCAAAAAAGTTGGCTTAAAGCTCAACATTCAGAAAACCAAGATCATGGCATCCGGTCCCATCACTTCATGGCAAGTAGATGGGGAAACAGTGGGAGACTATTTTTCTGGGCTCCAAAATCACTGCAGATGGTGACTGCAGCCATGAAATTAAAAGACGCTTACTCCTTGAAAGGAAAGTTATGACCAACCTAGACAGCATATTAAAAAGCAGAGACATTACTTGGCCAACAAAGGTCCGTCTAGTCAAGGCTATGGTTTTTCCAGTGGTCATGTATGGATGTGAGAGTTGGACTATAAAGAAAGCTGAGCACCGAAGAATTGATGCTTTTGAACTGTGGTGTTGGAGAAGACTCTTGAGAGTTCCATGGACTGCAAGGAGATCCAACCAGTCCCATCCTAAAGGAAATCAGTCCTGAATATTCATTGGAGGGAGTGATGCTGAAGCTGAAACTCCAATACTCTGGCCACATGATGTGAGAGCTGACTCATTTGAAAAAGACCCTGATGCTGGGAAAGATTGAAGGTAGGAGGAGAAGGGACGACAGAGGATGAGATGGTTGGGCAGCATCACCGACTGAAAGACATGAGTCTGAGCAAGCTCTGGGAGTTGGTGATGGACAGGGAGCCTGGCGTGCTGCAGTCCATGGGGTCGCAGAGTCAGACATGACTGAGCGACTGAACTGACTGGACCTGTTAGACATGTTCTGGCAGTTCCACATGGTATTAAAACAGTGTTTATTTTTCAGTCCTCTCAAGACAAAAAAAAAAAAAAAATCTAAGAGATTTTATATTTAAAATCATCAAAATGACTACAGTAACGAAAACTTATCCAAACAGATAACTTATTTTTCACCCCAAGCACTGGGAAATGAAGTCACACTGGGCGCCCCCACTCTCGAGTGGAAACGACCATCTGGGGCTGCACTGCGGCTCTGATGTGGGCCAGGCATCCATCCTCATGTTCGCCAGATCCTCTGGTCACCTAAAGTAAGCATTTCCCTTAAACTTGACCAACCTCCTTCTGCTATCATCTCCCTGAGCCCAGTCAGCATTTGTGATTTTCATCTGATAGCTCCAAAATCCCTCTCCTATATGTAAAGAACTGATATCCGGAAGCAAAATGACCCAACTGTAACACATGAATATCTCCAGTGCAATGCTTCCTGATTCAATGTCCCCTTTACTGTTATTCTAGTTGCCAGCAGGAAGGGGGTAGGAAGCGAGGGTCAAAGAAATAAATCCTAAAAGGTCAACACTAATGAGACAATTTCTATTTCATTCTTCTGCTGAGCCCTGAGCATCATTACTGTGAAAGACCTCACAGTCACAGTCCTCCACTGGGCATCGACACCTCTCCCAGTGATATTTATCATTCCAATCTTGTTCTCACTGACTCTGCGAAAGACTCGAAAACAGGTTGCTTCCATTCAGTCATCCAGGATTATCACCATGAAGCTCCAGCAGGTTCAAAGCTTCCACTAAAAAGCCTTCCTTTCCAGGAAATGTCTCCCCATCTCAATTTCTACCATCGACATTTTAGTCATCAGTCTGGTTGAAAATAAAAACACTTTCTAGAAAATTTAAGTTACGTGATATGTAACATTTCTTAATCAAATGTCATTTTAATTAATTTCACTAGAAATTAAAATGTATCTTCTCTTCTCTGGTTCATTTTTTATTTAAAAGAAACTACTGACTTAAGCCCAAGAATCTATAGTTGAGCAAAAGAAGAATTTAACCAAGACAGGATTATAAAAACTTTGAATCAAACTGAAATCAATCATTATGCAAAGAGTTTTGAATGAGAATAAACAAATTATTTAACTTCTAAGTGAAAGCTTTATAGATCTGACACAAAAAATTCTTATCGCTATAGTTAACAGAAGTTTTGTAAATTACTATTTATGGAGAGAAAAACCATCAGAGCCAGAAAGATTTCAGGAGAAGCAAAAGATAGTAGCTGCCAGCACCCAGACAATGATTTTTATATGCCGTTTTAGTCCTAAAACTAAGCTATCTTGTCAGTAATTGATTTAAACCATGAGTCCCAAGAACTGGTATAAATCTTGACATCTAAAATGTATATTAAAACCTTTTTCCTGAAAGATTCTAAATACGGAGAGAATTCTTTGCCTTAATTAGCTGCTGCCATTTCATTAAATCAACCAGTATTTTATTTGTAAAATGCCTACCGCAGGCACGAGGCCCTGCGGGGGCACAGGGCAAGGAAGCAGAGTCCTGAGCCCCGTGGGGGCAGGACACGCACACGGGGACGGGCAGCGGGCAGGGCCTGCGGGGGCAGCGCGGCAGCGGGCTCTCCCGGCCCAGGCACCGCCGCACCTGTGTGATCACCCACACAGCACACACCGGCGTCTGCTGTGCTAGGAACCAGCCCAGAGGCAGACAGAGACCACCTCTTAACCCCAGCGAGCTTGTGGTCCGCAGGAGGAGAAAGACAATGAGCGCATAACCACACACACACACACACACACACACACACACACACGAAGGAAACATGCACGATTCTGAGGGCGGTTCGGATCTGGTCAAGCCGAAGAAGCTGCTGAGGTAGACTCAGACCTGAATGATTAATTACGAAGAATCGCTGGGCAGAGAGACTGAAAGGCGTGTGCAAAGGTGCAGGGGGGCCGGGTGCACGAGGAGCACTGAGGACTGAAGGAAGCCAGCTGGCCCAGGGCAGAAACAGGGAGACCACGCGTCGAGAGAGGAGAAGGCGGGACAGGCAGGGCCCCGAGCATGGGGCTCCGCGGGCCACGGTCAGCTGGTTTTTACACGGGGAGCAATGAGGAGGCGGAGGAGGGAAGCAGGGCACAGTGAGGACAGAGTCGGTTTCGAGAAACAACTACTGCTCCCGGGGTTCAGAACAGATAGGGCAGAAAGAAGACAGCGGACCGGACGTGAGCAGCCCACCCCAGGAGACACAGGAGGCGAGGAAACGTTCGAGTCCTCCAAGTACTCGGGCAACGACACAGCCAAGCACTGGGGCAGGCTGCTGTGAGAGAGAGCAGGTGGGGGAGAAGGTCCACCCGGGCCGACCCTCAGGGGTCTGGGCTGCGTGGAAAGCGGCGCCGGTTATCAAGAGAGGGGACACTGGGAAGGGGGCGATCAGAACCGTGGTTCTGAGTCTGCCAGGCTAGAGATGCCCTTAGAAATGCGGCAGCAACCAGATGGATGGGTCTCAAGGCGAGAGGTGAATCTGAAGCTGAGGGTCTGTATCAGTCAGTTCCAGCTGGTGCAGAGGAATAACATACAAAGTGAGGAAACGGAAAGGCCTGGGGCTGAGCCTTGAGGCTCTCATGTTTCAAGCTGAATACAGAGCTATGGGAGAGACAGAGAACCGTCCCAAGGCAGGAGGAAAACCCAGTACCAAGGGCCACAGGAGCCCTGGCTCGGGAGCGTTTCGGGACCTGAAGGCGGGCAGTGTCGGATGCTGCTGCGGGAGGAGGTCAGATGATGACCGCCCACACCCACTGGGGCGAGCGGCCGGAGGCGGAGGCCGCCCGGAGCACAGCAGCAGGAGGCGGTGAGGGCACCAAGGTGGCCGGCAGCCCTGCCTCGGCGCGGGGGAGACGGGCAGGGAGCCGCAGATGAGAGTCCCGGGCTCAGCGGTGTGGGTTTGTGTTTGACAGAAGACAATGAATGGTGCTCACAAGCCAACACAAAGGCTGTAGGCGCGGGGACCACCGAAGGGCCCTGGGGAGGGTGACGGTGGCGGACCGGCCGAGGAGGAGAGGGAGGCGGGGAGCAGACGCCCGGGGCTCCCTCCACAAGGCGGATGGGGGCCCCGGCTGCACAGAGCAGAGGTCTGACGGCCGGTCAGAGCGCCCAAGAGCGGAGCAGAGGAAGGAGGCCGCGTCGGGGGCCCCTGAAGTGGGGACCTGCAGTCTGCGGGGGCTCCGCGGGGAACCGTTTCTGCCTTCTGAAGGAGTATATTGTCAGGTTACTTCATGGCCAACCAAGTCTTTGCCAGACTCTTTGCACAGAATGCTGGATTTTTGCTTTGAGAAATGAAAACTGAACAAGAAAGCAGACAAGTAAATCCACTTTTAATAGATGAGTCTAAGACTAGCATGACTGAACTAAAGTTTCAAATAAATTTTACTAATCAAACTTAATCTCCTAAGTATGTGACTAAGCTCTATTCTTTAAACTGAACTCTTGTTTCTGTCAAAGTAATTTCAGGAAATTTCATCCAAACTGATTGCTTAACATTATTTTATATCTACATAATAAGCAAAATAAAAGATAAAATGCCTAAATATAAATCTTACATGATACACATAACTGAAGTTCTCTTTCTTGTGAATATAGGCTAAGTCTAATATAAAGACATCTCAATATCAGAAAATGCAAAAAATAAAAGTATAAAGTCACATTTTTAGATGGCAAAGAACAGTCAACATTGGAACATGAGAGCTTCTTTCCTACCATATTCACGACACTTCTTTTTTCTAGTAGTATTCGAAATAAATTAGCTGTAATCTTGTTATCATGGACACCTTGCTCAAGGCCACGATTATCATCTTGCATGAGTCTCCGATCCATGATAACTTCAATCTGACCTAGCAAACAAGGAAACAAACAGGCCAGGGTTATTCACTGAGAATCTCACAAATATAAAGCAAAGTCTAGATTTACGTTTCCCCTCCAGTCAGGGAAGCTATGGGGTTTCTTTCAATAGTAGCTCAGAGCATTTAGTATGAATTCACAAAACAGGACTGTATTTCTCCTTTTCTTCATCAGCATTTTGTAAAATCTAATAAGAAATTTAAATGGGACAGAAGAGAGCAAAATGAAAGTAAAACTTAAAAATACTGATCAAAAGAGTAAAGTCTTCCAAAATTTTTAGTGACAGCATTTGGAATTTAAAAATGTTTAAGAGGTTCATTAAGAAATATATATATCACACATGGAGTAATAAGAAAAATACAGAAGGACAGATCTAAAAAGGATCTGAAGTAACATTTTAGGTTATTTGATGTGTGGAGATTCTCTGAAGCCCAAGGATCTGGGGACACCCACTGTGTAACCCCTTCCCTCTCCGATACTAGAGTAGTCATTTCCCAGCTGTCTTTTCTCCTTTAGCTCAAAAAGTTGTTATATTTGGTTCCTCTATTTGCTATGCAGAAATTCTACAACTCCTCTAGTTTAAGCTATAACCCTAATAGTTAGGTTATGAAATTACAAACTAAAAGAAAATCACCAGAGACATATTTATATGTCTAAGATAATACCAAAAAACCCCATTAACATTATACTACTTAAATACATTGGAGAAGGAAATGGCAACCCTCTCCAGTGTTCTTGCCTGGAGAACTCAGTGAGCAGAGGAGCCTGGTGGGCTGCAGCCCATGGGGTCACAGAGAGTCGGACACGACTGAGTAACACACACACTTAAAATGTATATATTCACCTGTCCATCCACTAATATTTGCTACTGTATTGAGCAATCACTTGGAGTAAAAGGAAATTTTATAAAATGTTTTAGTAACTATCATGCTCATATAGTTAAACCAACTCTGGTTTCTTTTAGTTTAGGTAACCAGGACATAAAGTTATCATTCAGGGTTAGAATTTTCAGTGTTACTTTCTCCATATTCTATCAGACAGCTGTCTAGCACGTGCTCCTCTGGCCCTGGGGCTAACTGTCCCGTGCCTGTCCAGAGCTCTACTGCTTCACGTCCAAAGTCGTCTGTCAACCTCCCGGTCCTTTCTAAGTCTTCTCCCTGACTTCAAACACTGGCCCACACACCGTGTGACACAGAGTGGTCTCGCCTAACTCAAACTGCTTTTATGTCTGTAGTTATGCAAACTCCAGGGTATCTGGGTATCTACAGCAGGGTCTTTATCAGAGAAGTGAGACAACACTGTTAGCTTTATGATTGCTTGAATCCTAAGGTCTAGTCCCATATTTAGAGCCCAAATTGGAGAGTTTAAGGCAGGGTTTAAAAATGGGTAGCTCAGGAGTCGTATCTGACACCAACAGGCTTTACATTCTCATTATTAAAAAATTATGTCAACATTTACAGAATGGGCTACTTCTTGTAAAATTCCAGATGGGCTTTTTGTGAAAAACTGCAGGGCGTGACAACACTGGGCCAGTTCCCCACGGCAGCAAGGTCTGTGCACTGGGGGGCGTGCTCTGCAATTCACTCACATCTCAGCAGTCCCTAGTGGATCCCCGAGGTGAGGCCACTTTTATTTTTATAACTGCATTCATGTCTTCATGACATGATCTCAGGATTTTGTGTAATGAAGGCCACAAAGAAAAATGATAAACAGTAAAGTTTTCTGTGCATGGAAGTACAGAATGCATGCATGTGCCAACGTGAAATGAATATGCCAGGCAACTACACTCATTTATTACCTGCCCAGCTCTATAACACACTTGGCTTAGCAACTCTTAGTATGTAAGCAAAGAGGAGCAATGACATGTAAATAATTAAAAACAGGCATTATGAAGGACACATCTCTCAATAGAAAGTCCCACAAAAAACCATCAGCGTCTACTTTTCTCCTTCTCCCCATTTCCGTCTGCTGGGAATCTATGTAGAGTCGTGTCTGTCATCTCTTTGTTGCCGTGTCTGTATCATCTCTACTCCCCTTCTTCCTTCAGGTGGCAGCATTCTAGGGGGATGCGATTCAGAAAAGGACCTAAGTTTGAACTGTAACTTTCCCCTTTTGCAACCTTGGTTAATTTATTAATATCGAAACTTCAAATTATCTAAATTTAGTTTAGTTGGAGTCTGAATTTCCATATCCATTCAGTCACAACAATGACAGAATTTTGCAAACAATGGGCTATCGGGAAAAGTAAATTATCTTTAAAAATCATCAGTTTTGTGAACTTTTGGGTCTGTTTTCATCTGAAGATTGAGGAAATTTATTATTTTATGTCAGTCTCACAAAGCTCAAAATTAACTAACAGCCTGGTTCTCAAAAGAAAAAAGCTTGTGACTGAGGAAGATAACTAACACATGACTAAGAGAAAGATGATACACTGGGAAGTGAGACTAGGAAGAGCCAGAGAGAGTCTACAGAATACACACCACTTTTCAAACTTGAAACACCTAAAGACTGAGCGGAGAGCAGACTCAAGCGATGCTCGGCATCCTGGATATATGCCATCGTAGTCATGGGGTAGACGTTCGCCTGAAGAGGCAATTTACTCATTGTCAGTCTAGGTTGAATCTGCAAGACCAAACAATTACCGTTAAGAAAAAAAGAAAATCCACTGATATTTATACATGTACTTAAAAACATTACTGTTGACTACAAATGGCTTATTTCCAAACAGAAAAAGGTACAGCACCTTTCTTGTCCAACAGAACAGTTAACTTAGAAATTAAAACATTCTTCAATATGAAGAAAAATCATGAGCATCTTAGAAAATTTTTAAGTGAAATAGGTAGAACTTACCTGTATTTTTTAAAACAGGCATTACTATTTAAATTTAGAATAAAAATCCTTTACAAAAGTTTTCTAGCTCTCCATATTTGCATAAAACAAGTTATAAAGGTATTCATTTCTCATTTAAATCTAACATACTGCTTTTGTAATGAATGCAAAGCATAATAGCTCCCTATCCCCTTTCAAGAAATACCTCTCATAATTCTTGAATCAGTTTTAAGAAATACCACACATCTCACCACCATATCCTCTAACATACTATGTTATAATAATCAAATGCATTTTTATATTTAAAAACTATTCAAGGCTTACTCTTCTTGTTCAGTTTCAATGTAGACAGCTCCAAATTCCAATTTTTCTTGGTTTAGTATCTGAATGCATGAACTACAACTCCACCTTTAGTTTATGAGAGACACTGATAATGAACTAAGCTGGTTGGGTCAAGGAAACTCAAACTCACTCAAACCTCAGGAAGAGATGTCAAACAGAGACTCTGTTATCAGAAACCTTACTCACACCACATAAAAATGTCCTGTCTTCTTTTAAACTCATGAAACTTTAACTCAGAATAGGAGAAGTACAATGTAAGCACAATAGTTAACGTGTACTGAGTGAGTGTCCATTAACACCAGGCACAGTGCTGGGTATTCCACAAATAAGGTCTTTAATCCTCACAACAACCCTGCGGTAGGTCATTCAATTTACTGGTTCTCAACAGTGTCCCCTCAAAGTCATGTTCACTCAGAACCTGTGAGTGTGATTTTATTTTGAAACGTGGCCTCTGCAGATATAACCAAGTTACACGGGGTTGGGGTGGGTGATAGTCTAAAGAATGGTGTCCTTACAAGAGACGGGGCATTTGGACATACAGACATGCAGAGACACACGGAGGCCATGTGACAGCGGAGGCAGGCACTGCAGTGATGTGTTTACAGCACACGGGGCGCCAAGGACCGCCAGCAGCCGCCAGCAGCCAGAAGAGGCAAGGTCACCCTTTCCGAGAGCAGACGGAGGCGGGGGGACCCTGGCTACACCTCCATTTTGGCTCCTAAAGTCCAAAACTGTGAGGGAATAAATTTTTGTTGTTTTAACTCACCCAGTTTGTGGCAGTTTATATCACAGCCCTAAGAAATTAACAACCTGGTAGGTGTAAAAAAAAAAAACAAAAAACCTGTAAAATGTTTTTTAAAAAGGAAGGAAAGAAAGCTAGCTAGCAGGAAATTGCCAAGCCTGATCTTTCTACTCCAATTAAGCTTATACTTTAAAAACTGACATCTAAAATCGTCACAACTGTGTAGCTGTTACCCTCCCCATTTGTGGGTCTAGATTTCTACTTTGGCCCAAGTAACTATTCTTTTCAAAGCATAAGAAATGGCCTATTCTAAAAAAGAAGAAACATTTAGCTTACAGTCTTAAAAATAATATTTTCCTATTTATTAATGTGCTCTATCTTTGTAAAGAAAATTCACATTTTCATTTTTACTAAGTTTTTTCATTCATGTATACACCCACATATACAAATGATTGCTTCTATAGGACTTGAAGAAAAGTCTTTCTTTTGTACACAAGAAAAATGAATCACCATAAAGCCAGGGCTTCATCTGAAAGCCAAACAGCTGTAGCAGAATTAACATGTTAATTTTAAATGGATGCTGCAATTTTTATGCTTTGGAAAGGTTTAAATTTAACTTTTGCAGGAAACTGTAGAAGAGAAAATTATCACAATCCTTTCCACTCATCCCAGTTGAAAATCAGAGTAATAGCATTTGTGAAATTATTTCTATTCACAGTCAGAAATTTCTAAAATGCTAATGTCTCAGAGACATGCTCATGTTTTTAATAGTATTATTTCAAATATATATTGTTACACACATATACTTTGAATATAGATTTAGGTAGCAATCAAAAGAGCTCTAGTAAATTAGAGAAATGAAAATCTGAAAAGAAATTTATGAATCCATTTTCCCATTACTATTTCAAACTATTTCACAAAAACTTTGATTAAATACAGCTATTCACATTTCTAACAGATAGATGTTTTTATTTGTGTGTCTGTATCTATGTACACATATACATATGTGTATAAACACACACACACACATACATCAGTAGAGAAGGATTTCCTGGAATTGAAAAGAGCCCACGGTTAAATCATACATTTAAAAACATACGTGGAACAAACTAAATACGCATAGACCAATTCCTTATGAGGAAATAAAAGATATACTCTATCAATCCCTAATTAATACTAATATTTCCTTCTACTAGATAAATTCATATATATTTTAGCATCAAGGTATTTAACATGCATAGTGGTCTCCAAATCTTCCTTTGAAAAAACAAATCCTTACAAATAGATGTTTTACAAAATAGTCTTGCAAATATTTGTTCTGTCCTTGAAAACCTGGTTAGATACAGAAACTAAAAGTGTCTGAAAATTCAGCTTTATTTTAGAAATAATTTGCAACCTTAAGTAAGTATATTTTTTCAAAGGATCCAAAATTAACTTGCCTATTATGATATATAAAAGGTACATACTATAACCATCATTTAAACATTTTAATGGAAAATTACCTGGTATCCATTTAGGTCAGTATAAAATCTGTTTTGGCTGTTGATGCTAGAAGAAATTCTCATTGCAATCTCATAGTTATGTTCTTTTCGGATGTCTACAATATTGGAAATCTCCACAGACTGTCCTTCTACTCCTAAAATCAAAACAATATTTACACTAAGATGTTGGGAAAGAATGAGGGCAGGGTGCCAGAGGATGAAACAGTTGGATAACATCACCGACTCAATGAACGTGAGTTTGAGCAAAGAGACAAGAGACAGTAAAGGACAGGGAATTCTGGAGCGTTGCAGTCCATGTGGTCACAAAGAGTCAGACATGTCTTAGCGACTAAACAATACATTAATAAAAAATAATTGCCCCCCCTTTTCTTAAATATACTATACAGAACTCCTTCCAAAGTCACATGCATTTCCCTGTTTCCAGCTGTCTATCCTTACCATCCCTCATACACAGAGCGGTGTCACAATTCATCTTTTTAAAGTCAGACCATATTCAGATCATGTATGACTCTACAGAAGGATTAAGAGGCTGGAATGAGATAAATGTACATGGAATAAAACATGCAAATGACCCTGCAGGAAGTCACAGAGGGGAGAGATGACAGTGAAGGGCAGGATGTCAGCCCACTGCGGCTCATCCACCACTCAGCGGGGCTGCCATCCCCAGCAGAGCCATTCAGGGCTACTTCTTCACCAGGCTCTCTTCACACACTGGAAATTATAAGCAGTGAAATTTACACTCTGTTGGTTCGAAAGACAGTATATTACTGCCCATGATCTCTCTCCAGGAAAAGAGACAGGAGATCCAGCGAGATGATTTATGGCTGAAACCGATATTACCGTATTAGCACTTGTGGAGTATAATCTGGAGAGCTCCCCAGAACTTCAGTCAATTTTAACTGAGTCTGATATCTCTTAGGGTCCCTTGTTATGGAGTGATTCATTTTGCCCTTTGCTATATAAAGCAGAGAGAGGAGAGCTTCAGAAAGTCCCAGATGTACTGGACATTTTTGTTTTTAATAAGCCTAAAGTATTTACTAATTTCTATCTGTCATGCTACCCTAAGTATATCTTCAGGTCTGTGGTGAGCCCTTGGGTCTATTTTAGAGCTGGAGAGGAGTTATAAATAAATGGAACACTTAATACAGTGAAGTGGGTAGAAAAGATGTCGCAGGATCTTCCGAGAAAGAGAGCAATTAGGAAAGTGGTCAAAGGAGAA
The DNA here is from genome assembly GCF_019320065.1 of Cervus canadensis. Lineage (NCBI taxonomy): Eukaryota > Metazoa > Chordata > Mammalia > Artiodactyla > Cervidae > Cervus > Cervus canadensis. Next base: position 2,564,227 of record NC_057389.1, read on the forward strand.
AGACTGGCCACATACTATCCTGTACAGCTGAAGCTTTCTGAGGCTCCTGGAGCCCGGGACACTTTCCTACAGCTGTGACTCATGACTCAGCTCTCCCCTTCCTCACACACAACCTGTCACCTCGCTGACAACCAGCACCTCTTTAGACACAGAGGGCTGTCTACAGAAACACAGGAAGGGGAGAAATAAAGTGAGGAAGACTTTTTTCCAGGAGCTAAGAAGAATCCCCAGAGCTTACAGAAGGTGACAGCAAGCAGAAAGGAAGTTTGAATACGCAGGATTTGTGGAGAAAACATAAATGCAGCTGGCCTAAGCATTATAGCTTTAGGTGAAAAATACACTGGAAATTGTACACCATAAATAATAACATGGTAACAATACTGAATGGGCTGCAGCTCCCATTAATACAATATTCAGAATGCTCACAGGGAGTCTCTTCTGGTAGATGTCGCTCTTCTGATTGAACAACCTCACAGAGCCAACTTCAGTTTCTTACTACGAGGAGTATGATCTTCATGGGTGGAGGAAGGAAATGCCATTTCCCCCCTGCTTTATAGGCTTCCCAAGTGGCACTAGTGGTAAAGAACCCACCTGCCAACACAGGAGACATAAGGGACCCGGGTTCGATCCCTGGGTCGGGAAGATCCCCTGGAGGAGGACATGGCAATCCACTCCAGTGTTCTTGCCTGGAGAATCCTGTGGACAGGAGCCTGGCGGGCTATAGTCCTTGGGGTTGCAGAGAGACAGACGTGACTGAAGTGACTTAGCACACACACACAGCCACAGTCTGAACCACTAACCTCTACTAGCTAAATACATACATATACCGACATACATTTTCTTCTGAGGATTACCAGATAAACCTACCAACACAGCTGATGGAAACCCCACCACTACCAGGAAGTTTGGGGTGGGGGGGCAAGCAAAGACATAACACTGGTAATAGAACAATAGTAACCTCCTTGAACTAGGAAACGCATTCCTTTTAAAGTAAACTTTCCCTCCAGCATACTTTAAGTAACCCAGATTTTTTTTTTCTACAACCAAATGAATTATATAAAAAATTTAATAGACAAGTATTCACAAATGAACCAAAGAAGCCCCAAACCCAAAATGTAGCACTAGGGATGCTAGTGTTAATGGGGCATTAGGAAAAACAGCAGACAGCAAGTGACTCTACGTTACTGGAAGCGTTTGTAGGGTTTTCAGCACTGCTTTATGTTTTTCCTCTCTAGACGGAACATTATCTCAGGGGCCAAAGAAATACATAAAATGAAGTAGTCTTCATAAAGGAGGGTGTCATGCATCTCTGGAAAACACTGACAAAAGAAAAATGCTCTGAGAAAAAAATTAGCAATTTCGCATTACCTCTAGCAATGATAAATTATTTCTACTGAGACAATCATCTTTCTCAAGCTCAGCACTATTATGTTCAGATACTATTGGGGCAACAAATGCTTAAAGGTCCTTTAAATGGAGCCTCTATGTCCATTTGCACTTGAATAAGACATTAATTTAAATTCTGTGCCAGGACAGAGTTTTAAAATAAGGTCAGACTTAATATACTTATTACCAACAGACCATGTGATGGTAATAAAAGCAAGAACGTATCCCTGAGTTCTCAAAGAAAAATTATTATTTTTCAAAGAAGAAAATGTTTGAAGGAGAAAGAGGACTAAAATGATTGGGAATGGGTGAATTTAATTCAGATGACCATTATATCTACTACTGTGGGCAAGAATCCCTTAGAAGAAATGGAGTGGCCCTCCTACTCAACAAAAGACTTCAAAATGCAATACTTCAGTGCAATCTCAAAAACGACACAATCATCTCAGTTCGTTTCCAAGGAAGACCATTCAACATCATAGTAATCCAGGTCTATGACCCAATCACTAATGTTGAAGAAGCAGATGTTAAACGGTTCTATGAAAACCAGTAAGACCTTTATAACTAGCACCAAAAAAAGATGTCCGTTACAGGGGACTAGAACGCAAAAGTAGGAAGTCAGAGAAATCTGGAGTAACAGGCAAATTTGGCCTTGGAGTACAAAATGAAGCAGGGCAAAGGCTAATAGAGTTTAGGCAAGAGAACGCTCTGGTCATAGCAAACATCCTCTTCCAACAAAACACTAGAGACAACTCTACACATGGACATCACGAGATAGTTAATACTAAAATCAGACTGATTATATTCTTTGCAGCCTAAAAGGGAGAAGCTCTATACAGTCAGCAAAACAAGACCAGGAGCTGACTGTGGCTCAGATCATCAGTTCCTTATCGGAAAATTCAGACTTCACTTGAAGAAAGTAGGGAACACCACTAGACCATTCAGGTATGACCTAAATCAAATCCCTTATGATTATACAATGGAAGCAACAAATAGATTCAAGGGATTAGATCTGACAGAGAGTGCCTGAGGAACTATGGATGAAGCTTTGTAACACTGTACAGGAGGTGGTGGCCAGAACCACTCCCAAGAAACAGAAACGCAATGAGGAGGCTTTACAAACAGCTGAGAAAAGAGAACTGAAAGGCAAAGGGGAGAAGGAAAGATACACCCATCCGAACGCAGAGTTCCAGAGAACAGGAAGGAGAGATAAAGCCTTCTTAAGTGAACAGTGCAAAGAAATAGAGGAAAACAACAGAACAGGAAAGACTAGAGGTCTCCTCAAGAGAATTAGAGATACCAAAGGAACATTTCATGCAAGAAGGGCACAATAAAGGACAGAAATAAGGACCTAGCAGAAGCAGAAGAGATTAAGAAGAGGTGGCAAAAATACACGGAAGAACTGGACAAAACAAGGCCTTGATGACCCAGATAATCACAATGGTGTGATCACTCACCCAGAGCCAGACATCCTGGAGTGTGAAGTCAAGTGGGCCTTAGGAAGAATTACTACAACAAAGCTAGGGGAAGTGATGGAATTCCAGCTGAGTTATTTCAAATTCTGAAAGATGATGCTGTTAAAGTGCTACACTCAATATGCAAACAAATTTGGAAAACTCAGCAGGGGCCACAGGACTGGAAAAGGCCAGTTTTCATTCCAATCCCAAGGAAAGGCAATGCCAAAGAATGCTCAAACTACTGCATAATTGCACTTATTTCATGTGCTAGCAAGGTAATGTTAAAAATCCTTCAAGCTAGGCTTCAACAGTATGTGAACTGAGAACTTCCAGATGTTCAAGCTGGATTTAGAAAAGGCAGAGGAACCAGAGATCAAATTGCCAATATCCGCTGGTTCACAGAAAAAGCAAGAGAGTTCCAGACAAACATCTACTTCTGCTTTATTGACTATGCCAAAGCCTCTGGCTGGCTGGACAAAACACACTGCGCAGAGCTCCTGAAGAGACGGGACACGAGAGCGCCCGGCCTGCGTCCTGAGAGTCCGCGTGCCGGCCGGGAGCAGCAGTCAGAGCCGGACGCGGGGCAACGGACGGCCGGGAGCAGCAGTCAGAGCCAGACGCGGGGCACCGGACGGCCGGGAGCAGCAGTCAGAGCCGGACGCGGGGCACCGGACGGCCGGGAGCAGCAGTCAGAGCCGGACGCGGGGCACCGGGCTGGTTCAAGCTGGGAAAGGACTAGGCTAAGGCTGTGTGTTCTCGCCCTGCTTACTCACCTTCTATGCAGAGTATATTATGCAAAACGCCAGGCTGGATGAATCACAGGTGGAATGAAGATTTCTGGGAGAAATATTAATAATCTCAGGTGTCATAGATGACACCACCCTAATGGCAGAAAGCAAAGAGGAACTGAAGAGCTTCTTGGTGAAAGTGAAAGTGAAGTCTCTCAGTTGTGTCCGACTCTTTCCGACTAAATGGACTGTAGCCTACCAGGCTTCTCCGCTCAGGAGATTTTCCAGGCAAGAATACTGGAGTGGGTTGCCATTTCCTTCTCCAGGGGATCTTCCCGACCCAGGGATCGAACCCAGGTCTCCTGCATTGCAGGCTGACGCTTTACCCTCTGAGCTACCAGGGAAGCCCAGAAGCCCACCAGGGAAGCCCAGGGAAAGTGAAAAGAGGAGAGTGAAAAGGTGGGTTTAAAACTCAACATTCAAAAAATGAAGATCATGGCATCTGGTCCCATCACTTCATGGCAAATCAATGGGGAAACCATGGAAACAGTGATAGACTTTATTTCTTGGGCTCCAAAATCACTGAAAATGGTGACTGCAGCCATGAAATTAAAAGATGTTTGCTTTTTGGAAGAAAAGCTATGAAAGACCTAGACAGCATATTATTAAAAAGCAGAGACATCACTTTGCTGACAAAGGTCTGTATAGTCAAAGCTATGGTTTTTCCAGTGGTCATGTATGGATGAGAGATTTGGACTATAAAGAAAGCTGAGTGCTGAAGAATTGATGCTTTTGAACTGTGATGTTGGAGAAGACTCTTAAAAGTCCCTTGGACAGCAAGGATATCAAACCAGTCAATCTTAAAGGAAATTAACCTTGAATATTCATTGGTAGGGCTAACACTGAAGCTCCAATAATTTGGCCACCCGATGTGAAAAGCCAACTCGTTGGAAAAGACCTTATTCCTGAGAATGACAGGGCAGGAGAAGGGGACGACAGAGGATGAGATGGTCAGATGGCATCATCGACTCAGTGGACATGAGTTTGAGGAAACCCCAGGAAATAGTGAAGGACAGGGAAGCCTAGCATGCTGCAGTCCATGGGGCCGCAGAGAGTCGGACACGACTGAGCGACCGACAAACAACATCTCCTATTCCGTGTCAAGAATCTGAAGACGCACCTGTCCCAGCGAAGCTCCGTGGACTGAGGGGAGAAGTCCCCAAGAAGCAGGGGTACAAGCCCATTGATTCCAGTGACCTGCTGCCTCTCTGCAGGATGTGGCAGCAAAAGATACTTTTACTAAAATGGTTCTACCAGAGCAACGGCTCTAGACGGCCAGGGGTTTTAAAGGCCCTCTAGTTTTATCTCAATCCTGGGAAAGAAAACAGCTCTGACTTTACAAAAGTAATGCACAGGGAAGTGAGAGTGGGTGTGCGGACACTCCACGTTCCAACAGAGAACTAAGCACCCGTTAGCTGTTAACAGCACCTCACAGTCTGTGCCCCTGCAGAAGAGAGGATGGGGATTCTTTACCTGTATTAATACACGCGATGCAGAGTAAAATGCAGCCAGCTCACAGGCGGAAAGCTCTGACAGAGGAGCCAAAGGAGTCTCTGAGAACCATGGCGCTCTTTCATTTCTCCTCCCCACAGCCTGTGAGCACCTCACAGACACAGGCTGTCTTACACACACCTCACACTTCAGAGTTCAGCCATGTGCTGGGCACAGGCTCGGGGCTGGAAACAGTTAGAGAGAATGAAGACGTGAGAGGCTGTCCCTCACCACGCAGCAGCTGGCCGGCAGGGGGGAGAGCAGACGGGCTACAGAGAAGGCTCACGTGGAAAGGTGAGGAGGAAGTCCTTTAGTTTTGAGTAAACGCACGCCTGTTACACTCTCAGCTCCTCGTGTACCGGGACCATGTCTTATTTATCTTTACGCTCCGAGCACAGAAGAGGCACGAAGAACTGAGTGAAGGGAGGCAGCTGTGTGGGAGAAAAACCACCAGCAGGTAGCAAGTGCTTAGTATGGACCGTATTGCATACACCTAATAACCCATTCAATTCTGACCGCAAGCCTAGGAGGGAATTACCTGCGCAAGATCACAAGGTCTGGCAGAATCAGGACTAGACCTCTCAGCTATCATGTCTCAATGGCAGACCAACTACTAGAAAATGTTGAAATTACTTTCAGACCAAGGATTGAGAAATATTTTATAGGAACTCTAAGCAGAGAGAAGAGCTCCAGATTATTTTTAAACAAGGAGAGAAGGCACTGATCTGCAATCTGATATACTATAAGAGCTACTGAATTAAATAAAATAAAATTAAGGGACAAGGCTTGCCAGAACCTAAAATTTCTTTAAAACAATCTCAGAATCTCTTCTGAACTGTCACAGACACTTTAGAAGCCAATAAAATAATATACATTAAATATTAAAGTCACATACCCTAATTACCTCTTATCTACCTTAAATGAACAGCGATCATGAGCACAAGGATATTTACAGTGCACTGGCGCCAAGAGTAGAAATATGGGGAAACACACCAGATGCCCACTAACAGGCAAATGAGTAATAAAACCAGGTAGGTACATCCATGCTATGGAATGCTCTGCAGCAAATGAAAAGAAAGAGGCAACACTCTGTCCTGGCAGAGGAGCTGATGGAGAAAGCAAGCAGAGCATCTGTACAGTATGATAAACTTCGTGCTCAAAACAGACACAAACACAACATATTTCTTTGGGGGTGTGTGTGAGAGAGAGAGAGAGAAAAGGCCCACATATCTGCATTACCTGTCTTAAGTGGTGGACAGAGGACAGGAACAGATTTCAAAGAGATTTTGTGTCTACGCTGTTGTTGTTGCTCAGTCGCTCTGTCGTGTCCGACTCTCTGTGACCCCGTGGACCGCAGCACGCCAGGCCTCCCTGTCCATCACCAACTCCCAGAGTTTGCTCAGACTCATGCCCACTGAGTCAGTGATGCCATCCAGCCATCTTGTCCTCTATCATTCCTTCCCTTCCCCTCCCACCTTCAACCTTTCCCAGCATCAGGGTCCTTTCCAATGAGTCAACTCTTTGCATCAGGTGGCCAAAGTATTGGAGTTTCAGCTTCAGCATCAGTCCTTCCAATGAACACCCAGGACTGATCTCCTTTAGGATGGACTGGTTGGATCTCCTCGCAGTTCAAGGGACTCTCAAGAGTCTTCTCCAACACCACAGTTCAAAAGTGTCAATTTTTCGGTGCTCAGCTTTCTTTATAGTCCAACTCTCACATGCATACATGACCACTGAAAAAACCATAGCCTTGACTAGACGGACCTTTGTTGGCAAAGTAATGTCTCTGCTTTTTAATAAGCTGTCTAGGTTGGTCATAGCTTTTCTTCCAAGGAGCAAGCATCTATTGCTTTCATGGTTGCAGTCACCATCAGCAGTGATTTTGGAGCCCAAGAAAGTAAACTCTGTCACTATTTCCATTGTTTCCCCATCTATTTGCCAAGAAGTGATGGGACTGGATGCCATGATCTTAGGTTTCTGAATGTTGAGTTTTAAGCCAGCTTTTTTATAGCATGTGAAATTTTTGTCAAAAGAATATGTGTGTAAACACAGTCATAAATACTATGTATTTGCATTTTATACATAAAAGTAATTTTAAGCATTTTTTTTTTTAAAGAATATTTTCTGAGGCAGGGAAAAAAATGAAACTAAGTAGGCAAGAGGTGAGGGTCAGAAAGCAGCACCCTCTGCAGTCTGTTGCTCAGCACGGGTTCTAAGGAGATCAAGACGCGCAGTCCCTTGTGTATGGAGAGAAAGACTGGACGGCACCTCCAGCATGTCCCCTGGGCCTGAAAGAAGAGGTGGGCCAAGCAGCCTGGAAGGGCTCACGACTGGGTGCTGCAGACAGACGGCCCAGGGCTGTGGCTCTGACAGCAACCTCTGGAGAATCCCAGGCACATCTCCTCCGCACATGAACTCTGGACCAGCCGAGTTCAGCTCCCTCCACCTGTCTAGACTACCTGACTCTAGCAGTTCTGAAATGCAAAACACACTCTTCCAAGGACATGCCTGATAAGTCAGACAGCTCTCTCACTGACGGTGAAACAGTGACAGGAACAAGAGGCAGCAGCTTGGGAGAAAGAGCAAAAGACAGCCTCACTCACAGTCCAGCAAGAATTCAGGACCGTGTTTAGTGGGTCAATATGCGCTGAGGACAAGTCATCAGATCAGATGGTAAAACAGCAACTGGCCCACCCCCAACCTGGAGAAACGAACAGTGGTGATGGGGGCCCTGAGGGACGTGTCTAAGCCACCAAACAGAAGTTTAACTGAGATCTGACACAGACAGGATATCATGCAGAATAAGTCCTGAAAGAAACCCATCCACAATTTAAAGCAAGGTCTTCAGTGACTGTCCTTAAAACGCTGGCTTTCGGGCGAAAATGGAACCTTGAGCTCAATCTGCTGTCCTCAACAGAGAGGACTGGGCCCTCACATCAGAACAGAAGCAGGACAGGAAGAGCTGTCATGAGAAACTCGGGCTTCTCACTTTGAACAGCTCCCCTTCAATCTGGGGGGTACTTTGTTTCATATTTAAGTGATCGAAAATTGAAAAATAATGTTCCTGGTGTGTGCTTACTTTGTGACATTGCTTTTGTAAACGTATCCAACCTAACTGGGAACTGACACATGGTTATCACTAATAACCAGCACACACTGCTTAGGGGGGCACATACATCTAAATGACAGTTCTCACAACGATGACACATTCAGCAGGTCAGCAGGAGATGATGTTTCTTTAAAGCAAATATTACTGTTACTATATTTAAAAAAAAATGTACTCCTATCTGAATGTACCAAGAATAGAAATGGCAGTAATTCCCACAACCAGATGACCTTTTTCTTCATGTTGACTAACTCAACTTATCATCCATTACAAGATCTAATTTATCCTCTGAGGTACGTGGTGATTCCCAGATCTGTAAATGTTCACAGTGATTATTTCTCCACAAGTGAAAACTTTAACATCTACTTTCATGAATACAAAGTTTAGTAAATTTCACTCCAAGACTCAAATTTAAGAAAATGATAATGCATCACTGTGTTTCATTCATAAAGCACTAGATAAACAACTACCACTACTTACTGATCAACTTGTCATGAGCTAGGCACTAGTCAACATATTTTATGCTTTTCATCTCACGAACTCTCAAAATGACGCAAAAAGTAAAGGCATACTAGGAAAGGTACAACATTTTGATCACACAGATTGCAAATTCTGGTTAAAGATTATACCAATTAGGTATGCTATGGGTGAAAAAGCCCTAATAACTGAAACACAGACAACAAAACTAGGAAGCTGTCTCTTTTCTCTTTTTCCCTCTAATAAACACTGATTTTAAGAAACAACACGCTTTCTTGGAAGCCTCATTTTGGAGGAACATAACATCTACGTCACTAACATTCTTTCAAATCCCAAACAGATTCAGTCTCACTAACCCTCACTTCCTCCCAGAAGGTGAATAAATAGCTCATGACCTGCATTACAGGCTTGGGCTGGTCTGGTACAGGCAGGGAGGAATGCTGGAGGAATCTCATGTCTGTCTGCCTCCACACTGGAGGCACTCTGGAGTCGCCTACTTCCCCTTCTTGCAAACATGCTCTTTTCCAAGCTGCCTTTAGAGAGGAAAATCAGATTTCACTGACACAAACCTGCCATGCAGGCTCGTGATTCTTCCTTTTTTTTTTTCATTTGTTTTTATTAGTTGGAGGCTAATTACCTTACACCACACTTTGACTATTCTTTCCCCTAACTTACCCCACCCACCAAAGGAAAAACAAAAAAACACACAAAAAACAAAGGCAGGCGCGTTCCTCTTACACCCTAACTCCTGTGGGGCTGAACAGAAACAATTAAAGGACTGGTGTCTGACTGAACTTTAATGACTAGGAACAAAGACTTTTTGCAAAACACACGGTTTCCAATTGTTGGCTTTCAACAAAATTGAAGGTTACCTAATAACGTCGTCAGACAGTACATCATTAAAAATAATTGATTAATGTTTGGCAATAGATCACTGTGATTTATGGAATATAACTCAGAAGGAATTCAAGGAATTAGATGATATGCCCATAACTAAACTCCTTCTATTCCCATCTACTTATTTATGTTTGCAACATTCCTTTGCCTTAAATTTATAAGAACAAAAAATAAGAATAAAATCAATGATGAAACTTATCTCACTCTAGCAATAAGTAACATTCACCAATGAAGGCATAAACATTTAGGATACTAAAGGTACAATTCATCTCAATAAGAAAAATGTTTCTATTAAAATTTATAAAATAAATTATCAAAATGGTAATATATATATTAATTATATGTTTTGATCAATTACATACTATTAGTAATAATTTTATAACTCAATCTAGAAGAAATTTAATTCTTTGAGTTTTAGGATGACAGAATCTTAAAACATGTTTATATATACACATATATATATGTATATATATATTTCTTTCAGAAGAATAATGAAAAGTTGACCAATAATAAGACTCTTAAGTATAAAGTATTAAAAACTGAGGTAAAATTTCGTGGGGGAAGTAGAATGGAAACATGAATTCAAGGAGAAAATAATGATATGAAATTTACTGTTAAGAAGGGCTTGTTCAGACATTTCAAAAATGCATGATTCAGTATCAAACTGCTATGCACTGGATACGTTTATTTTAAAATGGCAATATTTACAATGTACCAAATATAACATCCTTTGCAAAAATGTAAATGTATAAAGAAAAACTAGATGTCAACTTACAAAAATGTAATGGACATAGATTCTTCAAATTCTTATAAGAACAAGGGAATTTGACCTCAACAAATCCACTTTACACTCTGTGATATTCTTTTCCTCTTTTCTGTCCATTCAAATTACGTTTCTCCAAGACTAAGCTTCTCAAAAGCTCACTTTTTAAAATCAAATCTTCCCCAAACCTCCAATGACTTACTGTGCAACTGGGCCTGCACCTCTTAAAGGAGATACAACACTCAGTATGTGCGGGGCTTTATGTGCATTAGCTCAGTTAATCATCCAACACTCTGAGGAAGGCTTATTGTCACCATTTGCAGGATAATGAAACCAAGATCATGCAGGTCATAACCTGCACAAGGTCAAACAAAGCTGGTGTGAGAGCTGGGAATGAGAGGGGCATGGGCTCTCTCTGGGGCCTGGGCTCTTAACCATCACACTTCCCCTGCGTGTCCCATCCCCGCCCCCTTCATCTCAGTTTAGCTGAACACACATTTGTGGAAGATGATGCTGTTTCCTGGTAAGAAGCTATTCCTTCAATGCAGCAGGTGCTGTCAAACAGCCCCCTCAAGGTTATCTTTAACCTTTGAGTTCTGAATTTGTGCAACCAGAATATGTGTATAGTCCCTTAAAATAACCTTCCCTTTCATGCCTGTAGGGAATAATCAGATTCAACACATAGCTACTTATTTCATTTTTTTTAAGTTCCAATTAACAGGAAAAAAAAAGATCCTTAGCAGTCAATTACATATTATGATATTCCAAAAATGTTTTAATTACTTAAGTCTGCCTAGCCATAACTTACTTAATGCTTTTTACTCTTAAATCAAGCTAAATATGGAATGTAGTCCTGGGAAAAATGAGAGATTGATTGCAAACCATTTTAATATCCTCATGAATCTTTTTATGGAAATAAAAACAATTTCAGCGAAGCTCTGAGATGTTTGTAAGTGAAAGGACTCCAGGAATGAGGCCCCAGACTCAAGCATCCTTAGAAAATGAATTTAGAAGCAAGGAGTCAGTTCAGTTCAGTTCAGTTGCTCAGTCATGTCCGACTCTTTGTGACCCCATGAATCAAAGCACGCCGGGCCTCCCTGTCCATCACAAACTCCTGGAGTCCATTGTCCATTGAGCTGGTGATGCCATCCAGCCATCTCATCCTCTGTCGTCCCCTTCTCCCCCTGCCCCTAATCCCTCCCAGAATCAGGGTCTTTTCCAATGAGTCAACTCTTCCCATGAGGTGGCCAAAATATTGGAGTTTCGGCTTCAACATCAGTCCGTCCAATGAACACCCAGGACTGATCTCCTTCAGGATGGACGGGTTGGATCTCCTCGCAGTCCAAGGGATTCTCAAGAGTCTTCTCCAACACCACAGTTCAAAAGTGTCAATTTTTCGGTGCTCAGCTTTCTTCACAGTCCAACTCTCACATCCATACATGATCACTGGAAAAACCATAGCCTTGACTAGATGGACCTTTGTTGACAAAGTAATGTCTCTGCTTTTTAATATGCTATCTAGGTTGGTCAGAACTTTCCTTCCAAGCAGTAAGTGTCTTTTAATTTCATGGCTTCAATCACCATCTGCAGTGATTTTGGAGCCCAGAAAAATAAAGTCTGACACCGTTTCCACTGGCTCCCCATCTATTTCCCATGAAGAGATGGGACTGGATGCCATGATCTTAGTTTTCTGAATGTTGAGCTTTAAGCCAACTTTTTCACTCTCCTCTTTCACTTTCATCAAGAGGCTCCTTAGTTCCTCTTCACTCTCTGCCACAAGGGTGGTGTCATCTGCGTATTTGAGGTTATTGATATTTCTCCCGGCAATCTTGATTCCAGCTTGTGCTTCCTCCAGCCCAGCGTTTCTCATGATGTACTCTGCATATAAGTTAAATAAGAAGGATGACAATATACAGCTTTGACGTACTCCTTTTCCTATTTGGAACCAGTCTGTTGTTCCATGTCCAGTTCTAACTGTTGCTTCCTGACCTTCATACAGGTTTCTGAAGAGGCAAGTCAGGTGGTCTGGTATTCCCATCTTTTTCAGGATTTTCCACAGTTTATTGTGATCCACACAGTCAAAGGCTTTGGCATAGTCAATAAAGCAGAAATAGATGTTTTTCTGGAACTCTTTTGCTTTTTTGATGATCCAGCGGATGTTGGCAATTTGATCTCTGGTTCTTCTGACTTTTCTAAAACCAGCTTGAACATCTGTAAGTTCATGGTTCACATATTGCTGAAGCCTGGCTTGGAGAATTTTGAGCATTACTTTACTAGCGTGTGAGATGAGTGCAATCGTGCGGTAGTTTGAGCATTCTTTGGGATTGCCTTGCTTTGGGATTGGAATGAAAACTGACCTCTTCCAGTCCTGTGGCCACTGCTGAGTTTTCCACATTTGCTGGCATATTCAGTGCAGCACTTTCACAGCATCATCTTTCAGGATTTGAAACAGCTCCACTGGAATTCCATCACCTCCACTAGCTTTGTTCATAGTGATGCTTTCTAAGGCCCACTTGACTTCACATTCCAGGATGTCTGGCTGTAGGTGAGTGATCACACCATCGTGATTATCTGGGTTGTGAAGATCTTTTTTGTACAGTTCTTCTGTGTATTCTTGCCACCTCTTCTTAATATCTTCTGCTTCTGTTAGGTCCATACCATTTCTGTCCTTTATTGAACTCATCTTTGCATGAAATGTTCCCGTGGTATCTCTAATTTTCTTGAAGATATATCTAGTCTTTCCCATTCTGTTGTTTTCCTCTATGTCTTTGCATTGATCGCTGAGGAAGGCTTTCTTATCTCTCCTTGCTATTCTTTGGAACTCTGCATTCAAATGGGAATATCTTTACTTTTCTTCTTTGCTTTTCACTTCTCTTCTTTTCACAGCTATTTGTAAGGCCTCCTCAGACAACCATTTTGCCTTTTTTCATTTCTTCTCCATGGGGATGGTCTTGATCCCTGCCTCCTGTACAATGTCACGAATCTCCGTCCATCAGGTACTCCATCAGATCTAGTCCCTTAAATCTATTTCTCAAAAAAAAAATCTATTTCTCATTTCCACTGTATAGTCATAAGGGATGTGATTTAGGTCATACCTGAATGATCTAGTGGTTTTCCCTACTTTCTAAAATTTCAGTCTGAATTTGGCAATAAGGAGTTCATGATCTGAGCCACAGTCAGCTCCCAGTCTTGTTTTTGCTGACTGTATAGAGCTTCTCTATCTTTGGCTGCAAGAATATAATCAATCTGATTTCGGTGTTGACCATCTGGTGATGTCCATGTGTAGAGTCTTCTCTTGTGTTGTTGGAGGAGGGTGTTTGCTATGACCAGTGCGTTCTCTTGGCAAAACTCTATTAGCCTTTGCCCTGCTTCATTCCATACTCCAAAGCCAAATTTCCCTGTTACTCCAGGTGTTTCTTGACTTCCTACTTTTTCATTCCAGTCCCCTATAATGAAAAGGACATCTTCTTTGGGTGTTAGTTGTAAAGGGTCTTGTAGGTCTTCATAGAACCATTCAACAGCTTCTTCAGCATTACTGGGTTGGGGAATAGGCTTGGATTACTGTGATATTGAATGGTTTCCCTTGGAAACGAACAGAGATCATTCTGTCATTTTTGAGATTGCATCCAAGTACTGCATTTCGGACTCTTTTGTTGACCACTATGGCTACTCCATTTCTTCTAAGGGATTCCTGCCCACATTAGTAGATATAATGGTCATCTGAGTTAAATTCACCCATTCCAGTCCATCTTAGTTCACTGATTCCTAGAATGTCAATGTTCACTCTTGTCATCTCCTGTTTGACCACTTCTAATTTGTCTTGATTCATGGACCCAACATTCCAGGTTCCTATGCAATATTGCTCTTTACAGCAGCGGACCTTGCTTCTATCACCAGTCACATCCACAGCTGGGTATTGTTTTTGCTTTGGCTCCATCCCTTCATTCTTTCTGGAGTTATTTCTCCACTGATCCCCAGTAGCATATTGGGCACCTACCGACCTGCGGAGTTCCTCTTTCAGGATCCTATCATTTTGCCTTTTCATACTGTTCATGGGGTTCTCAAGGCAAGAATACTGAAGTGGTTTGCCATTTCCTTCTCCAGTGGACCACATTCTGTCAGACCTCTCCACCATGACCCGTCCGTCTTGGGTGGCCCCACATGGCATGGCTTAGTTTCACTGAGTTAGACACGACTGTGGTCCTGTGATCAGATTGGCTAGTTTTCTGTGATTATGGTTTTAGTGTGTCTGCCCTCTGATGCCCTCTGGCAACACCTACCCTCTTACTTGGGTTTCTCTTACCTTGCACGTGGGGCATCTCCTCACGGCTGCTCCAGCAAAGCACAGCCGCTGCTCCTTCCCTTGGACGAGGGGCATCTCCTCACAGCCACCCCTCCTGACCTTGAACTGGAGCCAAGCACTAAAGAAACTTCATGTGAAAGTAAGTTTTGTGAAGACACTTTGATGGTAATGCCTAATTGACCACCTGGTCTTTCTCTCTTAGGAGCTTACAGAACAGACTCAAAGCCCTTCTAGTTGCTTAGAGGCAAACTACAGACTCAGACCTCTAATCCCAGCGTGAGCTCTCTTCACATGTGTAACTGGGTAAAGTTCACGTCAGTTCTCTGCAAGTTAAGGGTCATGTTATGGATCCATTTAGAGTATATATTCAAAACAAAAGGAAAACTAAGCAAGCTCTCTTTGATTACCAAATATGCCCATGGAAGAAAATTATCAGTCATTTCAGCCAAAGGAAAAGTCTTTTCTTCCATACTTTTTGATGGCAGTTCATTACATTTTACCCCCAGGCTACTCTGTACTTTCTTTGCCAAAATCCATTACACGCTACAATTTTATAATACGATTGGTGGAAAACAGGTAACAGTACTGCATTTACGATATTTCTCCTAAGGGTTTACACTGACATACTCACTCACTCACTCACAAATACTTGCCTAGGAGAACAAAGTTCTGAGGGAGGGAAAAGCCTTGAGGGTATATATTATAACAGACCTGAGACCCAAACATCATGCCAGGGACTGTGCAGGCCTCACTGCTAACCAACAGCAATCTAACTCTTCACAGCAGCAGTTGATGCCAGAAAACCAGGGCACCAAAGTCTAATAATTACAACTCTGACGACAAATGAAACTAAACTAGTGAACGCCACTCACTGATCATCACTGCAAGACAGGTATGTTTTTGTGACGGTAAAATATCAAATTACTATAACACAGGGGGGTATGGGGCTTTTGGCTTGTATGATAGTCTATCTTCTAATCCAAGCTTAATGATAAAAGCTAAAGTAGCATATTTGGTAACACTTAAAGCTTCAGTTTAATGAAAGATGATTACACTATAATAAAAAATTAATCCCCACTTCTTTCACCTGTTCCTCCAGAAAAATGTTATTTTCTACAAACAAAATAATCTTTTAGAAATCATGAAATGCTCTAAAAGGGCATTTCATTAAATTATGGTCACCAAGAAAAGGGTTTCTTATTTAACTTTTTATGAGGCAAAGCATAATGTTTCATTTGAAATCTCTGAAATTTCTCTGATCTTTTGGAGCTTTTAAAGCTCATGAGCACAAGATTTCCTTTAGTTCAAATTTCTAGGAACCTTTTTGAATATAATGTCTGAACAACAATGAAAATAAAACTACAGTGTTTTTAATAGCTTAAATGATGTTAAGAAGAGACTTTAAACTGCACCACTTATTATTTTCAGAATCTGGAGAGAACACAAATAGAGAAACTGAAGTTAAATACCAAATTAAGAACAAACCAGAAGCGAGGCTGAACCCAGGCCTCCCAAATCAGTTTGTTTCAAAATCAATAACGACCACACAGTTTATGTAATTTGGGAAGTGTTGCTTAACTTTTGTCCTTGACTTTGTTTTCTTATAAAGCTTAATTTGGGCAAAAGTTACTTTATGGAGAGAAGAATCAAAGAGTAACTTAAAAAGATTTTGAGGAATTTAAATATATTTTTTCAGATTTTCATTACCTTAGGTTTTTAAGAGAATGCTTCAAAGTAAACAGAATTTGAAAGGTTTAATATAACATATTCAGTAAGCTGGTTTTAGAAAAGGCAGAGGAACCAGAGATCAAATTGCCAACATCCACTGGATTATCAAAAAAGCAAGGGAGTTCCAGAAAAACATCTATTTCTGCTTTACTGACTATGCCAAAGCCTTTGACTGTGTGGATCACAATAAACTGTGGAAAATCCTGAAAAAGATGGGAATACCAGACCACCTGACTTGCCTCTTCAGAAACCTGTATGAAGGTCAGGAAGCAACAGTTAGAACTGGACATGGAATAACAGACTGGTTTCAAATAGGAAAAGGGGTACGTCAAGGCTGTATATTGTCACCCTGCTTATTTAACTTATATGCAGAGTACATCATGAGAAACGCTGGGCTGGAGGAAGCACAAGCTGGAATCAAGATTGCCGGGAGAAATATCAATAACCTCAGATATGCAGATGACACCTCCCTTATGGCAGAAAGTGAAGAAGAACTAAAGAGCCTCTTGATGGAAGTGAAAGAGAAGAGTGAAAAAGTTGGCTTAAAGCTCAACATTCAGAAAACTAAGATCATGGCATCCAGTCCCATCTCTTCATGGGAAATAGATGGGGAGACAGTGGAAACAGTGTCAGACTTTACTTTTCTGGGCTCCAAAATCACTGCAGATGGTGACTGCAGCCATGAAATTAAAAGATGATGACTCCTTGGAAGGAAAGTTCTGACCAACCTAGATAGCATGTTAAAAAGCAGAGACATTACTTTGTCAACAAAGGTCCATCTAGTCAAGGCTATGGTTTTTCTAGTGGTCATGTATGGATGTGAGAGTTGGACTATAAAGAAAGGTGAGCATGGAAGAACTGATGCTTTTGAACTGTGGTGTTGGAGGAGACTCTTGAGAGTCCCTTGGACTGCAAGGAAATCCAACCAGTCCATCCTGAAGGAGATCAGTCCTGGGTGTTCACTGGAAGGACTGATGTTGAAGCTGAAACTCCAACACTCTGGCCACCTGATGCAAAGAGCTGACTCACTGGAAAACACCCTGATTCTGGGAAAGATTGAGGGCAGGAGGAGAAGGGGAGGACAGAGGATGAGATTGCTGGATGGCATCACCAACTCAATGGACATGGGTTTGAGTAAACTCTGGGAGTTTGTGATGGACAGGGAGGCCTGGTATGCTATGGTTCATGGGGTGACAAAGAGTCAGACACGACTGAATGACTGAACTGAACTGAATTCAGTAAGACAGTCCATAGTATTAACTCATTTTCTGTTTCTTTACTCTTGTTGCTGAGAGATAAGACAATCTTTTGTATGATTAAATGGTTTAGTAAACTAATAGTTACAATATGTAATCATAAAATATTAATAGTTTTCTTCCCATCAGCCCCCATTTGTTCTTGGATCCTGAACTTAGTACTAACAACAGACTCTAGTCATTAGTATTCATTCAAATAACTGCATCCTCAATTTAAAGGGGGAAAGTTATTCTATGTCAGAAAATAGATCCATAAGTTAAATTCAAGAATAGATATTTTTGTTATCTTAAGAAATTTTCAACCAAAGTCAATTTAAAAAAGCACGGAAT
Organism: Cervus canadensis; assembly: GCF_019320065.1. Taxonomy (NCBI): domain Eukaryota; kingdom Metazoa; phylum Chordata; class Mammalia; order Artiodactyla; family Cervidae; genus Cervus; species Cervus canadensis. The sequence continues at coordinate 2,582,209 of NC_057389.1, forward strand.
TTGGCTGAAATATTCGTAGCACCAAACATCAGGTCATCTGTGTATACATTCTGATCAATTACTCAAAAGCCTCAGTTCAGTTCAACTCAGAAGCTTAGCTTACAAGGAGTCCTACACGAGGCTGAAGTTTAGAAGCATTTCTTAGTACAGAGGAGCGTCACATAACCAAACGCTCTTCAGGTATTGGGAACACCTAGAGAGGCAAGCACCCTGAAGATGTCACATCTCAGTCACAGGCCTGGTGAGTGATTCAGTTAAAACCCAGGAAGACAGGATCCAGACAACCTGTGCCCTCAGACAGCGGTGCATGAAACAAGGGCAGATGGAAACAGACAACAGAGGCCACCGGGAAAAGGCTCCACCTCCGCAACTGGGGCACGTTGAGAGTCTCAAATACAAACGTGGGAGGGTATGCAGTTTGAAAGAAAGCGCTCAGGTGATCTTATATCTCCATTTTCTCCACAGTCTTGGTGGGGAAAAAATGCTCTAGGCTTGAAAGAGTAAAAGGAAAGATTGATCTGTCACTTCGAATAGTTACATATGCTGGTTTCAGGTTCAGTTCAAGCAAGTACACTAAAGCTCATCTGGAGAATCACTTTAAAGTCACATTTTCTCTAACTTATCCGTCATTTCACACAAACTTCTGAAGCTTCCTGCTTTCAAGCTGCAAAAATCTAACATTAGCTCAATTTGTCCCATCCACTGGGACATCTAGAGGCAATCTGAGGTCTGCATATTTATTTTTTAATTATTATTTTTGTTATGCTAATACTCTTAAGTGCCCAGTTCAAAACAACCTCTATTTCTTAACTGACTAATCAGAGCCAGCCTTGCCACCCTGGAGAGCAGGGCAGGTGTGTGGGGAGTTTGTGACATCTCTTGCCCTGCTCCTGCTTAAGGGCCGACGAGGCCCTGGGCCTTTCTGACCGCTCAGTGGGGAACAGGTGGGGGAGGAGGGGTGGAAAGACAGGCACGTAGTTCTGAGGAGGCCTATCTGTTGGGATAAGCAAACAGGCCAAGGCGGAGCATAATAACTTCCAAGCTGGCTGCTGAAACGCGACAGCAAGCTAAGCTACAGCCACAGAAGTGGAAGAGGGCCGTTGAGTTCACAGAAACCACCTCTGACATGAGATCCAGATCCTGTGGACAACCGAAGAAAACTCAGAAATTGCACTACTGAGCAAATGCCATTAAACAAAAGCAAAAGCAGTTACGCAGACACCCCTGTCGGAATACAGAAGTTGGACTTTTCTGATGAGCTACTTCAGCATTTCCTCTGAGACACGCTGTTGTTTAGTTGCTCAGTTGTGTCTGACTCTTTGCGACCCCGTGGACTGTAGCCCACCAGGCTCCTCCGTCCATGGGATTTCCCAGGCAAGAATACCACAGTGGGCTGACGTTTCCTTCTCCAGGGATCCTCCAGACCCAGGGATCAGACATGCCTCTCTGGTATTTGCCCTGAGCCCGCACAGAGGCCGGCTCTGAGACAGAGCCTGCTCCTCAAAGTCACTGACGCGGAGCGGCAGCACAGCGGGCCGCTCACGCGCTCTGGGCAACGCGCGCCCCGCGCTGCATTCAGGGCAGAACCTCCCGTTAGGAACAGACGTCTTAAGCAAATTCAAAAGTAGACAGGCACATCTTCTGTGTGATCGTGCTATTTTATATCCGTAAGATGAAACCTTTGGCCATAGCTGAAGATGGAATTTTAGGACTCTCTCAAATGCTAAACAATGGCCTATGCAAGGGTACAAAAGGAAGGCCAAATATAGTGTTTCTGACTTAAAAGCTTTAAAAGATTATTTCAAAACTATACTTTCTTGTAGTTTTCAAAGTGTTTGCAGATAATTGCAAAAGACACCAAGTTAGTGTCTAGTATGATTTTCCCTGCCATCTAGAAGAACTTTCACTTTTTAATTCAACATATGAACCATGGGTTACCCTGAAAATATATCACATAAGTAGTCACATAATGAAGTTTATTCGTACCTGAAATTCTAACTGGGTACTTGGAGTATTAGCAAAACAAAAATAATAATTAAAAAATAAATACCCAGACCTCAAATTGCCTCTCGATGTCTCAGTGGGTGAGATAAACTTGAGCTGATGTTAAGATTTTTGCATCGATGAGGTTTGAAGTTCAAAAAAAGTTAAAAACAAAGTCAAATTTAGACACTCAAATCTGAAAACTGAACTTAGCTGAATAAGAAATTCCCTGAACACAGTAGGCTTCTGTTATTGCTTAGTTGTGAATTAGTGTCTGACTCTTTTGCAACCCCGTGGACTGTGGACGGCCAGGCTCCTCTGTCCATGGGATTGCCCAGGCAGGAACACCGGATGGGGTTGCCACTCTCTTCAGAGGACCGTCCCAGTGCTGGGAGGGGTCCCACAGCTCCTGCACCGACAGGCAGAGGCTGTACTGCTGAGCCACCACGGAGCCCAGAGCAGCCTCTGCTTCCCCATGACACCCAAAAGTAAACCGTGCCTGCCCATGTATTTTATTACCTGTTTTGAAACACTTTTTGTCTACCTGTCTACAGACTCAGGGAAAGAATATTTTCCTTTTCTAATTTTTTCATCTTAGCTTATAGCAACAAAACATTTAAAGTGGCATTTTTATGAGGTCCTTTACTAAGAGATTTGATACAACAGTAAATGGTCTGGTTACTAGGATTAAAATTGTGGTTGGAAAGGTACTCCATGCTAAAAACAGTGAATTAAAAATCAACCAACCTAACTATACAATTCTGAGACTGGGAACCATAGGTCCAGTCATATCGTATGGAAAAACCAGTGCTACTGGTCACAGTTCAGTTTCCAAACAGATCAAAGGCCTACTTCTTACCACTTGATTAACAAAGAAGCTGCTTCAATACTGTGCTAAAAGTAATAAACTGCATGATTTTATATGCTACAAGATAATAAGTTGTAAACAAACAGAATGAATATAGAATATTTTTCTTCTAAAGTTAAATTCTAATAATGTTCACTATGGAAATAAATTCTATATTTGAGGCAGGTTGTGTGTGTGAGAGAAAGGTAGTCAGGGATCCATTAACTGAAAGCCACATTTGATATAATTTCTATTTCCTAAAATAAAAAAATACTATACTGTTTTTTGATCTGAGAAAAGAGCTCATGACTTATGACAAGCACTGCAGTAAGAAAGAGAAAGTTAAAGTGAAGTTGCTTAGTCGTGTCCGACTCTCTGTGACCCCGTGGACTGTAGCCCACCAGGCTCCTCTGTCCATGAGATTCTCCAGGCAAGAATATCGAGGTGGGTTGCCATTTCCTTCTCCAGGGGACCTTACTGACCCAGGGATCGAAACCAGGTCTCCCGCACTGCAAGCAGACACTTTACCCTCTGAGCCACCAGGGAAGCCCCAAGAAAGAGAAGATATACAGAAGAAAAAAAAACAAAAACAAAACATGTATATGTAGGGAGTTAAGTGTTTGACCATTTTTGATTGTTGAAGGGTAAATACCACCATTTAAAGTCAAATGAGTATGATGTCAAGTTTAGACAGATGATTATGTCATCTTCAAAAACCAATTGCTAAATTATTAAAACTGACACAAGAAAAGCAAGAATTCAAGAATCAGTATACGTTTTTTTCACAGTTGCATTTCTCTGTTTTCTTACCATGTATGTTGTACAGTCGAACTCTGTGGGTAACATGTTCAAAAAAGCAAGTCACGTCCGAATAAAACCTTCCACGTTGCACTATGACAAAGGGTGGTGTTGTGTAAACGTAAGGCTGAGGAGGAAATCACATTTTTAAGAAAAATGTTTGGCTTTTAATTTTTCCAAGGAATGTTTATTATAGTTTCCAAATTGGCAAATACATATCATGTGATATATGTAATATTAAGTGAAAACCAAACCTTATAAGGTATCAGACTATGCACATGCTATAAAAATTGAATATACGGTTTTACATTAGACAAAAACTGCTGAAAATAGAAAATAAAAATGTTACAACTTGATTGGTTTAGAAGATCTACAAACATTTCTCCCTGCCATAAAAATCTCTAATTAAAGTTTTTCCCTATGGCTCCTATGTCATCTAGGAGAACGAGCAATACTTTTCCAGCAGTGACGCTGCCCAGGCAAACATTACAACCATGGGCCCCTAATGTTCAGAGTCGGGAGCATGTGGCTAGAAGGACCACAGGGATTCATCTCAAACAAACTGGAAGCAGGATTCAGAATCATAGCTTAATCACAGTCAGGTTTACTACTCTATAAAACACACTGCCCTTTTACTTGAAAGAACTAAGCGAATATAAAGCCAATTTGCAAACTTGGAAAAACTATGGCAACCACTGGTTTAGTTTTCATTATTTAGAATCTAGAGTCAAGAAACTATGGGAATAAACCATGTGACTCATATGGTAGAGAAATGAAATCTAAAGCTCTTACGAAGAATTTTATTTTAAGTATTACACATCTAGAAGGCTCAACAACAGCATACAAAGCTAGTTTGCAATGTAGCACAAGATTTTCAGTGCTGTGTGATTTTCTTCCATATTTGCCTCTTTGGTTAGAGAAAAACATTCTGAATTTAACATAATGCTTTACAGTTAACAAAGCTCCTGTACCTAACTGCCACACAGCTAGAAAGTCACGGGGAGGATGGGAAGCAGGGCGCTGCCGCCCGGGCTCCCACCGTGTCTGCTTCACCCAGCTTCTCGTTCCCTGGTGCTCTTCTATTCCTTCTTTGTAAACATATGATGATTCTCTTTTTCCTACTATCTAATATTAGAGTTATTTAAACATAAAATAATTTAAAAAAATAAAATAGTAATTACAATTGTCTATGTATAATATTCTATAGCAAGCTATTTTTTTTTAAAGTCAGTCAAAACAAAATGCCTGTGTGATGACAAAAGCTGTGAAGTGAGAAAACACTGATGCAGCTTATATTCAGGGTCCACTGCCCATCCTGAAAGGTCTACTGTGATCTATAGCTCACCTTTAATTCCTCAATGCTTTAAAAAAACAGAAACAACAAGTAACTAGAATTCTGAGCATGATCTAAACAATCCCTTAACACCTATCGTTGATTTTGGTTAGCAGGCTTTTCTAGAGCAAAAGTAACTTTTTCAGGAGACAGGACCCTGGGCAACAAAACAGGGAGAATACTGAATTTATCTTAAAGTGGAGAAAGTTGGTGTAAGTGTAAAAGCAAAGGAAGAAACTCTAAAGAAAAAAATACAAAATTGATTACACAAAAATTAAAAACTACTATAACAGAAAAATAAAATAACAAACGCAGTGATACACTGAGGGTATATTTTTCAATAAATAGGAAAAAGGATTAATTTTATAATATATACAAAATCTTTACAGATCTACAAGTCATATCAATAGAAAAATGGCCAGGAACTTAAATAGGACACTCACAAAAGAATTATTAAAGATAAATAAAAGCATTATAAAGTTCAACCTTACTAATAATCACAAAAATCATAACAGTAAAGTATTTTTCATTTACTATTATAGGTTAAGTATTTAATATGGCTAATTCTCAGAGTTTAGAGTAGTATGTTAGATAGCTACCCTCAAAAACACACAGCTGCAGAATGAATATGTATCTTTCTAGAGAGGCAAGGAAGATAAGTAGTATCTATATGTCAAAAGCCTTAAAAGGCTCCAAACACACAAAATGACTCTTCTAGAAAATTACTCTCAAGAAATAATCAGCACTGTACAAAGAAAGCTTATCACAATATTACAGTAATAAAGTATTGGGAGAAAATGTAAAATGTACATATGCAACCACAGTAAATTCTTTACTTCCACATATATATAACACACACACGGACACACTTATTTAATGTGAGAACACTTAAGTTCTACTCTTTTAGCAAATATCAATAATCCAACAGAGTGCTATCAACTACAGTTACCATATAACGCATCAGACTCAGACCTCGTTCATCTTACAGCTAAAGTTTTTAATCACAAAAGTGTGTATTGTGTTTTCCGAGAGCATATCAGATTGTGGGCATTGTCACAATGAAAAACAAAATATATTCACACAGGAAGGTAAAACTTTAAAATGGGGGGAAATGATATGCACAGAATAAAATAAACGGTAAAAATAAATGGTAAAAATACAACAACACTGGCAAAGGTTTTCATGGGCTTGTGGAACAATCGGCAAATATCATTGTTTTCTTCAGTTTTCTGCATTAAATGTGCAGTCAAGGTCGGAGAACACTTTTTTTTGTTTGTTTTTTAAAGTGCTAAATGTTAAGGAGAAAAATGGCTCAGTGGTCAATCTATCTTTCCCACATGGCTAGGAATTTTGTGTCTCTATCTATGCCATGCCACACAGGCACATAAATAACTCAGCAGCACCCTAATCCTAAATCAAATCTAGCTTCTTTCCATATGGAGCACTTGTCCACTGTAGCATCCTTACTGAATTTCAACACAGAAATTATTGTTCACCTAATACTCAACTAGAAATTGCTAAGTGTCAATAATAATATATAACAGTGGAGCTAATTCATCTGTTCCTAATAGATGACCATAATATTGAGATGTGTTTATTATGCTCCTCACTACTCTTTCAATAAGTGCCTATTCACTGCTCCCAGCATCAGCTCTTACCTTGGCTTCCCCGTCGGGTAAGAAGAGGTAGGCACCACTTTTATCCTTTTTACTTGTGGTTCCATACCATGAAAACTGTACTTTCACTTCAAGACTTTTACCATCTCCTTTATTTATCATTTCCTAAGGATTAAAAAAAAAAATTTAGTGTAAGTCAGTATTAAGACATAAACTTACTGTATCTAGCTAGATGCATATGTATATTTTCAAAAAATTACCTTGTGATAGATTTAAAAGTGATTAACATTCAGCCTGTAATATTCACAATTCTTGGATGAACACTCCAAATTTTATACTTAACCTTAGGATTTAAAATCTCCACAATAGAACAAAAAGAACACATTTCACCAAAGAAAGAGATACACTAGAGATTAGACCAGTACTTCTCAAACTTTCTGCAGTAAAGGAGTGAATTTATTTTTATTTCCACTATGCATGGAGCAGCATTTTGGTGAAGTACAATGAAAGTGAATGAATTAAAAAAAAAAATTAAAGTGATATGCCAAATATAAACTCATTTTTTTATTATCAGATTTAGTAGGCATATATCTACTCAGTCTAGTTACTTTCAAAGTTCCCATAAACATTTCTAAATAGCCGCCAACTGCACACTTATCTGTGGACTAGTAACAAGCAGTCCACGGTCAGCAGCATCATAGACCACACCTGTGAGCAGCAGTGGGCACTGTGGACCACAGGAGAAGGCACATGTACCTCTCCACCCTTTCCTCCACAATATCTGTGCCCACTTTTTCCACTTTACATAGGTAATCTGCATATGTTATAACAAAAGTGACAAGCCTTCTATAAATTTCAGAACTATTTGGAACATACCTCCATAAGCCCATTCTGACCAAAGCGCAGCTTAATAAAGGAGTTCTCTAGAGTTATAGCTTCCTGAGCACTTTTTATATTATTCATGTTAAAAATTCCTTCATTTGCTATATTACCATTATATAGGTCATATTTGGCTAAATGTGGACTTGAACTTGATGTTTCCAAAATCTTATAAACTTTCAGTCCCAATGGTGGCATCTCTGCTAGAAAAGATATCTTTAAAGATAAAGGAGAGAAGTTATTAAAGAGAAATGCAATCTACTGAAAGGAAACTATTTATACTTCTAGTAAAAACAAAAAACTACTATATTTAAGAAAGAATATAATACTATTCTATGTTTTTATAACTTATGGGTGGAGTATTCACATTTCTGTTTAACTAGGGAACCGAGTTAATTCAAGTGGGAAGGACTATCAAAGACATTAAGGCTTTTATTCAATATATGAAATTATGTGACCATTCTCAATTGTCCTACAGTATTCTTAATGGATGCTCATGGAAACTGTCCATGATGGTAAGGGTTTACTGTGACAGTGATTTTAGGAATCATTTTACAATACTATGATAATTCAGTACATTAAAAATAAAAAATAATAAATGTAACAATGTAAACATCAAGCATATTAGTCCAATCAATACCAGACATCAATGCCTGGGGGATCCAGCAGACGCTGAACAGGCACGGAGGAGGCACCCACCAAGGGACATGATCCAACCTTTCAGGAGCTTCTGCTCCAATCTCGAGGTGAGGGGTTTCCTGTAAAATCTGATCAAAACCTGTATCATAGTTTCCTTTCTTTCTAAAGGATAATAAATTTATAAGAGCAGCCAGCAATGGCTTTTAATTCTCTTTTAGGTTCCCTAGTTTTTGTCTGTGTCTTCAGAAATACAATTTAAGTTGTACTCCAAATTCTAGAAGTTCATTATTTCCAGTGATATGGGGGTTCGATTTAATACTGCTTACTTCAAGATATTTCCCCAAAAAGTCTATTACTTGAACCCAGACATTTTTTTCATAATTATATCTCAGAAAAGAAGCATCTTATTTATTTAAAAAGTCTTTCTTTCTTGGGATATTACTGTCATCTTTGCAATGAAAAGTTGAAAGTATCCAGTTATTTAGAAGGTGGTATTTATCTTCATTTCAATACTTACAACTCATTAAATTGAGTTAGGCAAAAAAGTTCAAAATTTTACAAGGAATGATTACTTCATGACATCAGGAAAGAGTTACAATATACACACTTACAAAAACGAACAATATACATACTCATAATGCACTAAAAATAACATGCAGTCTACATACTAACAAAGATATTAATATTTTGGAAAACAAAGGATCTGTTTTCCTTTAGAGTCATTTCACTGGCCAGCGGGGCTTCCCTGGTGGCTCAGCGGTAAAGTATTCGCCTGCCAGTTCAGGAGACCTGGGTTCGATTCCTGGGTCGGGAAGATCCCCTGCAGAAGGAAATGACAACCCACTCCGGCGTTCTTGCCTGGAGAGTCCCATGGACAGAGGAGCCTGGCGGGATGGAGAGTCCCATGGACAGAGGAGCCTGGCGGGCTACCGTCCATGGGGTCCCAGAAGAGTCGGGCGTGACTGTGCAACCTCACAACATTACAAACTATACACTGGCCGTGCCTCTGTCAGGACGCCTCCTTCGGCTCCACGGAGCGCGCATACCTCGTAGGCTGTCTGTGAGACGCTATTTGCTGTATCCCACACGGCACTCATTTGAATCTCCACAGGCTTTCCCGAAGCAGAGGACACCTGCGCTGCCGATGAGCTCACCCAGACTGAGACCATGGAGCTTCGAGCTTGTTCTGAAGGATTATAGACCACGAGATACCTGTAGAAACAGCTGCTTTACTAGTGGGGTCTCAAAATGTTTGTCCTTTTTCCACACCATTCGTAAGATTTCAACTCACAGGTAAGCACAAAGCCAACACAAGAAGAATTTTCAGAAACATTCCAGTACAACTTTCAGAGAACAGACAATTTTCATCATAACAAATACCACATCGTACAAAGGTAACGAAACAATGATTCACTTTCTGAGAGTAAATGTTATACAAATGGAAGTCAACAATAGAACTATTATTGTTATTTCTATGTCCTATAAAATGACTTATGTACATATAGTTCTATCAATCTAAAATAAGCAGCCCTATACAATATCCTTATCCTTGCCTAATCTGAATAAGAAAATACATAAACTGCCTGTTTGCGTTTTGAAAGTGAAAGTCGCTCAGTAAGCCAGCATACTGGAGTGGGTATCCTTTCCCTTCTCCAGCCAGGGATCAAACCCAGGTCTCCCGCATTGCAGGTGGATTCTTTGCCAGCTGAGCCACCAGGGAATCCCTTAACATTTGCATTTCTCAGTTCAGTTCAGCCGCTCAATTGTGTCTGACTCTTTGTGACCCCATGAACTGCAGCACGCCAGGCCTCCCAGTCCATCACCAACTCCCAGAGTCCACCCAAACCCATGTCCATCAAGTTGGTGATGCCATCCAACCATCTAATCCTCGTCCCCTTCTCCTGCCCTTAATCTTTCCCAGCATCAGGGTCTTTTCAAATGAGTCAGCTCTTCGAATTAGGTGGCCAAAGTACTGGAGTTTCAATTTGCATTTTAGTCACAATTAATTTCAATTAAAATTCTGACATTCATTTTAGATGACTAACACACAGTGAAATATATGGCTACACATGCAGCCACACATGTATTTTATAAACAGGGGTCCCTATTATCCCAGAAAGTTGGTCCCAGAAGAAAGATCATTTGAAACAAATTCACTTAAAATAAAAGGCTGAAATCTTATAATAAATAGTGGTAAAAAACTGATTGGAACTTTGCTAGAAAAGGGAAATAAAGAATATTAAAATAAGTTTAGGCAGCATTTGCAAATAAGTGCAGTTCTTAGAATGAAGTGGGGTTTTGACAAAATTTTTCCAACAATACTTTATATTAGCACACATCCATCATGTAACATTTAATTTTTACAAGATGGTTTTAAACATAACTGTATTTGTTAAGAATATTCAAGGTCCTAATCATTTTTCCTGAAGTTCTCTCTCACTTCTTTGATATTTAGACCATTGTCAGTTGAAGCCCTTAACAGCCTTGGTTTCCTCAGAAGCATTAGGTCCTCACCACTTCATGGGCTTTGCCTGTGAGTAGAAACGTTCTAGATCATGTCACAGACTTCAGGAATTATGCATTCTTTGTAAGACCTATGATTTTACTTTATAATACACTTACAACATATTATCTTCAAATCAAAGAAACAGTACTTCAAAGAGGATACTTGACTAACAATATGACTGATTCGTCAGTGAATCCTTTCACGGTATCTCCTACACTTTCACGTGCCGGAATGCACTCTGCGTTCCTACCCACGCCTGTGGCTTCGGGACAGAGTGAGGGGCCAGCCGCGCCTGCTCTTACCCATCGCTCTGTCAGAGGGTCCCGGCGACCACCGCCCGCTCAGCGCGTGGCAGAGTCGAGCGGCCCTCCTTCATCCTGCACGTGTCCCGCACATTTCAGCTGCACTGCACATGGTTCATTAGGAAACAAAATAAATACCGCGACCAAAACGGAAGCGAAGGATAAGGAAAAGGAGGACGCAGCACAAACCCGTGAAGCGCCCGACTCGCGCGCTGCCGGGAGAAGCACTTTTGGTCAGGACAGCACTGTAACACACCACAGGGAACAACGTGAGGGCGCCTCGGCTCCCACAGACGTGGCGTGTACCTCAGGGTGACGAGCGCTAGCATCACGTACGTTCACTGCCATCCCAGGTGTGTTTGAGAAAGGAGCGCCGGAAGCATGCAGCCCAAAACAAGAGAAAACAAAACAAGGCATCTACAAAAGGCGCTGCAGCCCCGAAGCCCGAGAGCAAGCCCCACTGTATCCACGAGGCAGGGGGAGGCAGAGCGCCGCCCCAGGGCTGTGCTGGGCAGACTCGGCGGAAGGCGTCTGCCCACCCACGTGCACCCGCCCGCGACGCTCTGCCGGCGCGGCGGTCTCCCCTGGCCGTTCAGCCACGTTCCCGCCGGGAGAGGCAGGATCGCCAGGGCTTCAGGGTTACCAACCGGAGCGCAGGAAGCGGTGGAGGGCCAGTCCCGCACCAGATGTGCAGCCGGCATCCCAGAAACGGGGGCTTCCCACTGAACCTCAGGCGTCCAGAGGCCTGCTGGGCGCCAGTATGAGGAGAGCTCTGTGTGGTCCGCGTGTGTAGGCTGAAGGCTGAGGCCAGCCTCCTAACGCGGCAGACGGTCTGAGGAAGACCCAGGAATGGAGTCCAGAACTTCCACTGCAAATACGCAGGGCTGGTCATAAAGGCTCTGACAACAAAATACAGCGCATCCAAGAAATAAACCTGGGCAGCAAGCATCCAAAACACTGATTCCTTCTGATAAGAAAGAAGTGATTCACACTGAAAGCAAATAATAATTTTAACCATATATTTCATTTTGTACAGTATTAAATCGATTTTTATAATATGCTGTGAACTAGGTTCTGTTTTGTTTCGTGTTAGTAGCTAATTAGTATTTGACCATAATGATGTTTCTACTGTACTAAATGATTATGTAATTATCATGCCAGGAATCTATTCAAAAGTTAAATGTGTGGAGTATATAATGAGTATAACGCTGCACGAAGGAAGCAATTCTTTAACATAACGAGAGATTGACAGCATGTCCAGGAGCATCGCACACGGTTACCTGACTCACACACTCCTGTCTACGTGTGCGCCAAGCAGAGCACAGAGAACGCATGGTCATACATGAAGCTCACTTCTGAGGGAAGTAAGGACACCACCGCAAACGAAGTGTTTTCACTGTCATCACTGTGTTCAGCGGTAAGACATTTGTTACACTGTCAGTATCTCCAAACATGAGACTTATTAAACCTGTCAATTATGAATGCAACCAACAGGTTTCATATTAAACTATCATACTCACTTATTAAAAAATAGTAAGATTTCATCCATACTAACAAAAGAAAAGAGTAATATTCCTGAAAAGGGGGAGTAGTTAATTTCTATTTTACCTTGGAAGAAACTGCATAGGAAGCTCAGAACTATTCCCCCTAATCTCTCCTACATTTGCATTGGCTTCTGATCTGCCTGTCACCAAGCCAGCTTCCTAGTCCTCATTACGATAATCAGCCCCCATGACCTGGGGCTACAGGCAATTATCTCATGTCTCTATATACAAAGAACAACCTTCACCTCATGAAGACAGAGCACTCATATGTTACCTGCCAATCAAATGAGAGACTATGATCTATCGTGGCTGAGAGAAAACGGGAAGGAGAAACATCTGCTTGTTCATGTCAAATTGGGAATCATTTTATGAAGAACTAGAATTCCACTGTAAATGTGATTCTGTCCTTGAAGATTCTAATGAAGAGGAGCCTATTTAAAATTCACTTCTTTCGTAGAAATGATTTGAGTCATGTTAAGGCAACAGTGGTCCTCTGGGTCCTATTTTTGAGGTAATCTAACCAACACCTACTATAAACAAAGGGCTAGGACCAGGCGGACTTCTTCCTAGGACTGCACCCAGGGCAACAGGAAAGGAAGAGGCCCTTGGGGAGAGAGATGCTGGAGGCACCACTCAGAGCGTTTCCTCTATGCCGAGCTCAGCCCGAAGGCTGGAAATCTACGAGACGCAGCATTTCATCCCTTACTGGGCACTCAGCAGAGCTGAGGGTCACGAGGTCAGGTGAGCTGCCAGATTCCACAGGTCAGAGGGGCCACAGTGGGCTTAGGACTCAGCCTCACCCCACGTCGTCTTAGCCGTCCTAACCCCTTGACTCACAGGACACGCTCACAGCAACCATTCTGACAAATGCGGTTTTCTGTGGAGGTTCCCTTAGCTCCACACTTACTTGGGAAAAACTCCACTGACGTGAAGACAGATTCTTCACTGATGCCTAAGATCCCCACGGACCTTCTCTCTTCAGACAGCTCAGGATGAACAAAAAGCTATTTACATTTCAGTATATTACATTTGTGAAAGAAAACTTATAAACCAGAATAATGGAATAGAAAAAATCTTATATACCAAAGAGTATATAAGAGTGTATACTTACATGTAAGTATATAAGAGTATATAAGATCATTTACCTTATGACCTTACTGCATATTCAATAGTCAAAACATTATTCAAATGATATTAAAAATATTAAAAAACTAAACTATATTTTTTAAAAAATTAAAAAATATTACATGCATTTATGGAGGTGAAAGGAAGATATAAACGAAAAATGTCACCTGTTACTAAAGTTTAAAAACCAATTAAACAAACGCCAGGTTATATGAAAAGTAACTGTAACTTCATGGGCCTAGTGTAGTGCCTTGCATGAAATAACATTCAGTAAATAGTTGACGAATGAATAAAACAAGAATCTCAGGAGGAGGCCTCATCACTTGTGAAGAATACCTACTACTGTGGAGCTTTATGGTTTTATCAAATCATTTTCATTTTGATTATTTTAATTCCTCAAAAGATATGGTTGAGAAACTATGTAATTAACCCCTCTGCAAAGATGAGGGAAATGACAGATTCATGATCAAAGAGAAAGTTAACAATAAAAGCAAAAACTAGAGTTCAGTCTGTCTGATTATTAATCAATGACAGCATATTAAAAAATTCACTTCAAACAATATATTCAACTTCTCTAAATAGCCTCATTAGTGGAGCATAATAGAAAGAAGAGTAGTAACCTTTACATTAAGTTATTCTGAATACGAAAATATGTAGTTTTATCTGTTTACAAAAACTACAATTTCTAGATATGAACTTATATTCATATAGTCCACCTAGTTTTCTAGCTTTAAAACATAATGCTTACCATAATGGCCATCAGAATAAAAATCAAGATATTAAAAAACAAAAAGGAAGCCTTTTTGAGATATATTAGGCCTTCAAAAATCACAATCAGTTCTGTGATTCCTAAGCTCTGGAGTCAGATACATTCAAGTTCAAAAGCCAACAATCATACATACAATTTGACAGGCTTTGGACAAGTGATTTCATTTCTCCAAGCCTTAAGATCCTTATCTATACAATCAGGAGACAAGCTTGCGGTTAGGGTTAAATCATAAAACGTTTGGAAAATCCCAGGGCTGACACTTGGCACAAAGTAGAATATCAACAGCAATTAAATCTCTCCTTTCTCGTATAAGACCGTTCTGGTGTCCTGACCAGGGACCCTGGCATGCAAATCACATGGATGGTGGGATGCAGGTCTCTGAGCCGCCTCACATGCTTTTCGAGGTAAGGCACATATAAACCTAAATGAGAGAAATTAGCAAAACCACACATGTTACAGACACCTTAAACACGAGTTCAGAGAAGATGTGGGGAGGCAGTGGGGATAAACAGGTGCGCAGAAGACACACACGCACAAAGTCACCGCATGACATACGGCGTCAAGACGGACAGAGGACAGCTCCGCCTGCTGTGTGCATTACACACTTATGGACGTGACCGCGCAGGCCCCGTTCTAAGCATTGCTGAGCTCAATATGACAGAGTAGGCAGCAAGAAAAAACTGTGTACAGAGTGTGCTGTGATGCACACAGAGATGGCAGTCAGGATGGGTAAGAATCAATCAGGAGAGGATTCAAACTAGAAATCAACTTTACACAAAATAAGCAAAATGTATACAAGGAAGCTGACAGAGCTTTATTGAGGGATGTAAAAAATGAAGAGAAATATACTTTTCTAGGTAAGAAAACTAAAATACTGCAAAATATACAATTCTCCCAAAATTAATTCATGAATTTTATGCACTGCCAACCAAAATCCCACTGAAATCCTCTTATTGGAAGAAAGGGAACAAAACAATCTTATGATATTTCTATAAATAGATGGGCAAGACATATGGTTAAATAGATGCACTAAAACATAATGCCAACATTGATTCCCAATGAATTAAAAAATTTAAAGACAGAAAAAATGATAGAAAATAAGTAGGAAAAATAAATGTAAAGTTTGTGGTACAAAACACCTTTTTAACCATAATAGAAAATACAGCAATAAAGTAAAAGGCTGACAGATTTGATAACAAAATGCTTAGAACATTTTCTATATTAAAATGTTAGATTAAAAAGATTAGTAAGATTATATGAAAAAATAAAAGAAGATCAAATTCAGGAAATCTGTAAAGTGTTGTTAAAAATCAATAGAAATATAAACACTCAAGTGGAGAAAATGAGCATTTTTCTTTCACCAAATTGAAACTGAACAATAAATGATGCTTTCACTGCCAGCAGACATAAAGTAGTTGATGACAAGAGCTCTCACTTCTATGGGTCAAGTAGGAAACCAGATAAAATATAGTAATTGTTTGCTTGAAGGCAACAGAGAATTGCTGAAGAGAGAATTTCAGAGAAGAGAGCTGCCTTCTCGAGCCATTTCCCACTCTGGGTTGTGCCAGTTCTCAGCACAGGAAAGGCTGGGTTCCGTGCAAAGCCAGCACGAAGCCTGGAGGAGCATCACTGTCTCCGAAGAGGCTAAAGAGCACTCGGAGGACACGCAGGGGGCTTCACGCACGCACTCGGCTCTCCCATCAGCACAGCACCGGACACTGGGGGCCGCCCAGAAATCTAAACAGAAAGCTTCTGAAAAGTAGAGCAAGACAGGAGCGTTTAGAACCTGCCAGAGATAGGACAGTGTGTGCAAGGGGCCGGAGGCCAAGCACGAGAAGCTGATGGAACGGGGACACGGGGCATGCTGCAGCCCACGGGGCCGCAACGAACCGGCCACGCCTTCGGGACGCAAGACAGCAAGAAAAGAAAAGAGGCAGGGACCAGATTTGTCCCTCACAGCCTCCACACGGGACAAGCCCTGCGAGCACTTGTCACCCAAGTGAAACTGACTTTGAACTTCTGACTTCTAAACGTTTACGATAATACATTTGTGGTTTTTCAAGACACTAAGAGTGTGGGTATTTGTTAAAACAGCACTAGGGAACGAACACACCGGGTTATACTGTTCCTCCTGAAAACGAGGGCCAAGCTCCGGTTTCCCAGCAGAGACCGCCGCACACAGAAAAGAAAATCCCGAGTGCCGGACATGGGCAGGAGGCAGGGCCCAGGAGAGGCTGAAGGGTGTCGCCTCTGACCCCTCTCCCGTGGAGGACTCCCTCCTGCTTTCTCATCCGCCGGCTACAAGGTCTGAGGAACCCAGACCCACAGTGGCCCGGAGCAAATGCACGCAGCTAGCACAAACAAGAAGCAGAGGAGAAAACTCCCAGACCTGTATTTCGTGAAAAGCAAATGATTAACAGCCCGTTACACTGGCCAAGGTGATTATTCTTAACCTTTTACAATTCTACTTACTTGTTCACCTTTGCATACCTTACACAGACATCATTCACTGAAGAAATGTACACATGCCCAGGACTTATTCATACAAGTCCCACGGCCTCTCAGTTTAAAGACCCTTCTATTTCTATAAAACAGGCCTTCTTTATTAGACATTTAACTGTTTTTCCATAAAAACTTTCCTAGAAACTATATAATAACAATCACACTTCTCTTCCATGACCAGATATAGAATTTATACTTGCAAGAGGAAAAATAAAACACCATGTTTTCTGGAAGCTTCCAGTTGATTCAGTAACATATTATTTGGCCTCAGTTAAGGAGAAAAGTAATTCCACACTTAGGAATAGAACACTTTCATCTCAACAATCAAAATTAGGATTTTACTTGAATACAATAGTGCATAAATATAGCCTGAATTTCTTAACACATAAAACTTTATTTCAGCAATTTTTCTACATTTAGGAGAAATAAATTAAAATTCATGGACAAAAATATTATAAACCTAATGTCATTCACCCAAGGACGAGATTCAAAAGGAAAGCAAACAAATGTCCTGCCAGTGTGAAGATGCCCTTCATGAAGCAGCAAGATGGCAGGAGCACCTGAAACTGCTGTTGTCAGCCAAGCACTTGGCTTCTGAAAACACCTTCCTAAATCCAAACGCTCCGTAAGAGATCACTAACAAGAGTTCTTACTTGAGATGGAGAACAGGCAATTACTAAGTAAACATTCCAGGAAGTTCTACATTAGAAGATACTACTTTGTGTAGAGAATTAAGTTTGCTTATAATACTAATAGGCAAAGCAATAAATCAAAAATAAAATTGTAAAAAAAATAAACAAAATAAAACTGTATCTTAAGGGAATATTTTTACTACTTTTAATTCAAAGTAAATTTGACTTGTTGAGTGGCAGAGTTTTTCAGATGTTGGTCAGTCCAGTTCAGTTCAGTGGCTCAGTCGTGTCCGACTCTTTTAGACCCTACGGACTGCAGCACGCCAGGCCTCCCTGTCCGTCACCAACT
This sequence comes from Cervus canadensis, assembly GCF_019320065.1. Taxonomy (NCBI): domain Eukaryota; kingdom Metazoa; phylum Chordata; class Mammalia; order Artiodactyla; family Cervidae; genus Cervus; species Cervus canadensis. Next base: position 2,600,033 of record NC_057389.1, read on the forward strand.
CCCGGAGTTTGCTCAGACTCATGCCCATTGAGTCGGTGATGCCATGCCACCATCTCGTCCTCTGCCGTCCCCTGCTCCTCCCGCCTTTCAGATGTTAACAACAGTAACAATACCAAACAGCCAGCACTAACGGGCCTTTAGAACAGGCCGAGCACACAGGATGTGCTTTCCTTAACTCTGTGCATTACAGCCAGCTTATGAAACCCTAAAACCATGCAGAGCCAGGAATCACACAGAACCAGCCAGGCCCTAAGGCCTCTCAGAGGCAGAGCAGGTGGCCTGCCCTTCTCCAGTGGGTGAGGGCCCTGGTGTGCACGTGCTGGGAGCAGAGGCCAACCCCAGCTCCAGCTCCCCACGGCTCTCTGAACACCGCTTGATCAGGCAGCTCCACGCCACCTCCACCTCAGCAAAGAGCCCTCACTCTGACGGCCCCCAACCAGCTGCAGATGGAGGACTGGGGTGGACCCTCTTTAAGGGGATGAAACGAAAGGTACTCCTCTAAACGGCTTGAATAACACACAAGCTACTCTCTCAGGAGATTCTCCTTTCTGTAGGAAGCAGTGGGAATGTGTGTGTGCTCAGTCGCCTAGTCACGTCAGACTCTCTGTGACCCCCTGGACTGTAGCCTGCCCAGCTCCTCTGTCCATGGGATTCTCCATGCAAGGACACTGGAGTGGGCTGCCAGGCCCTCCTCCAGGGGACCGTCCCAACCCAGGGATCGAACTCAGGTCTCCCGCAGTGCAGGCAGATTCTTTACTGTCTGAGCCACCGGGGAAGCTCAAGAATATGGAAGTGGGTAGCCTATCCCTTCTCCAGGGGACCGTCCCAACCCGGGGATGGAACCCAGGTCTCCCGCACTGCAGGCAGATTCTTTACTGTCTGAGTCACCGGGGAAGCTCAAGAATATGGAGTGGGCAGCCTATCCCTTCTCCAGGGGATCTTCCCAACCCAGGGACTGAACCCAGGTCTCCCGCACTGCAGGCAGATTCTTTACTGTCTGAGCCACCGGGGAAGCTCAAGAATATGGAAGTGGGCAGCCTATCCCTCTTCCAGGGGACCGTCCCAACCCGGGGATGGAACCCAGGTCTTCCGCACTGCAGGCAGATTCTTTACTGTCTGAGCCACCGGGGAAGCTCAAGAATATGGAGTGGGCAGCCTATCCCTTCTCCAGGGGACGGTCCCCACCCGGGGATGGAACCCAGGTCTCCTGCACTGCAGGCAGATTCTTTCCTGTCTGAGCCACCGGGGAAGCTCAAGAATATGGAAGTGGGTAGCCTATCCCTTCTCCAGGGGGTCTTCCCCACCCGGGGATGGAACCCAGGTCTCCCGCACTGCAGGCAGATTCTTTACTGTCTGAGCCACCGGGGGAGCCCGAGCTATGTCACAGGTCTTCATTTTGCAATATTGACGTTATTTTGGAAAATAGTTTCTTTCTCCTATGTCCCAGTTATTGAACCAACTTGGTTATTTTCTAGAGTTTTCTACCTCCAAACTTCCTTTCCCAGTGATTATGCAAGTGAAATGCTTTATAAATGATTTCTATTATAACAGACAACTGTCAGTTGGACATAACCCTGGGGATTATCCACAGCCCCCTCTCCCTCAAGACACACTGCAGCTAGACCTAACAGTTAAAAACACAGAGCTGGTTGGTGACAGAGGTGGGACCAGAAGGAGCCTCTCTCAGCCCGCGCTCCCCTCACAAGTCCATGCTCTTTCCAGGCATCGGGCAGTGAGCCCTGCCCAAAGCCCAGCAGGATAGAAGCAGAGTTAGTATCATAAATGCTACCAGGATTCACAGCTGCAAATGCAACGTAATACTATAAAGTTTTAAGCCTCAAAAGTACAACTACATATTTCAGGCTTTCCTACACTGAGAAAAGCATTTCTAAAAGCAGAAATAAAACCACAACCAAAGTAGAATCAACACATCATTGTATAACTTTAAAAAAAAAAATAAGGTTGAAAAATGTTGCAACTATTTCCACTGTATCACAGAAAATAGCAAATCAATGAAAAGGATAAATATTCCTTTCCAACTATTCTAAAATGTTTGATACTAAAGCAATAAAGAGAAACAGACACAAAAACTGTACATAATTTGGCTGACCCCAAGAGTCTTGTCACCAATTAAGCTGCTTTCACTCTGAGATAGCTTTGTCTAAAACAAAAATACCATCTGTTTTACCTAAAACATTAAGATGTTCTATTTTCTTGTCAATTCAGAAATCACATCTGTAGCCATTTTCTGAAAAGACAGCAAAAGACATTATATTTATGGGTGACTGCATAAGGAATGATGTTCAATCAAAATGTAATTTTCATCTACTAGAAGAAAATTTCATTTCTCCAGTGACTATAATGCCGTAACTTTGGAGGAATACACAGTACATAAACAGGCTGATTTTCACAAATAAAAAGATCTTAAAAGTTTAGTGCAGCAAAATAAGGTTGTTTTGTTGCTAAAGACAAAAACGGCAAATGTTTGTATTCATTGCATATCTCCCTGCTGACAGATGAAAATCTATCTTGTGAGAGGTTTTCTGGTGAAGAGCAAACAACTTTTTACTGGTGCTACATCTCCGCATGCCGGTGAGCCATCCTGTAAGAGGTAAAAATGTGAAAACAACCAGACAAAAAGCACGCTCTCTTTCCAAAACACTTTGACACAATGTCGGCTCTAGGACAGAAACTCTACAGTCCCAGGAGCCGACTGAAGAAGACACAAAACACTAGGGAAAACACGACTCTCAGTGAAGGAGACACCATGTCACAAGGGGTAAAGAAAAACGCACACGCCATCCAAACACCCGCAGTACTCTGAGTTTATGCTGCTGCTGCTGCTGCTGCTAAGTCACTTCAGTCGTGTCTGACTCTGTGCGACCCCACAGACGGCAGCCCACCAGGCTCCTCCGTCCATGGGATTTTCCAGGCAAGAACACTGGACTGGGGTGCCATCGCCTTCTCTGGAGTATATGCTAAGCACCTACAAAATATCAAAATCTAAAACCAAGTACATTTTAGTTCCAAAAGCACCCCAATTTCACATTTAATTTTCTTGCCTAAAAAATAAAATAAAGTTACTCTCCAAAGAAGGGTGAAATAAGTCCAAAGGCTCTATTTAAAGTGTTTCTTTTACCACAAAGTTGTGAAGTGTTCTGAAGTCCAAGATGGGCTTGAAGCCCTCCCTGACTTTTTCAGCATCAGGATACTTCACTAAAATCCTGTTCCTTGTTCCTCTTGTAGTGCACGGTTTATTAATCTGCATTTAGAAGGAAAAAAATCTGGTCTAGAAGAATGGAAGACTGCAGTAAGCCGCACCTCTCCAGCCTGTGCTCTGCACCGCCCTGGGCTAACAGCTGTGTGTGAGCGGCTTCGGAAGGCACGGCAGACGCTGCGAGGGAAAGGAGACAGGACAGAGGACTAAGCATGCACAAAGCCAGGGGAAACAAGCACCTGAGGAAGCACACTCGCACCCCGGTCAGTTCCCCCAGACCCGACACAAACCACTTAGAGAAACCACGCAGGTGCCAGACGTTTAAGTTACTTCCGCACTCTCACAGAGCGCAACTCCAGCTGGTGGCGGGGGGTAACTGGGTTATCCGGCAGACACAGCAAAACCAACTCTAGCTCTTCTCTGACACAACTTCATCCCCTTTACAAATGTTTCTTGGGTTCTACAAACTTATTTCCAAATATCATAACTGGCAATTATTATAATCCTTCTTAGATACAGGCGACAGTCCCCAAGCTAACTCTGCCTTCATATTGTAAGGTATCAAAATAATATCATACTTCTACACAGACAGAGGCACACGTTACTTCTCTCCATCTTCAGCACTTTCTTGACTGTGGTCCTTGGAGTTAACTATAACATGTATGCAATGTGCAAAATCACTTTAATTTCATTAGACAAATCACACAACTAAAACGTAAGTGTAAACCTAATTCTGTGTATGATAATCTGACAACAATAAACTAGTACCACGCGGCTAGTTAATAAAGTTTGATTTAAAGTATAAACAATAAAAAGGCAACTAAACATAGCAACTTAGCAAATGTCCTCTGAACACACAACTACTTTGCCATTGCTCTTAAATAAACCTTAAAATAATTATTTAAAACAGTCTGTTCAATCACTTTTCAAAATAAAGTCTAAACCTAATAAATCTAAAATAGTTTTGTACCTAGGAACAAAAATGAAAACAGACTAATCCTAAGGACCTGGGAAGAATCTGAGCATTTCAAGGTTATGTAAAACTGGTGAAAGGAATGACTGAGGACACTACACCCTGAAAGCACTAAGGAGAATCATTTAGGAGACAATACGTGAGACTCAAGAGTAGCCTACTGACAAACGTGGTCTTCAAACTTATAAACGACAGTAAACATGTACATGTAAGAAGTAATTATATTATTTAAATCATTCTATCACAAACTTTAAACTGGTTAATGTAAGAATTCTAAAAATTATTACTTCAGGAGGTACAAGAATGGAATAAGAAATGTTTGGTTTTTTAAATTCTGATAATGAGGAAGCATGGAGTATAATCAAGGAGCCAGAACACTCAGCAGAGTCTCCTTTGAGTGAAAAGTCAGCACCTCACACTGCTGTGATCAGGAGATGGGATACAGAGATGTGGAGAGAGAGCGGCGCTCAAACTGCAAAGACCTCCTGAGAGGCCAGGGACAAAACCAGACAGGGCAGAGTCGAGGCATCAAACATCTTGGTGATAATCTGATGCCAGCTGGAAGAATCACGGTGGCTTCTATACCTTCTGGGGGGAACTCACTAATTATGTCAAACAATTTCATCCCTCTTCACACCACTAATGTACAGTTTTACAGGATTTTCCAAAGTTCTTTTGGTGGCAAAACTTAAACTGAACTGACACGAAGCTATATATAATTATTTATTCCTTTTAATCTGAATATTCAGAATCTTTAAAGTATTTGAGGAGTTTTGCCCCAGTCTCTGAAGTACTATATAATACATCACATGTCTATTCCTATCATGTTCCTAAAATTTTTAAAATTCTAAATCCACAAATAAATATCTAGCCCTGAAGACTTCAGGTAAAGGATTGAGGACTTGTATTTAGAGGCAATGCAGCAATGTGAGTTACACACTGCTTGTCGATTCTGTCCAGATTCTGAGCAAGAAAGAACCGACAGGTGAGAGAGTGGGGAGAGGATGCGCCCATCCTGGGTAGCACAGTGCTACCCAGGGCGGGAGCACAAACTAAATCTGGCCCGAGCGGCCGACCGACGGCACCGCGGAATAGGTGTGCTTTAACATGCTCTTAAATAGGTCACCAAGAAACAGTGAGTGTTTAAGAACACTCTATTTTCTTCATATGTGAAATGCCCAAATCCCAACAGGACACACATCCGCTTCTGTGAGACACCCCTTCCGCTCTTTCCTAACATCTAATTGCACAATGTTCAATTACACTTCGGCTTTGGAATCCACAGAAAACTCGTTTCTTCAACAGCTGTGATTGTGACTCCTCCTTTTCAATGTGTGCTGCTGGCTGTGTCTGGTCTCGGAGGCAGCGCCTGGACCCCTACGCACAGGGGCTCCCACCTCACCCAGAGCTGAGGTGCCGGGGCTCAGCCGCCCCACGGACCGTGGGTCTCGGTGCACCGCCAGGGGCTGACCCGGGTCTCCTGCCTCGGAAGCCAGGCTCTCAACCACTGGACCACCAGGGAAGTCCCTGACAGGATCTTCCTATCTGACTGCTAGCAAAGTCTTGGGGACATGTCTTTAAGACGCTTTTAGTACCCAGGACTCACTTCTTCAGCACAGACCTGTATCTATAATACACAAGACATAAATGCACTCTGAGCTGAAGGGAGCAGGCAAGGGCAAGCAGTGGTCAGAAAGCAGGGTGGCTGCCCTGTGGTCTGGTTATAAGCGATGAGCGGACACTGCCGGATGGTTCCTCCACAGCCATTCTCAGTTCCTACTCTGCCAGAAGAAACCCAAGTTCACTTGGGATGACAACAATCCTAGCTTAAAACAGGGTCACAACATTTGATTTCCCACGCTTGGGGTGGGCCATGTGACACAGTTCTGGCCAACAAGAGATATTGGAATGATCTTTTAACTGGAATTCAGTAAGTAGAGCGTCCTAGAAAGTTATTCTGTGTGTGCGTGTGTGTCCGTGTGCATGCGCGCGTGTCTGTGTGGCTCAGTGGCTCAGTCATGTTCACATCTTTGCGACCCCGTGGACTGCAGCCCCCCAGGCTCCTCTGTCCATGGGATTCTCCAGTCAAGAATCCTGGAGTGGGTTGCCATTTCCTACTCCAGGGGATCTTCCCAACCCAGGGATCAAACCTCTGTCTCTTGGTCTCCTGCAGTGGCAGGTGGATTCTTTACCACTGCACCACCTGGGAAGCCCAGAAATTTATTATATCACCAATTTAATAAAAGTCAGCAGGCTCAATTGGTATAACTTTCATCCTTTGCTCCTTCCCATTCCTGGCTGGAACACAGATGCAATGTCTGAAAAAGCAGGAATAATCTTAAGACCATAAGAATAGCGATAGGCTTAGTGGCAGAGAGCTGAAAGGTAAAAAAACGCCTGATTCTTTAAAGACCCCATGAGATACATCACATGTCCGGGGCTACCCACCTCAAAACTCGTACATAAGAAAAATTACCTGCCTTCAATTTTTGTTGTGGGCAGCTGAATGCAACCCAAAGTGATTCATTAAACACATGAGAAACAATACTGGGTAACACAGGGAAGCCAACAAGTACCAAAAACTTAAAGTAACGTTGAATGCAAGAGATAATTCTCCTAAAGTAGAAAATTCCCCATAAAGATTCATCACTATAGACATGCTTTTCCTTAAAGGGTTGTTTATTTTTCAAACAAGTCCTTAACTGCCTATCAAATATTCCACATAACTTCTTTCTCATAATTGTCACCTCCTCCATTTCAATTTTTAGTTTTCAATTCAGCAAACATGTCCTACAAGCCAAGCACTTCTCCTTATTTGACTCAACTAATCACAACTTCTTCCATTCAAACAAGTCATCTTCCTTTCCTCCATGGGACTTGGAAGAGAGATTTCATAAAAACATAACATGAAAACCTCAGAATTTACCAATCCCGTTCTTTTATTAAAAAAATAAAAGCAAGTTTAGCATCTTTTTAAAACTTCATACAGAACTTTATGAACACAGAAATAAAAGTAGAAAAGTGAAAGCGTTAGTCGCTCTCATGTCTGACTCTTTGTGACCCCATGGACTGTAGTCTATGACAGTCTCCAGGCAAGAATCCTGGAGCAGGTTGCCATTCCCTACTCCTGAGGATCTTCCCAACCCAGGGATCGAACCCAGGTCTCTCGTACTCCAGGCAGATTCTTTACTGTCTGAGCCATCAGGTAAGTCCCAACTTAGAATATCTGACAAATTCATTGATAGTTATTGTTGATGAACACTGAAATCTTTAAAAATATTTGTTCACACAATAAAGCCAAGAGACATAATCTTATCCAAAATTCTCTTCATATCTATACATGATTATTTCTGCAGGGTAGATTTCTTCCACCACACTATCCAATCCAAATGCTCCTGGCACATACTAAGTCCCTTTCCTGAGAGATTGCCAGGTGCCATATTTAGAATGATGAACAAGACTCAGCCTCTGCCTTCATGAGGTTTATAGTAACATTACACATGTCGTAAGAGAAGCAATGGTGAGGAAGGACACACTCCTGTGAGAATGTGCAGAGCGGCACCCCGCCCTGACACGAGGGCGCCGGAAAAGGTTCCAGAGGGCGCAGCGCCAACGCCGAGCTCTAAAAGGTAAGCAGGGATCAATCAAGCCAAGTGTGTGCGTGTGTGTGCGCGTGTGCATGTGTGTGTGCACGTGGATGTAATGCCAACGCTGAGTTCTAAAAGATAAGCAGGAATCAGTCAAGCCAAGTGTGTGCGTGTGTGTGCGCGTGTGCGTGTGTGTGTGCACGTGGATGTAATGCCAACGCTGAGTTCTAAAAGATAAGCAGGAATCAGTCAAGCCAAGTGTGTGCGTGTGTGTGCGCGCGCATGTGTGTGTGTGTGTGTGCGCGCGCGAGGATGTAACACCAACGCTGAGCTCTGAAAGATAAACAGGGATCAATCCAGCCAAGTGTGTGTGCGTGCGCGTGTGTGCGCGCATATGTGTGTGTTTGGGGGCAAGGTGGAAAGGGTTTTTTGTTTTTTATTTTTTTCCAGGTAGCAAAGACATGTAAATAAGACAGGACATAGCCAGTCAAAAACCTGATAGCTTTTGAAAGGTTAGAGCTCATGGTGTAGGCTAGAGTATCATATGGCAGATAAAACAAGAGAAATCAAAATGCAGACAGAAAAGCCAAGTTAAAGACTGTGGAATTTTTCTTTCGGGCAATGGGAAAAAGAAGGGTTTTGAGCAGGAGAGTTACAACATCATTGCTAATACTTGCTGAGTGCCTACTAACCACTAGATCCCATACAATTAAGCTCATATACATAATCTTACTTAATTCCTCAAACAAATGTATGCAGCAGGGACACACCCAAGGGAGAAAGAGCTGGCACTGAATAAATATGGACAAAACTGAGATACATTTAATAAACAACACAAGAAGACATGGTGTTTGCCTGGATCCAAGTTGAAAGTGAAAGGGAAGAGACAAGAATAATCAGGTAAGCCCGTAATTTCTTGCCCAAACAAGCAGACTTTTGAGAGTGAAAGGGGACACTAATTAGAAACTGGAACACACGATCACTTTCAGGCTGAGGCCCAGGTCTCTGGCCTGGGGAACTGGATGACGAGGCGAAAACTTTATCAAAGAGCTTGGAGCCACAAAACAAGTCCAGGCAGGGAGGAATCCCACTTAAACACACTGAGGCCGAGGTGTGCGCGGCTGTCCCAGTGGAGCTGCCCGCAGAGCCTGTGGCGTGCGGGTCTAGACCTCCAGGGACTTCTCAGCAGATCTGTGTATTTAGAAAGCCAGTGATAATAAGTGATGGCAATGGGGAGGAAATACCACTCTCACCACAAACTTCTAACTTTCAAATCTTTCCAAGGCAACGTGACTATTTTCTAAGATCTCTACATGCTCTGCTTCTCTACCTCTTTCAGATGTTAACATAATCTGAAACTAGAGATCAATACTACTATCAGCAAACTGCCTTTACATTATAAAAATTCTGCCAAAACTAGATGGGAAATTCTAATTCAGTTTGGTAATCAAATTTACAATAATGATTTGGATTTTCACTATGTCTAATTATTTCCAATGCCTTCTTAATTTTGATTCACTTATCAGTCAGGGAAGTTAAGTTTAGCAGGAACATTTTTTAAATTTCCTTTTTAAAAAAAGAAGAGTATCTGTGGTATGCTTTATAAATGTTTTCATATTTGAAAATGCCTCTTTGTTGCTTTCACATATGAAAGATAACTCTGAGTACAAAACAATTTCAAAACTCCATATACTTGTTATAGAGCAGAAACCCTTCTTGTGCCATATTGCGCAATATCTGTCTTTCTGCCTGGGTACTTTTACAAAATGTCCTTTTCCTTTTAATTGAAATAAGTTACCAAGACGCATGAGGGGTGACTCTCCTTTCATTATATTGCCAAGAACTTAGCCCTTTTCATCTACAAAGCAAGGCCGCCTCCGCTCAGAACACTTTCCGTTGTATCTTTGATGACTGCATCTGCTAACATTTCCCTACAGAAAGCCCACGACTCCTCTGCTGAACTCCCGTCCTTGACCCCCACCACTGCCCCCCTTCCCTGCACTCCTGAAGAGCGTCTCATTTTTTTCACGTCACTGATGTGCTCTTTCACCATGTCAGCTTCACTCCTACGTCTCGCCAATGAAGATTCTGTTCCTGTCATCCTAACAGTCTTTCCTTATCTCACCCCACCCCCTTTCTACAGCATCTTGCCATTTTTTGCCTTCCACTCTTTCTTTTTCCTTTGGGATTATGACTCAAACTGAGAATTACAAAGAGTTAAAAAAATTTTTTTCTGGTCTCTGTAATAAACTATTTTAAGATAAGCTGTTCTTCTCAATCCTCATGTTACCCCAATTTTCAGAATTCTGCAGGGCTTCTTCACAAGCTCTCCTATGATAATTTCCCATTTACTACTTCTCCTCGTAAAAATAGACATCCACCTAATCCTGTGTCTGAGAAAGGCACCTCGTGGTCTTCACCGCAGTACTGGCCAAAGTTCCTCTCTTCTCTAGAGTTAGTTATTTCACAAACATTTGCTGATCACCTACAGTGTACCAGTTATTTGCCAGGGGATTCAAAAGTAAAAGTTCCCTGTACTCATGAAGCTAACATTTTAGCAAGAGAGATGGAAAACCAGAAATAAAGGAAATAATCAGTTTGTTACTAAGGCCTGAAGGATGTGAAGAAGATGCAGTAACAGAGAAAAGAATGAGTGAAAAGTAAGTTCACAGGCACAGACGCAGTCTGACTGACGTTTCCGAAAGGCTGCTACCCAAGGGGGCTACTGTCTCCAGCATGGGTCTTCTACACCAGCTCTGCTGCTCTGAAAAAACACAGGGCCTCTTCCTTCAACAAACAACATCCTGGCCCAGGCCACCAACAGCAACTTCCTTGAGTGGACACTGCGCCAGATCAATGCTCTATCATCAGTCCCCCATTTGTCCCCGCCTATCTTATATCTGGCAGATTCAGTCCCCACACTGGTTGTAAAATACAGGCACAGGGAAAACCATCAGTGCGATTAAGGCTGGCAGTGGCTCTGCTAACTGAAAGGGTTAAACCTGACTTGAAAGTAAAACTTAAAGTAGAACATCTTTTTAAAAAAATTTATTTATTTTTAATTGAAGGATAATTGCTTTACAGAATTTTGTTGTTTTCTGTCAACATGAATCAGCCATAGGTGTACCTTTAAGGACATGTTCCATCATTCAACATTCTGCAGAGCTTCACCATAAAAGACTTCATCATAAAACATACAAATATGTATCATGCCCCAGTCTACTGATGCAAAAGCAAAGCTTCTGCTTTGATTATGGGACCACTAATTGGCATTCTGTGTCATATTTTCTGCATAACCATACATATGATAAATTATTTGTGGTTTCTAGCCTAGTTTTTGTAAAGAAGACCAGGAATTTAAATACTCAAAAATATTAGACAATATGAACACAGAGTGCCTCTACATCTTTACAATTTCTTCCCAAATCTTTTGTAGGCATCTTGTCAATACTTATCGGTGACTTACCTTTATTGAAAATTTCCAAAGCACTCAACTTTATGATTAAAAAACTTTATACTTAATCCATCAGTTTAATAAAAATCAAATGATGAGAGAACAGTAGCAAGAACAACTGATTTGGGAGTAAGTAACTGCATTATGGTAATCACATGGTTCAACTGAACTCCTGGCAGGAGGGAAGCCCCAGCCTGCTAGCCAGTGGTCTGTCGGCAGCAAGGGTGGGTGCATGGGCACAGAGCAGCCGTTGGTCTAGCTGGTCAGTTAAGCGGGGACTTGTAAATAGAGATCTGAGGCAAGGAGGATGAAAGGGAAGAACAGCTGCCTCAAGCTGCAGAGAGCAGCCCCCTCTTGTCCAGTTTTCTTGCGCCAGAACTTCAGAGCCTGGTGCCGCGTGCTCACTCGCTCAGTCGCGTCTGGCTCTTTGCAACCCCACCGACTGTAGCCCGCCAGGCTCCTCTGCCCGTGGGATTCTCCAGGCAAGAATGCCATTCCCTTTTCCAGGGGATCTTCCCAAACCAGGGATTGAACCTGGGTCTCCTGCACTGCGGGCAGACCCCTTTCCGTCTGAGCCACAGGGAAGCCCCTCCGAAGCCTTGCGGGCAGGCATAAAGGAATCAGTCCCCACACCTGCTTTCAGAAGCCTGCATGTTATTTTTACTCCTGTTTTCACTGGTTACTGAGCAGGTGCATTTTTAGTCCAGTTTGATCAGCACTGCAGTTTGCAGTTACCTTACACTGCTGCAACAGGGCGCCTGTCAAGTCAAGGCTTTGGTGTTCCTTTGATTGTTGATCATCTGAGCTTTAATAAAAACTGAGAGTCAACTTCAGGGTTCCTAGTCAGTCACCATATAAAATGGAAGCATCAATATTTTGTCAATATTTTTAAGAAACATATAACAGGTGTTACTTCATCTAAGTCAATGTGAGGCTGAAAGAGTATTTTAGGAATTAATACTCATCATTGCTGATATAATAAAATTAACAGAAATATTAAGAGTAGGGAGAACAGTGTGAGAAAGGTGGAGTCTTTCCTCCTCTTCTCTCCTCTAAGATCTATTTCCCTTAAAAGTCAGGTAAAAAGCAAGCCAGTAAATGACTGATTTAGAATGGCAAACTCTAGACAAGGTTATTTTGCTTATCAGACATGATTGTTCCCAAACAGTTCCAACTACTAAGAAGTTTTAACACAAAATATACCACATGAAAGGTATCACCAATCCCCTAAGAAACTTTGGTTGTTTAAATAACGTATTATAGTCCAACTCAGTCTTCAGGTTAAAACATCCTCTCTAAAATATTCCAGATTACAAACAGGCTGCAAAATATTTCTGGATAATCATAGAACTGGTCAATCTACGGCTTAAAAACAGTCAACGTTAATAAAACACAACTCAGACAGAACATAGATAAAAATACACAAATACCCTTCAAAAGTAATTAATACTTAAACAGAACAGTATCTCAGAAGAGAGTTTAGGAACTCCTCCTTCAAGTCCAGTACTGAATATTAATTTTAAAACAGACTATGCAATTAACACCCCGATAGACTTAGCGAGCTCAGCTTCGTCTCAGTCCTGTCAGTTACGGCTCCTCTGGCGGCTCAGTCGTAAAGAATCCACCTGCCAATGCAGGAGACCCGGTTCAATCCCCGGGTCAGGGAGATACCCTGGAGGAGGAAACGGCAACCCACTCCAGTGTTCTTGCTGGGAAATCCCATGGACAGAGGAGGCTGGCAGGAACCTTCAGGCTATGGCGTTGCAAAAGAATCGGACACGATCAAACAACTGTCATTAACAATTCCTCCATTAAAGAAAAGCTATAGACTAGTTTTCTAAGCAAAGGACCTTTGGGTTGCTCTCAGAATAACAGAACCATTAGAGGGTTCAGTGTCAGAGCCTAGTGAATTGTGTATTCTATTATCACTTGGAATTCCCTTGTGATAATTTTAAAATGCAGCCACTTCCAAGGGAAAAACAAAACAAAACAAACAAAAATGCTCACAATGGATACAAACCTTGATTGTATCCATTTATTTTTCTGCTAACTAATGTGAAGACATTTCTACACTAGCTTTCTAGTACATGACAAGACTTGAGCTTGAACATTATAAACCATGAGCAATAAGCACAGTCCTCACACTAATTATCACTGTTAATTAACACTGTTCCACCTCCCCCAAAGAATAAGCCAACATTCCAAACAAAAAAATAAGGCTTTGGTGTCTTCACTGAAAGTTTATGTTTAAATAACTGGCAGAGATGTTAGGTACTTCCTTAGATATACTGTGATGTTATGACATAATGACCAATCAGAAAATGCTCCAAAGCCTTGAATCCTATCTCACTGGTGGAAAATTACTATCAGAATAACTGTGTCTGATAACAATATTAAAAATACAATGGCAGAAACCATCACAACATTATATCAGAACATTATAAATCAATTTTCCACCAATTAAAAAATACAAAATGTAGAATTAGGCAAATAATCTATGTCAACAACAGCAAAAGTCTCATGACAAAGTATACTCATTCAGATATACAGGTGTATCTTTTAAATCCACTCATTCTTTAGAGACCCCAAGAATGCAATCCCAACAAAGTTAATTCTATAAGAATTCAGTGGTGCTGAGATGCAATGCCAAATCTGTCAAGTCTCATGGTATTATACTCTGAAATCTCAAATGAACAGTTTTCTGAACAGTTTGCTGAACAAATTTAAAGTATATTGAATTACTGCTTATTTTTATTTATATTAGTATTTAGTGGATTGGAAGCCTTCTGTCACTCCAAATGTCAGATGAAAGAATCTATTGAAGAGAATATACACCAGAATACTACGTTTTCACACAGAATGTGAACCATATTCTATGCATATGTGGTATCTGAAGTTTAATCTTCTCTTCAAGCAATAATCAAATGTGTTATAACCTATCTTTATTAAATTCTCACCATGCTATCATACCATAGGCACAGCAGTGGACAAAAATAAATCCTCAAGGAGTTTACAGTCTTGTGGGACACACTTCAAACAATTACACTGGCAGAAAAAGCCAGCATCAACCCCCAGTCACGCGACTGAGCTACGCTGGACCTGACTAGATGAAACACTGGGGCCAAGACCATGAGGGGATGAGACCCTGGGCATCTCGGGAGGAGGGGCGTGTTTTATTTTGCACTGGGAAATCAGTGAGCCGTGAGGGTCGGTGTGAGCTGCGGCAGGCCCTCCCCAAAGCCGCTGCTGTCCTCCCCTCTGCGTCCCCTACATGCGCCCCCCAGCGGGCAGTGGGGAGTGACCCCCCCCTTACATCCCAGGTGGCCTCCCCGACTGCTCCACTAATTGACTGAACTCAAAATGACCTTCTAGGGCTTCCGAGTCTAGGTCTGAAGGCTTGCCATTTCTATGCAAGTAACTTTTTCAGAGTGGCTTTAGGTAGACTCATCAGAGCTGAATTAATAGTTCAGGTACAGAGAAAGGCCCAGGGACAGTAAGCTACTACAGCAGTTCACGCCAAACATAAAGGGCTGGCTAAAACCAAAAGCAACAGAAAGAGGAGAGAGGATGGATGTCAGAGATGAGTAAAGCTAAAATCCAAAAGACTCTCCTATTGATGACACGTAAGGATTAAGAAAAAATAGAAGTCAATGTGGGTTCTGGCGTTTCAGAACCTAGACAGCTAAAAAGAAAATGATGCTCTCAATCAAGGTCCTCCAACAAATGAACGGCAACACGTCAAGTGAGTGGGGTACTGAGTGCCCGTTCTGGAATTGTGTCCTTTTCCATCTGGCTGATATTCTGAAGTAACCTAAGCCTAGAAAACACTGACTTCCTTTGTGTCTCCACATGGTTAATGCTATCTTTTCTAAATAATTCTTTTTTTTTTTTTTCTGGCCAAAAGAGATGTAGGACCCCTTACTAATAAATACGTCTCTAATAATGAGAAGCACATCAAGGTAAACGTGTAATAGTGATTTCAAACTAAAAGCTTACCTACTTGAGAAACTTAACCTTTCAGGTTTACAGACGCCACCGCGGTATCATCCTGACTACCTCTGTGCCTTTGGTGTTGGGTCGCTCTGTCCTGTCTGACTCTTGGTGAACCCGTGAACTCTAGCCCGCCAGGCTCCTCTGTTCACGGGATCTCCCAGGCAAGAACACTAACGGGCTGCCACTTCCCCCTTCAGGGGATCTCCCTGACCCAGGGATCAAATGTGTGTCTGCCCGTGGATTCTCTACCACTGAGCCACCAGGGAAGCCCTTGGTGGCATTTCAAAGTATCCACCATAAAAAAAAAAGTGACTTTATACTCTGTCAGGCACACGACTTGCAGACCTGTGCTGCAGCAACATTTAATCCTGTCCCGCCTGAGCAGACGGATGCTGACAGGAGACTGAAATCCCTTTGTCCGTCTCAGGCTCTCACCGTGCGTCCTCAGTCCCGAATCCTGTCAAATCTTTGTGTTAAATGTCCTTACAACTGGTTTCCTTAGGCAACTGTGACCGTAAAGAGAAACGGTAACATCTCTGTGTATCTAAGCATTAAGGCTAGACAATTTATGACTTGTTCAGGGTACCCTAACTTCTAATTTGTAATTTCATATGCTTTCTACGCAAAGGCTAAGCAAGTATTTACTATACAGCTCACATAACCTTGTGAACTAAATTAGGCACACAGGCCAAGTACTATGTCAACTCTCAGCAAATCAAGGACTGCTTTTACATACGCACAAATGAAATCATATCAGGTAGTAGCTTTAACTAATGCTGCCAAAAGCATGATCAAATTCATTTTACATGTATTATTTAAACTGCAGGGGTTTAGACCAGTGTTTCCCAACCTTTTGTCATTATAACCTCCTTCAAGATTCTCTTTATTTATTTTTTCCTAATCATTCCTCCACACAATTTTGACACTACATATAAAATGTTCATCTGTTGGGCACCATTATGCACTGTATCTGTGCTTTGCATTTCCCAAAGAATACGTTTTTTTTTTAATCCCCCACCCCAACATCACCATGGGCCCAAGACCCAATTCTTATCCTCCTGGGGAAGACACCTCCCTATTGAGAATGCACGCTTTATTTAGACTAATAATATGTTGTTCAAATTAGAATTATTCCTATAATCAAAATAAAACTAGGCCTCGGAGCATCTCAGAAGACACACGAGAGGACAAGACTGAGTCGTGGCTGCTCTCCTGAAACTGCCAACTTAAAGACGGAGGAGCACCGATAATCACTCTGACTTCCAGTACCTGCAAAACAAAGCTACGAAACACTTCCATTTTAAAGGACACCAACAGTCCTCCATTCTTGATTGATTTTATTGAAAGACAACAACTCATATAATTTGTGACTAACAAGTAAAAAGTGGATTTAAAACCAAAAATATAAGTGGTTTTATTCATGAGGTTCTAGAGTTCAAAAAGGACAGGAAAGGTAAAAACAAGGGTCTGACTCCTAAGGGTTCCAACACAGCTAACTACGGGGACAGCAGCGCCGACGTTTGGTAGAAAAGAACTCTGACGATATAACGTGAGAATGAAGAACACTATTTAAACAGGAACTATTTAAAATGAAATATCAAGAAGTGACTGTTCTCCTAATAGACTCAAAAAGTCTACGCTTATTTTTTATTAAAACTGTTCATTATTAAAGCTCAAAAATATATTTTCCTCAATTAATAGACTTCTGTCTCCTTTCTCCCTCTAGCATCAGGAAAATTGAGTCTCGCGCACAGCTGGCCAAAGCAAGGCCTGCATGGGAAGAGAAACCACAGCGCACAGGTCCCCCTCTGGCCCCAGCGCAGCCCGCCCGCCCGCCCGACGCGCGCCCACCGCTGCCCGCCCGCCCGACGCGCGCCCGCAGGACCACTAGGGGTGGGGGTGGAGCGCCGACTTCCCAAGAGCACACAGAAGTCATTCTCAGAGTCAGCAAAAAAGGAGATCTGCCGCCACCAGAATAGGAAAAGATAAACCAGGTAATAGGTAAGAGGATTACGCCTAAACCCAAATAGATTTACTGACACCACAGTTTATTAGGGACACAACATATTAAGAGTTGCCATACAATCCCAAATCCATCAAAACATTACTTATTTTAGGACAAAGAAAATGTTTTATAATTTTATAACTGATTTTTCTTTCAGGATCATTCATTATCTTTTCATCCTAACTATGGCTTGGCTATATGCAAGCTTTTAAGACTTTAGCAAGGTTAAACTTTATTTTCTTTTCAAAACAATCCCTTCTTTTTTCCAGGCAAAAGAGATGTTAAGCTGCTTTAGTGTTACTTTAGTGATGCCTAAGTATTACTGAAATATACTACTGCTGTCAGGTGTGGCCTGATTCTGCTGGGAATCTGAGCACAGAAGAGGTCTCAACTGTAAAATTTCTGTAATCACTTTGATCCCATTTATTTTAAAATACTTTTAATAAAGTGTACCTATTTAAAATAATGCATCACACTTTACAATTAGTCTTTTATTCTATAGTTTATAAGAGGTGATACTCAATTTCTCAATTTAGATAGCAAAAACTTATATTACCAAACTATAAGGTGGCAAGAATACACAAAAGAACTGTACAAAAAAGATTTTCACGACCCAGATAATCACGATGGTGTGATCACTCACCTAGAGCCAGACATCCTGGAATGTGAAGTCAAGTGGGCCTTAGGAAGCATCACTACAAACAAAGCTAGTGGAGGTGATGGAATTCCAGTTGAGCTATTTCAAATCTTGAAAGACGATGCTGTGAAAGTGCTGCACACAATATGCCAGCAAATTTGGAAAACTCAGCAGTGGCCACAGGACTGGAAAAGGTCAGTTTTCATTCCAATCCCAAAGAAAGTGAAGTGAAGTCGCTCAGTCGTGTCCGACTCTTTGTGACCCCACGGACTGTAACCCACCAGGCTCCTCTACCATGGGATTCTCCAGACAAGAATACTGAGTGGTTGCCATTTCCTTCTCCAGGGGATCTTCCCAATCCAGAGATCGAACCCGGGTTGCCCGCATTGCAGGCAGACTGTTTACTGTCTGAGCCACGAGGGAAACAATGCCAAAGAATGCTCAAGCTACCACACAATTGCACTCATCTCACACGCTAGCAAAGTAATGCTCAAAATTCTCCAAGGCAGGCTTCAGCAATACATGAACTGTGAACTTCCAGATGTTCAAGCTGGTTTTAGAAAAGGCAGACAAACCAGAGATCAAATTGCCAACATCTGCTGGATCATCAAAAAAGCAAGCGAGTTCAAGAAAAACATCTATTTCTGCTTTATTGACTATGCCAAAGCCTTTGACTGTATGGATCATGATAAACTGTGGAAAATTCTGAAAGAGAACACCACCTGCCCTGCCTCCTGAGAAATCTGTATGCAGGCCAGGAAGCAACAGTTAGAACTGGGCATGGAACAACAGACTGGTTCCAAATAGGGAAAGGAGTACGTCAAGGCTGTATTTTGTGACCCTGCTTATTTAACTTATATGCAGAGTACATCATGAGAAACGCTGGGCTGGAAGAAGCACAAGCTGGAATCAAGATTGCCAGGAGAAATATCAATAACCTCAGATATGCAGATGACACCACCCTTATGGCAGAAAGGAAAGAGGAACTAAAGAACCTCTTGACGAAAGTGAAAGAGGATAGTGAAAAAGTTGGCTTAAAGCTCAACATTCAGAAAACTAAGATCATGGCATCTGGTCCCATCACTTCATGGCAAATAGATGGGGAAAGAGTGGAAACAGTGGCTGACTTTATTTTTGGGGGCTCCAAAATCACTGCAGATGATGACTGCAGCCATGAAATTAAAAGACGCTTACTCCTTGAAAGGACAGTTATGACCAACCTAGACAGCATATTAAAAAGCAGAGACACTACTTTGCCAACAAAGGTCTGTCTCGTCAAAGCTATGGTTTTTCCAGTAGTCATGTATGGATGTGAGATTTGGACCATAAAGAAAGCTGAGCACCAAAGAATTGATGCTTTTGAACTGTGGTGTTGGAAAAGACTCTTGAGAGTCCCTTCGACTGCAAGGAGATCCAACCAGTCCATCCTAAAGAGAATCAACCCTGAATATTCATTGGAAGAACTGATGCTGAAGCTGAAACTCCAGTACTCTGGCCAACTGATGCAAAGAGCTGACTCATTTGAAAAGATCCTGATGCTGGGAAAGATTGAAGGCAGGAGGAGAAGGGGACGATAGAGGATGAGATGGTTGGATGGCATCACAGACTCAATGGACGTGAGTTTGAGTAAACTCCAGAGTTGGTGATGGACAGGGAGGCCTGGCGTGCTGCGGTTCATGGGGTTGCAAAGAGTCAGACACAACTGAGCGACTGAACTGAACTGATATTGTGTATCTGGGTACTGACTAATTGATACTTGGGGTCAATTAAAAATAGATAACTTGGTTAAATAATTGTCAATAAAAACATAAAATGTTTTTTGTAAATCAGAGGCAGCTATAAATTAAATGCCCCATTTTTAGGTTGACTGAGCACCTTTCCCATTTAAGCATAAATCTACAGTTTAAAAATGAGGCAGTTTTACAAGCACAGTGATAGTTATCTAGTAAACAATTTACAGTAGGAACACTTATCTTCTAATAGTAATTACATTTCTTCTTCCATTTAAAAATACATGATCAGAGATTAATAAGGTAAGTAAATAGAAAGTTAATTAAGAAAGATTATACACTAAAAAATAATCAATATACAAATGTAAGGTAGTTTTTATAATAAAGCTACACGTGTCCCATCCCGCATTAAGTATCTGTGAAGAACCAGTCTTACACAGTGCTGGCCATCAGCGTACCAGGCACCGCGTCAGCTGTCAGCGCAGAGCACGGCACTGCGGCGGGCTCCCGCGGCGGGCCTCCGCGGCGCCTCTGGGGTAAAAACCCCACCCGCAGTGCAGGAGACAGTCTCCACCCTGGGTGGGGAAGACCCCTGGAGGGGGGCATGGCAGCCACTCCAGGGTTCTCTCCAGGGGAATCTCACGGACAGAGGAGCCTGGGGGCTACAGTTTACGGGGGCGCCAAGAGTTGGTCATGACTGAAGCGCACTCTCACGCATGGCACAGCCATGGGAGAAAAATCCATTCTTCAAGCAGGCGTTTTAAATTAATAAGCTGATTAAATGAAATACTGCCTTAAAATATGTGCTGGATCCAGAGCAAAACCACGAAAATCCAAAAAGTCAAGTCATAGAAGTGATCAAAGTTTATAAGAAATAATGCTATTTACCTTGGCTCTGCACTCAGACTTATTACATTTTTTTGTGGCAGAGAACTTTGCGTTCTTTGTTTCAAATCCTAGAAAAATGAACAGAAGTTTTTATTTTACTTTTAAAACAAGTTTCAAAATTAGCTGTGTAATAATATCTTGAAGAAAACATGAAAAGGGCACAGTATAAAAGAAAAAACAAACCTCTTTCCAGCTACATACATAAAGTCCATCCAAGTTCAAAGTAAGCAAATCTTGTGTCTATGAATATGTATTGTGTATTTAGATTTTAAGCATGGCATATGTTGCAGGGACTAGAGAGTCCATAATGTGTAGTTCTAATTAGTAACCAAATAAATCAGAGTTCTAGAAACAATTCTGCAGAAAGTTTTACTATGTTACTTTGTGTCACATGCTTCATATCTTTAGAAACATAAGTTTGATAAATAAAAAACAATTTTAAAATATCTGAGTTGCTAAGTAGAAGTGTAAAGAGGATTTCAATAAACAAATTTTGAACCATTCTTCCTTGCTGTAGATACCATGCTCTTCCTCTCAGGGCACGGTCTGTTTTACTAACTCATCTGACCCCAACAAGCTAAGGCATGCATCATTCTGTTTCACAGATGAGTGACCAAGGGCTCACAGATATAAAGCAACTTCCTCACCCCCTGCAGAGGGGCAGAGGTGAGACTAACAGCTACTCTCCTAAGCCCTCATCACGGCTCTGCTCTGACATCTCAACACTGCCCAGAGCACTCCTTGACTCATCCTGAAACCAGAGGAAAACTTAGGATCATTCAAATAGAAATGCAGCAAGAACAGGTTCAGGATTTACGGCAGTTCACATATCAAAGAGTTGTTCACTAAAGCTAAGGAAAATAACGAGTATAAAGCCTAGTTACCTTACAATATCATCTTAAATGTTCTAAAAGTCTGAATGTTTCGCATACCTTGAAATAAGTTCATTATTTCATTTTTCATGCTTAGATTTCATGGGAAAATACACACCATAAAGCAAAGAGACACAGGAAAGAAAAACACAGGTAATTTATATAAAGTGATACAAATTATTTCAAATAATATACAAAGAAGTCATCATATTTCAATGTCTCTTTTTATTAAGCTTCTCACTCCCTTTCCCAATCTAAGAAGAAAAGAATCACTCATTTTTATCATGAAAATAGAAGATATTAACTAACCATTTCTAGGAAGGTGTCCGAAGAGTAAGAGTCGTATAAGCGTTTGTCCTTCAAAATAAGCAGCAGTGCAGAATGTCCAATTATCTTCTTTAAATTCATCAGTGAATGAAAGAGTCTGTGAACCAAAAATTTTACTTATCTGAGAAGTGATTCAAACATTAGTATACAGTATTTTCACAGAGATCAGACTTGGTGCCAGGGAGAGGGGAGGAGTGGATTGGGAGTCTGGGATTAGTAGACGCAAACTATTATGCACAGAATAGATAAACAATAAAGTCCTACTGTATAGCACAGGGAAATATATACACTATCCTGTGATATGCCACAACGGACAGGAAAATTTAAAAATGTGTATATAACTGAATCACTGCTATGCAGTAGGAACTAACACACTATACATCAACTAATCTGTATACAATATTTTCAGTTGTTTTATTTATGGCCAAACCACCATCATCTTCACCCTGTATTCAAACTAAAACCTATCATGAACCTATGATGAATCTCTGAATGAAGTACTTAGGGAAAAAAAGTTAATCAGAAGGTATCACTGGTAAGGATTCATTAAATAGCAAACTTTCTGGACACAGCTGAAACATATAAACTTATCCACACTACTTATATTCTCCATGAATATCATACTAAATAATAACAATAGCCAGCATGATGACCCCAACAGCTCTAAAGCATTCTACCAACAGCAATGAGTTGATGTTTCACTTTAGAAAAATCTTTAATAAGCATTGAAATAACAACAAAAGAAGACATGAGATTAACTCTCATTCACAAGAAAATTCAATCAGTATACACACTTCAAAGAATTTAAATTCCTAAAGAATTCTAATATTTTGTTGAAGTTAGTTTCATGTTCTTGTTCAAAAGAATTAGAAAAAAGTTTCTCAGATCCAGATAACAAAATTGTCTTTGTCCTTGTTCTACTTCTTTGTCACTGAAAGTCTTAACTGTATTCAAACTGTGCATTTCTGCCTGAGGAACAAAAGACATGCCTATGAATCGACTGATTCAAGTTCAAATCTAAAATATAATCTTGGAACATTACCAGCTATTGGTGAAGCACTATACCTAGGAAAAAAAACTTGCCTTTTTTTTTTCAAAGTCCCATCTTATTTCTTTAAAGATTTAGAGAGCAGGTATCCCTAAGTAAACTCATAATGGAGAAACTGGTAGAGAAACTTTCATAGTAATGCTTTCAATCAACCCTCAGATGTTTATAGAGTGATTATATTATTTTCCCAAACACAGAAAGCAATTTTGGATCTATGTGTTAAAATATTTTTGTTTATGTTCAACAACAAAATAATTGTAAAAGAATTAGATAACTTCAAAGATGTAAGTGATCATAATCAGTAAGTTATTAATTAAGTGCATTTACATAGTAAATCTGTAACTACAGTATTAAAATCTTATGGAGTTCAATCATCCAGCTAAATTTCTCATTCTATTCAAATATTTTACTAAATAACAGTGTTTTCATAAGACTAAGAGACCATATATATGAATGAACACAATGCAGTTATGAGAACAACTCCTTCAATCTAAGTTTATTTTTATTATCTACATGGCTATCTTTATGAGGTTATCTGAACCTACAGAATAAAAGTCATGTTCTGCACCTGCTAAAATCTTACTCCTATTAGTGTTTTAGAGGGTCCTGATTAAACTGAGTGAATGCCATAAATCAATGTTTGTGTCCTGAAGGCACATATGTAGTCTTCCTATGAGTTGAAGATAGTGCATTTCCCAAATACTTTCTCAAGATGTATAAAGCTATTTTGCTAAAAACAAAATAAAGCTAAACCCAGTAAATAAGTTTGGGAAAAACTGGGAAAAACAGAATTTTATACATTTCAACATTTCATCAATGTGGTATGAAAATTTCCTCTAATTTCCTAACATACCCTTGTGGTACTATGAAACAAGTTTAGCAAACATCACTGAGGAATCAGTCTTTACTCTGTCACCACTGCTGCTGTTTAAGGAGGTGTTCTCATGCTTGTCATTCAGTAGTTTAGACTACGCATTAGGGGCCTCAGTCTCACCCACTGTTCATTCTTTTCTCCTACCTACCTTTATTACAGTTTAGCCACTGGCAGAGTCTTAATCTCTCTGTAGCTGACCTCTTACCATCCCTTCTTCACACAGTCCCAGGATTCACTGTTAAGCTAAACATCCAGCAAAACACTGCCTAGTCTAATTCATTTTTGATGCCATGATTTTTATGCCATAATTAGAATTAACCTCCAAATATGCCGTGATGTACATGTGCTGTGAAGAACGGCCCTGAGAAGGCAGAAGAGAGGGCTAACGGGGCCCGGAGCTCTGACGGTGCTGCGGAGCGGTCACACCTGAGCACAGCCTGGAAACGCAGAGGTGGGGCTCATTCAGGTTCCAGGGACCATCACCAGCAACCGTAGTCAGCTCCTAACGCACACACTTGTTCACAGGGACATCTCTGCCAACATCTGAATAAGCAGGAGTCAACAATCCAAGAACCGGAAGTCACCCTATACTAGCTACTCCTTTAGTAATAATTCTCTAACTTGTGTTTTGAAACTTCCTATTTAAAAATGTGTGTGCTAATGGCTTGATAATTGTTTATGGCTTTACAATGAAGCATGAAGGGCTGACAAAGCAGATTTACAAATGTCAAGTACAATGAGAATTACTGTGTCTTTTTTCTATAAGATGCAGTTTTCTATGGGGATGCTTTTATAAGTTAAAAGCAACACCAAATACATGGAGGAACTAATGGCAGGCCTTCTGGAGAGGTCATGAGACAGAAAATATTCTGTACAAAAGCCCCGTGACCTGGACCCTAACCCCTTTCAGTACGGCAGCCAGGGAGAGAGCAGTCAGTGGGGGAGGAGGACTCTCTGTGTCCTCCTAGGAGCTCTGCTCTGGCCTGACTCCCGGCAGCCTCACTTTTAAACTCTCGAGAAACCAAGAAAATAGGAACAGATGAAAAGAAAAATAGAGTATCTGACCTTACTTTCAAAGACACTTTCTGTGGGAGCAATAACATCACTATCATCCAGTAAATATCTTCCACTTTAAGCTCAGCTCAAACTCAGACCAATGCCAGATATATCTGCCACAAGAAAACTAAGAAGATATTTAAGGTACTACCTTGAATATATTTTTTTTAAGACTCAAGGCAACCAGTGGAACCTCCAGAATATTTGTTACCAAGTTTCCTGAAAGGCAGTCAAAATATTATAACTACAAATTTAGTTAACACTATTACAATTAGTTGTATCAGTTGTAGATCAGTTTTCTAAGAATAGCTTTATGTGTTATGTATACTTTCTACCTATGAGAATATCTATAAAAAGAGATTCACTTTTTATATCTAAGAAAATCAGATTTTTAATGATTTTTATAATATTATCAAAGAGTAATCTGGAAGAAATACTAATCTAAACTACAGTGAAACAATAGGCAAAACTCCTCCTCCAATGTCAGAATCTCCCCTGCACCGATCCTAACGAATGATAGCCTCAACTCTGGTATGATGATGGAAATCTCACTATTACAAAAGGTGAGCTTATTGGGAAGCACAGTTTACACAGTGCCCTGCTATTCTGAGCCAAAGCCAGTAATCACTGTTTCTGATCTGCAATATGAAAATGATGGGATTCTACTCCCTCAATCATCTAACAGATCATCCAGGAGCTGAAGAGAGCTTTGGTATCAACACCCAGACCATCCCTTCTCACCCCAGTTCTTTATGTCATTATACATGACAAGGTTTCTCGGTTCTTCTACTTGCTGGCTATTCTTCTAAACATAGTTTTTTTTGTCAGTGCCCCTCTTAAAAAATGAGATATGCAAGAACAAATGGATATGATAGGATGGAATTAAATAGCTATATAATGAGATGGAGCTCTGCATGGCCCTGGATTATAACTATGATTTATTTGATACCAAATCCTTGGGCAAGAAGGTAGCCTCAATTACCACACTCTACTTGGGGAAAAGTGGGATCAGTTTTATAACAATGTTTTTACTACTCCATTTACAGAAAGGCACTACCATAAAAAGTTGGGACGGCCAGTACTTTTTGTCAAGTGATTTCTTAAAAAATTGATGGTTTTGAAAATTGATGGTTTTTCTATAGCAGTACTTATAAGAGATGTGGTTATTAAAAACTTCATCAAAGATAAGCCTTTTGAGTTGTCAGCATAACTGAAAATGTTTTCTTGGCATGACATATGTATCTTTGAAATTGGTTTGATTTAGTGTGCTCTCCTTCAATAAAAATTCAGTACTACAATTAAAAAAAACTTCATCAAAAGATAAAGCTTATGACCCCAAATTTTAAAAGATTTTAAGTTCACTTTGCAATAATTACATTACCTGGTACCATAATCCACAACCACCCAATCTTTTGCAGTTCCTGTGATAGCATCATGATGTTGAAATAGTCCCAAATTTCGTCTTGCTTCTGTCAGCATCACATAATGGGATGATGAAAGAAATTTATTTATCTTGTACTGCTTAGCTTGTTTCAGGGCGAAATAGTAAAGAATTTCAGCAGCCCTAATTGCATAAAACAGTCATTAATTTTTATTTCAAAACAAACATTTTAATTTACTACAAAAGAGCTATCAATGATACATTTTCAAACTTTTTTTAAAAAAAGAAATCCATGATTTCAGTATGATCAATTTATAAGACAAATATTGAAAACAGACATTTCTATAAAACCACCATGGTATGCACCTAATACATCTAAATTCTTAAGTATCAAAGAACACCATGTCTCAGTGATACAAGGCAAAGAAGTGAGTATCTGTTGGCAGCAAGATATGCCCATTTCCATGTAACAGATGAAAGCAATAAGAACTAGGTAAGTGTTTCTGTCCTTTCATCTCCGCAGTGTAGACATATACCACGAACTCCACCAGAAGGCCACTTATCCTCACACGCACAGTGGAGGAGGCGGTGAGGAAACGTGTGGCCCTGAGTGTTAGAATAGCAATAACGGAGAGGAAGGGGATGGCAGCCTGACAGCTCAGGGACAGAAGTCAGTCTAAGAGCCGGATGACAACACACGGCAGCTAGAGAATTTAGCAACATAACCTGAGAGGTGATCAATCACACACTGGCCTTCCTCACTTATTTTAAAGAATAAAAATACTTTAGCTTAAGAATAGTTTTGAGCAAGAATATGGGGGTTTATAACTTTCACCTTTAAATTTTTTCATCCAAGGATATGGTTCAGGATAGGTTTCTGAAAAGTTCTTTAAAAAGAGACACAGCTTGATGGAGTAAAAAATATAAGGATCCTTATGACAAACGTTAGGATGATGGAGAGAAAAATCAAGGCAGCACAAAAATGTATTACGATCTCAGGAAAAAAGAAGAGATTCAAACTGCTCTTTTTAAAAAATAATTCCTTTGAATTTTTGAAGATACTAAATAATCTCTACTTTTTAAAAACAGATAAAAATTTAATATCCACTTTTTAAAATTATAAGCCTTCTTGATGGCATGAGAATCACTATATTGGAATTAAGGAAACTATATGTATGTAGGCATACATATCCAGAGCAAATGTACATATACATACAAATGTTCCAAATATTCCAAAATATTAAAAAAGTGGATTTTAGGAATTTTTTTGTACTTTTCTATTTTATGCACCTATTTTTACAAATGAGTTGAGGATTAAATATAATTTTTATCACACAAAAGACTTAGTTTCAAATAAATTAATTACATTTTGAAATTCAAATTACCATATGGTTTATTGTTTTATTTTAGAGCAGGAGAATTTTCAAAATACATTACCAGTAGGAATATATTCAAGTAGTACCTTAAATAAGTTCAATAAAATAAGACTGAACCAATACTCATAACTTTTTGCTACCAAAAAATACTTGATACTTAAAAATTATGCAGTGACTCAAAAGAATTTCTACGTTATTTAGTACTTGCTCTGTTCTTATCATAGATAGTTTAGAATAACATAACAGATAACTAACATTCTATTGGTTAAGGATGCAGAAATCTTTATAATATACAAAACTTTTTTGTTATAAATATAATAATATATATTCATCTGGCACATTAATGACTATCCCCTCAAAGATTCAAAGGTTAGGGTTTTTTTTTTAATAAGTTACTGTTATTTTTTGGACACAATATCACAGAAACAGTAAAAATAATAAACACACACACCACTATACCAAAGTACAATGCTTAAAGAAATTAATGATTTTTAGAAAAATACTGTCCAATATATACTTAATAAATAGTACATAGAAGAAGGTAGGTTTCATATAACTTATTATTTTTAATACCAAGATTCATCATGAAAATTAATCATGATGATTTCATATTTTGAACTGAATGGACAATAAATTCATCATGAAAGTTACTCTCCTGAGCTACACATATAGAAAAGCCACAGGATTCTCCTGGGATGGTTTCTGAGCATCTAAAAACAATGAGACTCAGTTGTTTAGAGCAATACTCTCCACTATGATAGCCACTAGCCACATGTGGCTATGTACATTAAAATGAAATAAAACTGAGAATTCAGCTCCTCAGGCACGCTGGTCACAGGTCCCGTCGCCCAGCTGCCCGTGGCTAGTGGCCCCAGTGCTGCATGGACAGTGCAGAGATACTGAGCGTTTCTCACTACAGAGAGCGCTACTGGGGAGTGACTGAGAAGAACTGGGTGATGCAGGTTTACAGAGTGCTTTTATGTTTTTCTTATTGGCTTTTTCTGTCTTCTCCATATCAGTTTATTTTTTCAACCAATCATTCTGCCTCCATCAGGTCCCATCTCTTAAATTTTCTTCTTTAAGCAGAAAACCATATCTGTAGAAACGTGTTTTATGAATACGGCTGTCTCAGAGGACAGACTTTGAGGCCTGCCCCCGGCGGCTGAGAGCCTGCCTGCTCCTTCTGACCCCTGCTCCCGCTTCCGTAACCCGGCTGACCAGGCTCCCGGCCTGCAGGCACAGTGAGGCTGCCCAATGCTACTACAGTGTACAGACAGTACAGGGAGTCAGTTAGAAAAATATAAAATATTGAGTAGAACTCCCAGAAAACCTAATTACACAAAATGTTTTTCCTTCAAGAGCAATACCCTTGTAAAAATCTGATTATTTCTGAAGATATAGATCTGACTGCATTAAAATTTCACAATTACATTAAACACATCCTTACACATACAACATAAATGCTGTATATTACGCAAAACTCTACAGACAAGTTATGATAACATAAAAGAAGTGAAAAAAGAAACGAAGCTCTCTAAAGGTAAATGTACCTTAAATGGGATTCCAATATCCTATCCATTCGTTTGTAAAAGGGTCTGGATGTAAAATAGCCACTCCAGTAATGATCATCTCGGTCAGCATAAGTGAAAAAATCCCCACTTAGAACAGGGAATGTTGATTGGCTATTCCTACTATTGGCTGAAGCTTCTTTTTCCAGTGCATCAAAATAATCTGATAAAGTCCCAAACTGTACCTAGTGGGGAAAAAAAAAGTTTACATTTCACTTATTCACACATTCATCTGTACCTTAAAATTACTTTTAGTGCTGAAAGGAAAAGTTCCTGATAAATATTTAAGGCATGCTTCCAAATTATAATAAATATATAGCTCAGATTTACTTAAATGCAGGGGGAAAAGCACTCGGTGACTGTGTTTTACCTGCAGCAAGTCCCAAAAAACTAAGAAAAAACTTGCACATGTAAGCAGTTAGAAGAGTTAATCAGAGCTACAAATGTGTGGATCTGAAAACTCCTTATATATTTCTAGAATCTCCAAGTGGGCAAGGATCGGGCTACGGCCTAATCCAGAGATGAATGGCAAGAAGGGGAAACAGCAAAAATAAAAGGCGTATATTTTAAGTACATGTTCCAGCAGTCTGGAAGAGCAGCTTTGTTAGCTATTAAGTATTTCCACATATCATATGCACATATTCTCCTCTGGCCTCCACTCTCCCCAGTCTGTATTCTTAAAAAGGAGAAAAGAGAGACTTTAAGAACAGCAGGTCATTTAAAAAAAAAAAAAAAAGGACTTTCTCTACTAGTAGGTAACAGTGAACAACAGAAGTAAAACAGAAAAGCCGATGAGAATTGCAAGGTTGACTGCTCAAATGAAAAGGTTTTTCTGACTAATGACTCAAATTACCGGTACATAAATCCATTTTTATGATCTCAAACTAGTCTATAAATCAAAGGAAAAGAGAAATATTATACAAGACCTCATAAACATAAATTGAAAGGTAGTGTTGCTAGAAGTAAATAGACAATTAAACAAGGAATGTGTTCTTTTTAAAAAGATGCTATTTTTTTTGTTTCTGGTCTTATATACACACACATATGTAGGTGGCCAATGAGTTAATTTGAGTTTTTCCATAAGATGTAATGAAACCCAAATGACCTTTCTGGCCAACCCAAGACATATATACACACATACACACACAGATATTGAGAGTCATTTTGAGTCAATGTGGCAGAAAAATAATTAAAGTAATCAAAAGGAGTCAGTGGCCCTGCAGCAGTCACTAGGAGCAGCACAGGGCTGGACCCTGACGACGTGGCTGTGAACGCTCTCTGCACCACTTACCGCGCGCACTCTGGGCGTATTTTATGACGTCCCTGCACGCCTCCGTGGCACAGCTAACAGGGCTCTAAGTAAGATGCTTACAAACACGACTGGCAAATAGAGGTCTAAGTTTTGGCTGTTACCCCACCACTGCAAAGGCAAAATATCAACTGGAAACACAACAATGATATTAGTAAGGCAAGTGTAAGTTTTCATAATCTGTGATATAACAGATTTTGTAACAGCAAAATGGATGATTATTCCAAGTCCTTATGCTTACATTAAAGAAAAGCAGCTTTTTAAAGTTAACTTTTTACATTCATTTTTACTTGGAGGATGACCGTCTTACGTCTTGTGCTGGTTTCTGCTACAGAGTAAGGTGAACCAGCTGTAGGCACACACACGCCCCGCTCCCCGTCCCCGCGTCCCACGCCCAGCTCGTCACGGAGCGCGGCGGCCCGTCAGCTGTCCGCCCTGCCGCGGTGATGTACACCTGCCAATGCTCCTCTCAAGCTGCCCCACCCTCTCCTCCCCCACTGTGTCCACACGTCCATTCTCCATGTCTTTCTATTCCTGCCCTGCAAATATGTTCATCAGTACCATTAAGAAAAGCTGTTTTAAATTACATTATCTACTCTAATCTTGGCTTCACCAAATACAGCTTTTCTTGGGCAAGTTAATCTATTTGTGCCTGTCTCCTCAAATATAACTACGTGCTTACCAGAAAATGCTCAGAGAATTAAATAATTGTTAAAATAAAGCAGTTTACTAGAGGATATTTAGCCAAGTAGATAAAGAGAAGGATAAATACTATATGACCTCACTTACATGTGAAATATAACAAAAATAAACAGCTCAGAAAAAGAGAGTAGAGGTGGCGGCAGGGAAGGAAACTGGCCAAAGGTGGCCGAAAGCTACAAACTTCCAGCTATAAGAGAAGGAAGTACCAGGACTGTAACATACACAACATGATGTCCACAGTTAACACTGCTGAGTGACATGCATGAAAACTGTGAAGAGAGTAGACCCTAACAGTTCTCATCACAAGGGAACAATTTTTTCTTCTTTTTTTATTTTATCTATACAAGATGATGGCTGCCAACTGAACTTATTGTGGTAACCATCCCACAATATAGGTAAGTCAAAAATTATGCTATTAATATACACCTTAAACATAAACAGTGATATATATCAATCATATTTCAATAACATTAGACACAAATTAAAAAGTAAAGCCCTTTAGAGAGTTAATAGCAAATCAATCTCTCAACATACTTTAGTTAATATTTAAGTATTACTCCCCAATCTCATTACTAGGAAGCAGAATACACTTAATAGGAAGCAGAGTATGTGTGAACATACAAGAAATGAGGAAATGAGAGTCACAAATACAGGGACACAGCGTGAGCTTCAGACCCGACAGGTACAGATGAGGCCAGGGCAGTGTAACAATGACAGTGGCAAAATATTCATCGAGCTAGGTATTTCTGAGGCTCCCTCTCCTCATCCACACAGGGCTTCCCTGGTGGCTCAGCTGGAGAGAACCCGCCTGCGCTGCGGGAGACCTGGGTTCAGTCCCCGGGTTGGGAAGACCCCCTGGAGGAGGGAAAGGTTCCCCACTCCAGTATCCTGGCCTGGAGAATTCTGTGGATTGTACAGTCCATGGGGTCACAAAGAGTCAGACACAACAGCGCCTTTCACTTTCACTTCGTCATCTATATAATAAGGGATTACTATCAGATAACAAAAATCACTTTCAGTTTCAAATTTTAGAGATCTGTGACGTGCTAGAAAGTTAATATCAAAAACAAGTACACCCTTTTTAAAATATTTCCGTTAATTTTTGGTACTACCCAGAATGAAAATATTTTCTTCTTGGCAACATCCCAGAGCAAAGTTGATGTAAGTGACCTGATGAGCTTTCTCACAAACTTAAAGGACTGAAATATAATCCTCTATGAATGCTAAAGTAGTTTCAAAAAAAAATTATTTAAAGTAAATTTTTCTATAGTCTCTTGGTAGCTCAAATAAAGTATTTGGGATACCAAAAAAATAACCAAACAAAAATATTTAAATGTTTTACACTAAAAGGCAACAAATAATCTTAAACATCACCTTAACCTTACATAATATTAAACTCCTCCACCAGGACAACGTAAAAGGGAAGGTTACACAGACTGGTGAACAAGCCGTGACCGACGGCGAGCCGGCCGGCTGAGCCCGCCCAAGGCCAGTTTCTCAGTCAGCTAAATCTAATGGCTTATTTTTGTTTGTCCTTTCAGTAGAAGAAAATGAGGTTACACTTCCAGCTTGATTAAGCAACTTTAAACATCTCACAGAGAACAGATACAACTAGACAAACAAGTTTTAATACAGAGAAAAAAATGTCTGAAGATATCTGAGGGCCCTCAAAGCAGCCAGGATCTGAAGGACAAAAATTCTTGAAATAAAGGAAATCAATAACCTCAGATATGCCAATGACACCACCCTTACAGCAGAAAGTGAAGAGCACTAAAGAGCCTCTTGACGAAGGTGAGAGAGAGTGAAAAAGCTGCCTTAAAACTCAACATTCAAACAATGAAGGTCATGGCATCCAGTCCCATCTTCAAGGCAAACAGAAGAGGAAAAAATGGAAACAGTAAAAGACTTTATTTTCATGGGCTCCAAAGTCATGGCAGACAGTGACTGAAGCCATGAAATTAAAAGACGCTTGCTCCTTGGAAGAAAAACTATTACAAACCTAGACAGAATATCAAAAAGCAGAGATAACACTCTGCTGACCAAGGTCCATATACTCAGAAGTAGGGTTTTTCCAACAGTCAATGTATGGATGTGAGAGTTGGACCATAAAGAAGGCAGAGTGCTGAAGAATAACCAATGCAATATTGAGAAGAACAAAACTAGAAGACTCATTATCAGACAGTAAGATCTATCCTAAAGCTGAAAGTATGCAACTAGTCAAATAGACAAAAGTGAATAGAAAATCTAGACACAGACCCACACATAAATTCATCTCCACTCATGAGTAATAATAAAGATGACACTGCATAAAAATGGGAAAACTATGGTCTTTTCAATAAATGGTGCTTGATATTCACATGGGCAAAAAGTATCTTGATCCCTCCCCTCAGACAATATACAACAATCTATTCCAAACATTATTAAAAACCAGAGACTTTACTTTGCCAACAAAGGTCCATCTAGTCAAGGCTGTGGTTTTTCCAGTAGTCATGTATGGATGTGAGAGTTGGACTATAAAGAAAGCTGAGTGCCGAAGCATTGATGCTTTTGAACTGTGGTGTTGGAGAAGACTCTTGAGAGTCCCTTGGACTTCGAGGAGATCCAACCAGTCCATCCTAAAGGAAGTCAGTCCTGGGTGTTCATTGGAAGGACTGATGCTGAAGCTGAAATTCCAATACTTTGGCCACCTGATGTGAAGAGTTGACTCATTGGAAAAGACCCTGATGCTGGGAAAGATTGAAGGTGAGAGGAGAAGGGGACGACAGAGGATGAGATGGTTGAATGGCATCACTGACTCAGTGGACAGGAGTTTGAATGAGCTCTGGGAGGTGGTGATGGACAGGGAGGCCTGGCGTGCTGCAGTCCATGGGGTCGCAAAGAGTCCGACGCGACTGAGCAACTGAACTGAACTAACTGATTCCAGACATACTACAGACCTAAATGCTGAAGGCAGAACAATAGCACTTCCAGAGTACAGCTTCCTAAGAAAGAGATTCTCGTGACCATGGGTAAACAAAAGCTTCTTAAGCAAACATAACAAGCACTAACTGTAAGATTCAATTAAAATTAAGAATTTCTGTTCATCAAAAGATAGGACTAAGAGAGAGAAAACACAGGCTACACAGTGGGAGATAACATTTGCATAACTTTTATCTGAAAGAAGACTCAATCCAAAATACAGAAGAGAAATATAAATGGTTAGGAAAAAGACAGATGACCCAATTTAATAAAATAATCATCAAAAGAGTTAGCACTGCTCAAAAGAGGATACCCAAATGGCAATAAACTTATGAAAAGAGACTCAATCTCATTAACTACTGGAAATACAAAATAAAACCATCACATCCATCATAAAAGGAAAAAAACAGTTCTGATAACAGAGTCTGAGCAAGGAGGTGCAGCAATTGACACTGTCACTGGGTGCGATATCCAGTGGATCTACTTTGGAATTTTATTTGACAAGATCTACTGAAGCTCAACCTGTGCATACCCAATAACCCCGAACCTCCATCCATTTTATACCCCTATAAACTCATACACACACACTGCACAAACGGCCAACGCAGTGTCACCTGTAATAAACCAAAGCGGAAAGCAACCCCAGTGTCCATCAGCAACAGAATGGATAAACGGTGGTATGTTCACCAATATTACATGATACATGTTACATGTAACACATAACCGTAGATCAATTTCAAAAACATCATGTGCAGCAAAATAAAAAAAAAATGAGACACAAAATAACACATATTTAAGATTCCCTTCTCATAAAATTCAAAAACAGGCAACACCAATCACGAAGACACAACCGAGAAGAGTGGGACGGGGTGGGAGGGAGGAGAGGGGCTCAGCAAGAAGGGGACAGACACACAGCCAGGGCTGACCCATGCTGATAGGCGGCAGAGACCAACATGAAACTGTAAAGCAACTATCCTCCAATTAGAAAATAAATGAATTTAAATTAAAAAATAGAAATGAAAGTGATGGTTCCTCTTGTAGGAATTGGTAACGACTTGGCAGTCTAGAGACGTCCTACATATTGGATAGTGTTTGTTTGTTTTTTTCTTTCAAATGAAGTATATTTGGTTTACAATGTTATGCCAATCTCTGCTATACAACACAGTGACTCAGTTATACATATATATATATATCTCCTTTTCAATATTACATGGGTGTTTTAAAACTTGAAAATATTCTCTGCATACTTAATGGTCTGTGCACTCCTATGTACATGATACATTAATTTTCAAATTACTTTAAAGATTCTTCTAGTGGGCAAAGGAGGAAACAGGTGAAATACTAAAGACAGGATTAAATTCTTCAGAGTCATGCAGTGGATCCTTCTGCAGACCTCAAAACTATTCCCCAAGAAGGTGTATTTAGAGATATATACACACACTCCTCTAATCAACTGTCCCTATATGCACTTTCTCTTGGAGGAAAGTACAGAGATGATTTAAATACAGATTCAATACTTAAAGTTTATATCATGGTTGAAATTCAGTTTTAAGTATCTTGAATCACCGTGATATTTTATTTAAGCTTATTCATCTATTCAGTATTATGTAATTTTCCCTAATAAGCTTGAATTTATTTTCCACAGTTAATACCACTTCCTCTCTATTGTATTTTCACAGTATTTTTACTGTCTAAAAGTTCTGTCTGTGAACAGAACACACTTGTTGGATAATTAGCTTTCTCATATGGGGTCCAGTACATGGCTCTTGCTCAAGGCCTCACTCATGCAACCCGTCTGTTAAAACACTTATGAGGTGAGTAAAATTGGAATGTGTCTGGATATATGATATTACCGTTAATCTTTTAGATGTGATAATGGTATTGTGATCATTATTTTTCCACAATGTCCTTATCATTCAGATACATAATGAAATGGTTATGGACAAAAACACACGCCCTCTGAGATTTGCTCCAAAATTCCAGAGGAGTGAGATGACTGGCACACAGCGGAAACAAGGCTGACCTTGACCCGATGCATGACCTTGACCCGATGCATGACCTTGAACTGATGCAAGACCTTGAATGCTGTAGCCGAGACATGGGTATTGGGAAGCAGTGGGGGGTTGGGGGAGGAATTTATGCTATTCTCAAAATTTTAGGGTGCATTTTAAATTTTCCAGAGGGGGAGAAAAAGAGCAAGAATGACAGATGAATGATTAATTTTAGAAGACTTCTCATCTAAGAAAAATGCGAGTGCAGTCTGTGGATACAAGACGTTTGTTTGCACAATTCTTGACACGCGCGCCTGCATCTGCCAGTCACACCACTAAATCACGGGCAGCAACTGAGAGAGACGGCGAGCTTTCAGCGCTAGGAGGGAGGCAGGACATCACTGGGGAATGAACATCACAACCTGGTAGGGGCGGGTTTTCAGCCACATAAAGCAATGCCTCTTTAATCCTCAATGGGTGGTAAGAAAGGGATAAGCTTAGAAATGGAACTGTAATGTAAGATAATGTTCCCCTTCAGGAATTACACTTTTACAGAAGAACTACATACTCTAGGAAATAGTAGGATGCGGGACAAAGAAACAAAGGCTGTTGTGTTAATAATGAAGGTTCACCTTCAAACACAGCATCATGATAAAGTATGTTCTCATTACCTTAACATTATACTGAGAATGAGAATTCATATAATCAAAAAGCAGCTGGTAATTCTTGAACTGATGATCCCATTCGGTGCGTTCAGTGTAGCGGAAATCATCTCCCAGCGGGGCCAGGACAACTGTGGTACGGAAAAGCTTTGACTTCTTTCGATACTGGTCCAGAAGCATCTCGGCCCTGCAACAGGAAGAGGAGTGCTACTAACAACAGTGGGGCCACTCATCACAAAGTGTGCTATAGAAAAATAAAGTACCGTACGCTCTGCCTGTGTCCTAGCTTAGCATGATTTACGAGGCAGATTTTTTTAAACTACTATACTCATTTTTATTATCCCTTTAAAATATTCATAAATTCTTTTCAGAGGGAAAAACCCCATAGCTTTTCAATGGAATATCCTTAGGGAAATAAAGTCACATGACGGCTCTGGCACACAAGGGCTGACGGCATCAGCGCCCTCCCAAAGGTCAGCCACAGAGACTGACCTCCAGACAGCCTGCGCCATAGAACAGTTTACTCCACGAAGGCAGAATTCTCATCTACATGAACTCTGAAGCTTGCTTTGACTTAATGTCCCTTTCTCTAACTTAATCTAAAATTGCCTAATTAAAAAAATAAATAAAATTGCCTAATTAAACATAGTTATTTTGAATGAAATCAATTATAGAACCATATTTCCTTTTCTAAAGGAAGAAAACCAACTCAGTCAACATCTTCCATCAATAATCTGAGTATCTGTTACAATGTCCTTCATACTGATCAACAGATACAGCTAAGGAATTTCATGAGCTATTTTGGTTTCTATCTCTCTGGGCCCTAACCCATGACTCAGAAGGACAGCTAAACACAATGTGCTCATAAGCTTCTATATTTCATTTACTTATACTCTGTAGAAAACCTTCTGGGAGACACTGAATTGGGGCCCCGTTTGAGAAAGTCTGGGAACACAAAGTAAGAGGAAGAGCTTCTGAAAGTGAAATTAAACAAGCAGATGAACCCTGAGGAGTTCTCCATATTTCTAGTGCCAGAGCTTAAAAAAACAGTGATAGATGACAAATATGCTTTTTTACTCAGTATTCCAATTTTCACTTCAAGGATTATCCAGAAGTAGATTCTAATTCATGATATAAAAATTTATGAAGAAGTCTCAAAGAACATCAACGATGGAAAGAGGCATTTTACACAAACTATGAAAAAACATTGAACTAAATTTAGAATCTCATATGCTCTTTTTATATTGATGGTCTCTGAAATTGTTCTTCAAATATTAAATTAGCAAAAGTTTAATAAGTTGGTGAGTACAATACAACCATAATATTCTTACATAACATATAATACTTAAGTTTCCTGAGATAACCATTCAATATAGAACTTAATTTTTACTAGTAATTTACTAATAGTCCATATTTTCAAAAAAACAATTTTAAATTATTACTTATAATTAAAAGGCACACATACAATGAGATTAATCACACAGGAAGATGTATAAGACCTAAAGAAATAAGAGGAAAAATATGTACATAAATCACAGATATAAGATAAAGTATAAATGAGCATCGAGCTAGATCCTCCAGGCAAGCAGCACAAAAACGCATCCCCAAGGCTTACGACTAGACACAGCACGCTTTGCGTGTCTGTGTGTGAGACACAGAGGAGGAAGGCAAGCACAGACTCCAGCGAAGCGCCTTTCTACAGAGCAGCCATCCCGCTCGCATGCTCTGCTCAGAAAGTGTCAGCGCGGGGAAGGCCAGGGGACCACGGTGCCAACCCGCTGGGGGTGGACACTCGCTGCACACGACGACCTGGTGACAGACGCACTGACCAGCATCCCAGGCAAAGACACGCCGCTGCAACTCACTCTGCGCTTACTCTGCCAGGTGAGAAAGGGCAACTTGACTGGAACAAACACCAAATCACCTGACATGCAAATCATTACCCTACCTAAAATACACAGAGAGTGAGCCACCAGTTGCTCAGCCGTGTCCAGCTCTTCCTGACCCCATGCACTAGAGCCCCCAGGCTCCTCTGTCCACGGAATTCTCCAGGCAAGAACACTGGAGCAGTTGGCCATGCCCCCCTCCAGGGGATCTTCCCGACCCGGGACTGAGCTCCAGTCTCCTGCACTGCAGGCAGATTCACCACCATCTGAGCCACCAGGGAAGCCCAAATTGTGGTACTAGAGCTAAGACCAAACTGGATAGAGAATGGAGCTTCTCTGCCCTCAAAGTAGAGAAACCTGATAAGCTAAACATACTGAATGCATCACCTGCACATTATGGTTAAAAATCGTTTTCTTTAAGGCATTAAAAAACCCAGCGCCATTACGCTGGAACGCCCGTGTTTGATCTCTGAGCATCACAAGGAGGGTGACATCTGCATGGGAAACAACCAGCAGAGCTAAGACTTCAAGACTTACAAGCTAAACAAACAAACAATCTATGTAAGCATTATATAGATTCACTCATCTCTGTGTCCCTGGTGCCTGGACGCCCTTTCAGAATCACTGGGACTGACTGAACACGGTGTGTTTTGAGTGGGGTGGGGGAGGGGTGTTGGCGTCTTTGAAGGGCTCCACGGCCATCAAGGGATTGCACAGAGCGGCTCTCGGGCACTCTCAGCAGCGCCCGAAACAGGACACGTGGGGCCTCGCGGGGATTCCCCGAGCGAGCCTGCAAGAAGCCTCCTGGTGCCCCTGACCACTGGAGTAAGAGGAGGCGTGTAAACCCCACTCAGCGGCAAACAGCCGTTCTCCCGAGAAGGCAGGCAGGGATCCCCCACCCTGACAACCCACCAGCACCCCTCTGCTACATAATGTGCTGGATTATCCTCTTACGGCTTTAAGAAGACTGCCATGCTAAGATACTTCTATGTCTGCCACAGTGAGAGGTTCACACTGGAATATTTCCTTTATGGCCACAAGGACTCACTCAGTGCAAGGAGACCCAAATCATATCTTCATCCTCACACACACTTTTTTAAAAATAGATTTTACTGAGCACAGAGCAACAATCTTACTTTATTTAAAAGCCTATATTATTTTTCTAGCAGAGTTGAGTGGCTTATATAATAACACAGTGTTTTATTTTAGTGTATTACATACCATTAATTTTACAGTGAAGAAATTACACTTTTAAAAGCACCAGAATTAGAAGTATAGGTAGCTCGGTTTAATGAGGTGCTTCCATCTTTAGGACAGTTTTCTTCTAAGAAAAAACAAGTAATTTGTTTCCTGATTTTTAATTAACAATTTTTAAGAATAAATATTCCTAATTAAAGTTTCCAGTAAGTCAAAAATGTCAGAAAAATGCAAAGACATGTATTCATCAGAGCTGGGCAGCATTCACTATTACTGAAATTGTTATTAAGGGAACAGATAATTACACTCTTTATGTGATCCATTTCAATAAATGTGTTTTTGCAATTGGGTTGCTTTTCTTACCAATTTATACCATAGAGACCATAAGTTTTATTATCAACAAAAGTATATGAAATCAATCAAACACAGTAGGAAGCTTTTATAATAAAAGCAAAGAAGATCATAATAACAGTGTATAATAGGTTACCCACCGTACACTGATCTACTATTGTTCACTTTCCATTAAGTTATAACACAGAAGACAAACAGGCAAGGCTCTGGCATTTTTCAGCTGCTTTAAATCTCGTTTGAATGAATGCCTTGAGTAAGGATAATATTGGCTACCAGAGCCCATTTATGCAACTCTTCAGCAACAAGCCACTAATGCTTACTTGTTCAAGATGCTGACTTATAAAATGCATATTTTCATACCTGTTCTGGAGATTTCCAGGATATATTGTTTCTGGAGGGACTCCCCAGGGACAACCATATCTGCCTCCAGGAAGCCGTTTGAAATCAAACTGGCAGCATATTTTAGGATCAGGTCCACAAGTGTGGGGGATGTCGTAACTGTAGAAGGGCATCATATGGCAAAAAATATCTGTGACTGATCCCAGATCTACAACAAAGAGCAATAGACCTGTGTAAATTTACAGATGTCATCCCCAAACTTTCAAAACACCAGTGCTTTACACATATACAGGGCAAGCTCCATCCTAAAGCAACAAACCCCTCTACTGGTACACACACCCCAGCAGCATCAATGCCCACCGGCCAGAAGGATGAGAGGCCAGAAGGTAGCTCAGTTTCTACCTGCATCTTCTGTCTAAACTTAACTGAAACAGTAACGCCCCATCCTAAAGCAGCATCTGCTGACCTGGAAGGATATAAATGAGAAGTTACAACCAGCTCATCCAAAGTTACAGCCACCCCTGGCTACCAGCGCTTGCCACATCTGCGTCTACCTCGGGGAACAGGGACTCTGAGAGGGACCATTAGCTGCAGAGTCCAGGTGTGAAGAAGACAAGAAGGCAGTAAAACAGGGAACTGGGAGAATAAGAGATGGAGAGGGAAGGGCTTGTGAAAATACTGGGGAAATACTCTCTCACAGTAATGAGAAATGAGTGCACTCAGGAGAGTCTGTAGAGGGCCCCTTACCAATGAAGGGCCAGTTTGACTGTTCTCCTTGGAGGCAGAGGAAAAGTAAAAATAATTTTCAAAAGCAAAGAGAAGAATCAAAGCAAACAAAAAAGATACAGAAAACGAGTACTGGTTCCCAACACAGAATTGTTTTTAACTGAAACCTCAATGCCAGTATGTGTTGACATCACTGCCCTCGAGAGGTCAGAAGCCTCCCACAAAGTAAGACTGGAGGGCTTTAACAAGAGTTGAAAGTGGGTATTTTTTTTTTTAATTCTGACCTGTAAATACCTCTTCCTCTCTACATGCAGCTCTCCAGTTCTCAGCAATGTACTGCTTTTATCAGACAGACAGACAACAAGAAAAAACAAACAAGCACCACATACATTTTAAAAATTTGAAAACAACTGCTTCACTAACAACCAGAACAAACAAAGAAGCTCACCTTAATTCCAAAACATCATTTTCAAGCAACATGTCCAAATACACTGGGTAGGTCCACCATACTATTTAGCAGCTCATTTACACATTTCAGTTTATCTGCTGCATTTGGTGGTGTTAGTCTTTTATCAAATTAGACTATAATTTTACAGGCAAGGATGTTTTCTGTATTTCTTCTTAGCATAGTATTAAGTACATAAAAGTATTAATTTTATGCCAACTGATATTTATAAGCAATAGTTTAAGTAGGGCTTCCTCAAATAAATAATCCTTTTTCTAAAAAAATTAATATGCTACTAAGCATCTGGTAAAATTATATAGGATGCAATCCCCCACAAGCTCCTGTTTTCCAGGATAAGTCAGGCAGTTAATGTGTTTCCTTTTGAAACAATAACAGTGCACACAAGAAAGATACCGTCTACATTTACAAACGATGCTACTGAAGCACTTAATGAGGGTCGAGAACACACAGAGAAGCAAGTACGACGTCATGCAGTAATGGCGGAACAGTTTTCATAATGAGCCCTTTCTTCAGATGAAATTTTACTGACAACTTGATACAGTTGGCAGCAGATGCTATAGGTTAGGGGGCCCAGGCTTTGGAAGAGCCCAGAACTGGGTTTAAATCTAGGCTTTGTACCTATTACCTGTATGATTTTTAGCAAATGGCCTCTCATTTTTGGCAAATGGCCTCCACTTTTTCACCATTTAAAAGGTCCTATAATAATAGAATCCAACTTAACGATGATTACAAAGGTTCAATGACAGAGTGAACATAAAGCATGTAACACAATGCGTGTCATAAGGACTCAATAAATAAAAATACGTAAGCAGACAAGGTGTTCTGAATTGCCTGGGGCTGGGAAAGGCAGAGGCCCCTCAGGAGGTCTGAATCCTGTCACCCCTCCTCCAGGACAGAGCTAGAGAAGCACATCCGTGGGTCCCCTGGGGAAATCAAGTGGCGCAGGACAGAGGACAGCTGTTCCAGGAGGGCAAGATGCAGGTTTTCAAAGGCAGTTCTAGCCAGACACACAGACAGGAGGGGCAGAGGGGAGAAACTCTGGCAGAACGCATGACTGGACATCAGTTCTAAAGGGGACTCCCCAGTGACTCAGTGGTAAAGGATCAGCCTGCCACGCAGGGGACGCAGCAGAGCCGTGGGTTCGAGCCCCAGGTCAGGAAGATCCCCTGGGGAAGGAAAGGGCTATGCACTCCAGGACTCTTGCCTGGAAAATTCTATGGACAGAGGAGTCCAAAAGGCTACAGCCCACGGGGTCGCAAAAACGTCCGACACGACTTAGCGACTAAGTAAACATCAGTTCTAATGCAATCAACTTTGTGGTAAAATGGGTACATTTTAAAATAGAATCAAATGAAACAATCTACCATGTTCTATAGATAAATATTTTTACCAATGCTTAAAAGACTCCTGACACAATTACATTGAAAAAATAATTATGTATATCTTTAGGCAATCTGATTCTCAAGACTGACAAGTTGAATAAAACCTGTAACAGGAAGAGGTCATAACCCCTGTGAAATAATATCTAGGTCAAGTAAGATCTTCCATTTTCATCTAACCCTA
This sequence comes from Cervus canadensis, assembly GCF_019320065.1. Lineage (NCBI taxonomy): Eukaryota > Metazoa > Chordata > Mammalia > Artiodactyla > Cervidae > Cervus > Cervus canadensis. The sequence continues at coordinate 2,643,169 of NC_057389.1, forward strand.
CATACCCCAATTTTGTCTCCAAAAAAACTCCAGTGTTTTATGCAATGCAAAATGTTTTTTAACTGCATAATGAACTCTCTGAATAAGCATGTGAGAAAATCCAGCACGTTTTAGAAGATAAGCCATCGTTGGTGAATGTCCAAATGGATCGATAGCCCAACCAGACCGAGGTTTCACTCCTGTCAATAAAGAAAATAAGTGTCATTTTTTTAAATTGATAAATGAAAAAGAAGTCACAACACATTCAGACCCACCCGAGCTCCCTGGTCTCCTGGATTCCAAGATAAAGCGCGGCCCAGACCACCCCCGTGAGACTCCCTGCAAGACCGCCTGAGCGGAGGGTTCTGCCCAGGCGGTCCTCCCAGGCGGGGACCCACACTGGAAGGGAGCCGGCCGGAGCCAACGCGGGCGCTCTGTCATCTGACAGAGGCTAGAAAGCTGCTGCAGTCAGCGGAGCCAGAGAAACACACAGGCCCAAGGCAGCGCACCCCAGGGGCCGACAGTCCTGCCTTCTGTGGGGCTGGAGAATCCTGCAGCCTGCTCTCACAGCACACACAAAACCAACCTGAGCCACGGCAACTTGTCCTCTCCAATGCCAGCGCTAAGGGGTTTTAGGCTCTCTTTCATACTGTACAACAGTGCCAATCATCACAGAACACAGTGGCAGAACTGGCCAAAATAACTGTGCTGTTATAAGACTTTCTTAAGACACACCAATTCTGGTAAAGGACTAAAAATATACCTCAATTTCACAGAGGATAACCTATTAAAAATCAACATAATAAATGCACAGGTTAGAATTAATGAAATAAGATTATTCACTGGGGAGTTTGCAAATATTTTATTTATTCAGGATTCTCAAAGAAGGCTTCTATATGCTACCTAGACACAGATATAAGTAATCTAACTGCGCATTTTTTTCACTCAAACACCTACTTAGCACTTTCCATGTACCGAAGGCTTGGAAAGGCCCTAGGATTACACACATGAGTTAATCTTGATCCTGACTATAGCTTTATAGCTGTAGAGATGACCACACAAGGCGTTCACACAGAGCAACAGGAGAGAAAGCAGAGAGGAAGCTGCAGACACTGCAGGTGTAGCCAGCAGAGGCGACCGAGAAGGAAAAGCCGCGCTGTCAGAGAACCAAGCATACGTCGAAACTCAAAGAAGCTGCCACACGAAGTTTGCCCATTTCACACATGTGATTTACCTCCAAAAATTATACAGAAATCTTGAACCTATTTAGTAATTTTGGGGTTTTTGTGGTGGCATAGGTTTAGCAATTCTGAAACTTTCATGAATTCCAAGACTGAGCAAATTAATTAGCTTAAAGTAGCCAGGTTTTATATTTTGAGAGAAGGAACTACAAAATAGTTCCTGTAAATCTGAGAGTAGAATGGACCCTATAATACTGAATTGAAACAGGAGATAGTAATACTAACTTATGAATAAATATACAAATAAACACACAAACATATATATACATTTAAACAAACTATACATATATACTATATCCACATCTCCTAGCTCCAGCAACTAGGAAGGCCTAAGATGCAGTAATACTCAGTATCAATTAGCAGAACTTTGCTTCCATAGATTTTGACCTCTAAATGCTAATGCCCCTATAAAAATAACCTCAAAGACACAGCTTAATTTCAAGCTGGGAGACTGGGAAAGTAGCAGAGATAACCCTAGAACAAGATTTCTTTGGGGCATAAAGTAAAGAAATAGCCAAAGAGTCATGGAACACACATTAATCATAAAAAATAAACCAGGAGATAGCTTGAAGGGCTTCCATTGGCCAAGATGTGGGACAACTGGGGCAGCAGATAAAGAATAGTAGTAACTGGACTAGAACCCACTGAATAAAATAAAACCCACAAGCTCACAAATAAGAAATAAAAAAGAAAGCTCTTCCTTTTAGTAAAATGCTAACAAATAATTAGGTCTTCCCCGGCTCAGCAGTAAAGAATCGCCTGCTAATGCAAGAGATGTGGGTTCGATCCCCGGGTCGGGAAGATCCCTGGAGAAGGAAATGGCAACCCTCTCCAGTGTCCTGCCTGGGAAACCCCATGGACAGAGGAGCCTGGTGGGCTACAGTCCCTGGGGTCACAAAAGGGTCAGACGTAGCGACTAAACAACAACAAAACTAATAGTTACAGAAGGAATGGTGGAGTTAGAGAGTCATCCACAGACCCTAAAACTAAGATACTGACGTTTGATGAGGAATTCTGCCTATTCTCAGTGTGTCCCCCACAAAGGGGGGTGTAAAGCACAGGGAAGAAGCCTAAGGCGTGACTGGTCACAGACGGCAGCACCGACGCGGGAACAGAGAGATGGCGCGCTTTCCGATAGGACGCACTGGGCCCACAGAAAACGACCGCGGTGATATTCTAGGAAAGTCAGTAGACTTGGTTATACTACGTACACGGATCAGACAGATAAATGACCTGAAGCTAACGATAAGGGAAAAAACTCAAACTGAGAGATGTTTTACAACAGACGTCTGACCTCCTCAAAAATATCAAGGTTAAGAAATCCAGAGAAAGGCTGAGGGAGTGTTCCAGGTTAAGGAGACAAAAAGACGTGACAACTAGAGGTAATACATGATCCTGGTCTGGGAAAGGAATAAACAGCAGCTTTTATTGAAGAATATTACTAAGACAATTGACAAGATTTGAATATACTGTGAACTAGATTGTGGTATCATTATTAACACTCCTGATTTGAAAACTATCTTCTGCTTATCTTAGAAACCATCTCTGTTTCTTAGGAAATAACACTATGAAATACTGAGACATGAAGGGACAAGATGTCTCCCACTTACTGTCAAATGGTTCAAAAAAAACACACATGTGAATCTAACTAGTCATCCCTTGGTATCCAAGAGAGATTGGTTCCAGGACTCCTAAAGAAACCAAAATCCTTGGATGTCAAGTTCCTTATATAAAATGGTATATCTGCATATAACCTACACACATCCTATTGCATATAGGCATACCTCAGAGATATTGAGGATTTACTTCCAGACCACTGCAATAAAGAGAGTATCGCAATAAAATGTTACCCAGTACATATAAAAGTTATGTTTACATAGTCTCTTAAGTGTACAAGAGCATTATGTCTAAAAAACTGTACATACTTCAGATAAAAGAAACTATATGCAGAGAATAGAGAACCCCTGCACTGCTGGTGGGAATGTAAGTTGGTACAGTCACTGTAGTAAACAGTACAGAAAATTCTGGAAAAATTAAAAAGAGAACTACCATATGACCTGCAATTCCACACCTGGGAGTTAATCTAAAGAAAACAAAAACACTAATTTGAAAAGATGCATGGACCCCCACATTCACAGCAGCATTATTTACAGTAGCCAAGATACCAAAGCAACCTAAGTGTCCATAAGTGGGTCAGTGGGTACATATACATACCCACACATGTACGCATAGACACGTACACATAGGTATGCATACACACAAATATACAATAGAACCCTATTCAGGCATATAAAAGAACGAAATCATGTCATTTTTGACAACATTTATCAGGCTTGAGGCCATTTTCCCTCTGAAATAGAGAAAGACAAAAAATGTATGATTACACTTACATGTGGAAACTAAAAAACAAATGAACAACAAAACAGAAATAGAGTCACAGATACACAGAATAAACAGGTGGTTTCCAGAAGGGAGGAGACTGCCAAGAAGAAAGAAATAGGTGAGGAGATTAAGAGGCACAAACTTCCAGCTGCAAAGTAAGTCATGTGATCCCATATCTGAAATGTATGGAAATACAGAGTCACAACGTTGTATATGAGGAACATAACGCTGCAGATAAATTATACTTCAGAAGCGGCACACTCAAAGAAAAAGAGATCAGATCTGGGGTTACCAAAGGTGGGAGTGGGAGAAGAAGGGACTGAATGAAGGTAGTCAAAAGGCGCAAGCCTCCAGGTACAAGATATGTAAGCACCAGGAATGTAACGCTGCGGGCCACTGAAGTCCGATCCTTCGCAACCCGAGGGACTGCTGTGCGCCAGGCTCCTCTGTGCCCCCCTCTCCCCCAGACTGTGCTCACACCCATGTCCATCGAGTTGGTGACGCTATCTAACCATCTCACCCTCTGCCGCCCCTTCTCCTTCTGCCTTCAGGCTTCCCCAGAATCAGGGCTCTTCCAGTGAGTTGGCTTCCCTTGCGGCTCAGTGATGAAGAACTCGCCAGCCAGGGCAGGAGATGCGGGCTCAGTCCCTGGGTCGGGAAGATGCCCTGGAGGAGGAAATGGCAGCCCACTCCAGTATTCTTGCCTGGGAAATCCCATGGACGGAGGAGCCTGGCAGGCTACAGTACGTAAGGCTCCAAGAGCCGGACGTGACTTGGCGGCTAAACAAGAAAGAGGATCAGCACTTTGACCAACCTTGCCACAGGTTTGCAGGGGTGTAAGTGCAACACAATCAACGCAGTGAACACTGCCGTGTGTCACACATGGAAGCTGTGGAGAGAGGTGAATCTCAAGGGTGCTCCTGACAAGTAAAACTCTTCTTCTGTTTAATTTTCCATCCATATCAGATGACACATTCGCTAAACTTATTGAGATAATCTTTTCATGACATATGTAAGTCAAATTATGATTTGCTGTATACCTTAAACGTAAATAATTCAGTACCTCAATCATATCTCAATAAAACTTGAAGAAAAACAGAACAAAGTAAAACTTTATTGCTAAAATTGCTAACCATCCTCTGAGCCTTCTCCAAGTCTGGCTCCTTTTGCAATAGTAAAAGATCACTGATCACAGCTCACCCTCACAAGTATAATAACAATGAAAAAGTCTGAAACATTTGCTAGAATTACCAAAATGCGACACAGAGACACGGAGTGAACAAATGCTGCTGGGATAATGACACCAGCAAACTTGCTCAACAGGGGCTGTGACAAACCCTCAGGCCATAACAGACCTGGCATCTGTGCAGCACAGTAAAGCAAGGCATGCTTGTGATTTAAATCACATCCAGATCACACATAATATTTAAAACAATATAAGTGCTATGCAAATAGTTATAAATACAATGTAAATACTATTAGGATGGTGCAAAAGTAATTGCTGTTTTGCATTGTTGAACTTTGCCCATTTGATACTGGCATACATTCTTAAACGTGGTTATGTTTGTTATACATTATTTTAATGCGCATTTCTCGCTTTACGTTTTTGCTAATAACTTATTACTTGCTGTTTGTTTTATATGTATTTTATTTGTTTGTTTGTTTTATATGTATTTTAAATGATGCGAGACTAAAAGCAAATCTGAACTCTTGTTCAAGTTCAAAATGGGTCATAAAGCCGCAGAGACAGCTCACAAGCTCAACAATGCACCTGAGGCAGCGACCGCTCATCCACGTGCAGTGCGGTGGTTCAACCAGTTCTGCAGAGGACACGGCGGCTGGACGTGGGAAGCTGACCGTGACCGGCTGGGAGCAGCTGTCAGAGCTGACCCTCCTACAGTCACCCGAGAAGGGCCAGAGAACTCAGCGCCAACCATGCTACGGTCCTCTGGCATTGAAGCAAACTGGGAAGGTGAAAAAGCTCAGTAAGTGGGTAACTCATGAGCTGACCACAAATCAAAAAAAAATAAACTTTATTTTGAAGTGTCATCTTCTCTCATTCTACACAACAAACCATTTCTTGATCAGACTGTGATGGGCAAAAAAAAGTATGACAACCGGTGAAGACCAGCTCAGCGGTTGGACTGAGAAGTTCCAGAGCGCTTCCCAAAACCAAAGTTGCATCGAAAACAGGGTCACGGTCACTGTTTGTGCAACTGCTGATGGTCTGACACACTACGGCTCTCTGAATGCCGGCAAAATCGCTACTTCTGAGAAGTATGCTCAGCAAATCCACGAGAGACACCAGGAACCCCAATGCCTGCAGCCAGCATTGGCCGACAGAAAGCACCCAGTTCTTCTCCACAACAAGGCCTGATCGCACGTCACACAATTCACGCATCAAAAGTTGAACAAATTGGACTATGAAGTTTTGCCTCATCTGCCATATTCACCTGACCTGTCGCCAACTGACTACCACTTCATCAAGCACCACGACAACTCTCAGCAGGGAAAACACCTCCATAACCAGCAGGATACAGAAAGTGCTTTCCAAGAGCTCGTCAAATCTCGAAGCACACATTTTTATGTTACAGGAATAAACAAACTTATCATTGGCAAAAATGTGTTGATTGTAATGGTTTCTATTTTGATTAAAAAAAAAATGTGTTTGAGCCTAGTTATAATGATTTAAAATTCAGGGTTTGAAACCACAATTACTCTTGCAGCAACCTAATATTTAAGCAACTGCCAGGCGTGGCAAATTCAAGTTTTGCTGTTTGGAACTTACCAGAAAATTTTTTTTCCATTATTTTACATTCATGGTTGGTTGAATCATCAGATGCAGTATCAGGAAGCATTTAACAAGAGGCTTCCTGTGTGCTGTTCTGGATCTGTAAGGAACCCTCTGGCCCTTATTAATTCCTGATTATTCAGGAATCCAGGCATTTCTCATTACGGTGATAAGTACCCTCTTCCTTTTTATGACCCATACGGTAAAAAGTGATTGTTTGCAACTCTCTCTTTGATAGGGATAGCATTATGTTTTGTAAATCTGGAATTTTCATATTTATCTTTGCTGAGAATAACTACCTTGTAAGACAGTATATATGCCCACACCATGTTGATTAAAACACCTTTGCTCCATCAGAGCTTGGATCCCCGTGTCTTTCTTTCTTTCCCTCTCTCTCTCTTTCAGGCTAATTCCTTAGAGCGCGGAGGCCCGCTGAGCTTACTTTCTTACCCGGGGGTCTAAGCCCCTCTCGAGAAGGCGCCTGTGCCTTCACCCACTCGAGAGGGCGCCCGGTGCCTACGTGCAGCAGTGTAAGCTCTAAGAACAGGGCTCTGTTGGCTTTCCGCGTAAACCAGGGGATGTCAGCCTCTTTCTCTCTCTCTCTTTCTCATCGTCGACTCCAGACCACCAGGTTCCGGTCCATTAAAGGACCGACAGTGCAGAACCAGTGAATGTGGAGAGTCAACTCTTCAGTATAAATAGGAGTCCTTCCCTAATACTAGCATGCAACTCTTTACAAATTTGAAATTAAATCAAATTAAGCTATAAAATGTGGAGAAGGCAATGGCAACCCACTCCAGTACTCTTGCCTGGAAAATCCCATGGATGGAGGAGCCTGGTAGACTGCAGTCCATGGGGTCGCAAAGTCAGACACGACTAAGCGACTTCGCTTTGACTTTTCACTTTCCTGCACTGGAGAAGGAAATGGCAACCCACTCCAGTGTTCTTGCCTGGAGAGTCCCAGTGACGGGGGAGCCCAGTGGGCTGCCGTCTATGGGGTTGCACAGAGTCGAACACGACTGAAGTGACTTAGCAGCAGCAGCAGCAGCAAGCTATAAAACGATTCAGGTTGATGTATGGCAAAAACCACCACAATACCGTAAAGTAATTATCCTTCAATTAAAATAATTAAAAAAAAAAACAAAAACGGAGTATATATTGTCCAGGGCTTCCCTGGTGGCTCAGAGGGTAAAGCATCTGCCTACAAAAGGGGAGACCTGGGTTCAATGCCTGGGTTGGGAAGATCCCCTGGAGAAGGAAATGGCAACCCACTCCAGGATTCTTGCCTGGAGAATCCCATAGACAGAGGAGCCTGGTGCAGGCTACAGTCCACGGGGTCACAAAGAATCGGACACAACCAAGCGACTTCACTTCTTCACATATTGTCCAGAATAACAAGGGCAGAATAAGCTTACAAACAAGAGTAAAAACCAACATGAAAAGTTACAGTGATGTCTGAGATTTTATCATCACCAGTGATCTTTTCCAATCAAAATCACCTGATACACAGGATAGAGCAACTTAACCTAGCTGCAACAGATTAAAGAACCCCTGAGATGTCATGACAGAGAAAAGAGAGAATTTTTAAAAACTGATATGAAAGGAGATGAAAGCTACAGAGAGACTTAGAGGGAAACCCAGTATCCTGCCAGGATTCTTCTTGGTATAAGTAAATATTTTTAAAAGGGGATAAGTGACAAATTTTAGGGAAAACGCAGTATAAGAAAAATCCAAAATTTAAAAAGAGGGCACATGTGTCAATAAAACCAGGAAAGATTTTGTGTTTTCACGTAAGAATAAGATTGTTAAAATACATAAAAGTAAAAGCAAGAAAAGTTGCAGGAAATAATCATTAAAAAGAGTAAAACATACCACTTAAGTATTGGCAAATCTAATAGACTTAAAATCAAAACATGAGCAATATGAATAACATAATTAATAAAATTGGATCATTTCAAATATATTTAATATTAGAACTTAAGAGAAGTAAGAGAACAGTTTCAAAACGCATATTTTAGGCAGAAGATAACCTTAAAAACTCAAATTTAAAGTTTCTAATGATCAGTTTTATATAATAAAACTTATAAAAACAGAAATTAACAACCAAAGACTAAATTATTTTAAAAAGTATCCCAAAACCAAATGTAAAAACAGTGTCCAAAACAAGCTGCTCCAAACTGTTTAGAAAACAAAACTGAGGAGACGACAAGATCCAGTCACAGCTACAATAAGGAAATTAATATCCTCAAGTGTGTTCACTGAACTCCACTCCGAGGCATACATCCAAAAAAATGAAAGCTTTTGTCCTCATAAAAACTTACACAAATGTGCATAGCAGCATTACCCAGAGTAGCTAAAAAGAACAATCTAAATGCCCATTAGCTGAAGGTGAAAAAACAGTGGATAAACAAATATGGTATATCCATACAATAGGATATTATTCAGTCATAAAAAGGAATAAATGACTGATACATGCTATGGATAAACCTTGGAAACATTATGCCAAGTAAAAAAGTTAGTCACAAAAGGCCTCACTGAATGATTCCATTCATGTGAAATGTCCAGAACAGTCAAACTCTGTGTGTGTATGTGTGTGTGTATGTGTGTGTCTGTGTGTGTGTGTGTGTGTGTATGTGTGTGTGTGTGTGTGTGTGTATAAACCTTGAAAACATTATGCCAAGTAAAAAAGTTAGTCACAAAAGGCCTCGTTGTATGAGGCCATTCATGTGAAATATCCAGAACAGTCAAACTGTGTGTGTGTGTGTGTGTGTGTATGTGTGTGTATGTGTGTGTGTGTGTGTGTCTGTGTGTGTGTGTGGATAAACCTTGAAAACATTATGCCAAGTAAAAAAGTTAGTCTCAAAAGGCCTCATTGTATGATTCCATTCATGTGAAATGTCCAGAACAGTCAAACTGTGTGTCTGTGTGTGTGTGTATGTGAGTGTGTATGTGTGTGTGTGTGTGTCTCTGTATGTGTGTGTGTCTGTGTGTCTGTGTGTGTATGTGAGTATGTATGTGTGTCTGTGTGTGTGTATGTGTGTGTCTGTGTGTGTGTGTCTGTATGTGTATTTGTGTGTGTGTATGTGTATGTGTGTCTGTGTGTATGTCTGTGTATGTGTGTGTCTGTGTGTGTATGTGTGTGTATTTGTGTGTATGTGTGTCTGTGTGTATGTATGTGTGTGTGTGTCTGTGTGTATGTGTGTATGTGTGTGTGTGTATATGTGTGTGTGTCTGTGTATGTGTGTGTGTGTGTTTGTGTGTATGTTTGTGTCTGTGTGTGTCTGTGTGTAAGTGTGTGTGTGTGTGTGTGCATGTGTGTGTATGTGTATGTGTGTGTGTCTGCATATGTATCTGTGTGTGTGTGTGTCTGTGTATGTGTATATGTGTGTGTGTGTGTGTATGTGTGTGTGTTTGTGTGTATCTGTGTCTGTGTGTGTATGTGTGTAAGTGTGTGTATGTATGTGTCTGTGTGTGTCTGCGTGTGTGTGTGTGTATGTGTGTGTGTGTATGTGTATGTGTATGTGTGTGTGCTCCACTCAGGAGATCAGTGGTAACCTGAGCCTAGGACAGAGAAGGAAGGAGTCAGAAAGGGGTGTGACTATTAATGAACAAGACGTTCCTTTTGGGGATGTTGATAAAGTTCTGAAACAGATGGTAGTTACGGCTACACAACTCTGTGACAACACCAAAAACTACTGTACACTTTAACTGAGTGAATTTTATGGTATGTAAAGTAACAGTTACTTATAATACAATAAGAAAAAAGTCTACGCTGAACAAAAGAAGTCAGACCCAAAAGCCTTATCCCTTAAACAAGTGAAAATAATCTACAGTGATAGCGACACAGAGCACTTGGCTGCAGGGAGAAATTCGGGGGGTGGGGGAATGAGGGAACTTTCTAGAATGATGAAAACGGGGTTACATGGGTATATATATCTGTCAGAACTCTACAGTTAAGACTTATATGTTGCACTGCATGTAAATTACACATTCATAAAAGCTAAACATAAAGAAAAAATATACAAAATCCACTTACTGCAGTCTTTACAAAATTCTCTTAATGGGAAAAGTTTCAATTCCCTGGAAGACTATAAAAAGGCACCTGGAACAGTTCTTTGCTCAAAAAGACAAGAAGTTTTGGGAAAACAGAATTATAAAGTTGCATGAAAAATGGCAGAAGGTAGTGGAACAAAACGGTGAATACTTTGTTCAATAAGGTTCCTGATTTAAAAAGAAAGTGTCTTTTATTTTTATTTAAAAACTGAAGGAAATTCTTGGCCAACTCAATATTTAAGAAAAGTGACACTAAGTAGGGGGTCCCTAAGTCCACCCCCAGACTTCTTTATTTAAGAAAACTTTTGGCACTCAACATAAAGTCCCACTCACAGCTGTGATTTATCATAGTGAAAAGATACAAAGAAAGATGAGCTAACACAAAAGGCACGCAGGGCCGGGTCTACAGGAAAGCAGGCCGAGCTTCTGAGAGCTCCGCTCCGACGCGCCACCCAGACGGAGGCAGTGACCGCAGCAGTGGACGCTGACGCCGCCGGGCAGGCGGCCAGCCACAGCCGCTCGCCAGAGGCGGTGCCCGAGCTTTCCCCTGGGTCCGGCCACGGGGGTACTCCGTCCAGTTCATAATGCGATTCGACCCCCAGAAGGAAGACAAGTGTTCATCATATACTACACTGGTTTTACAAGCAGTTTAAACGCAGTGAGGTACTCATCACTGAAGACTTCAGCTCTTCAGACGCCCACCAAAGACCAGCTCTGCAAGCAAGGCCTTTCTGGGGGAGCAGCGTCTGAGCTGCCGTGCCGACTCTTCTCAGCACAGTGCGGCGTCCGCAGCTCACTCTGCGGGAACCACAACAGTAACCACAAGGAAAGAGAAGGAGGTGAGGCAGAAGTGTCAAAATGTCAGTAACCGGTGGGTGTCATCGGGGGCGTTGTGGGAGTTCTTTGTAGTACTCGTACAATGCTAATATTTGAAATTATTCCAAAATTAAAAGTCTATATTAGTGGGGTGGGAGTGTTTCATTTCTAACAGAATATTTTTAAAATATTTTAAAATAATAAAATATCTAGAAATAATTTCAATTACAAATGTATATTTACTATAAACTACAAAATTGTACTGAGAAATATTTGAACACAGTTACACACACGCTGTTTGCTGTTGTTTCAGTCATTAAGTCTTTTGTGAGCCCATGGACTGCAGCCTGCCAGACAGACTCCTCTGTCCCTGGGACTTCCCAGGCAAGAACACTGGGCCGGTTGCCATTTCCTTCTTCAGGGGACCTTCCTGACTCAGGGATCAGACCCACGTCTCCTGCACTGGCAGGCAGATTTTTCACTACTGAGCCACCAGGGAAGCCCCATATACCACGATGCAGAATGCAAACATCATATATCACAAAGATTTCAATTAGTCCCATGTTCTTATGAGTTGTATGAACTGATTTTATCAGTTCAGGATCTTTCTTCCCCTTACAGGACCCATTCACCTGGTTCAAGTGAGGCTGAACCTCAAACCTCTCTTTCCTCGAGACCATTTCCATCAAACGAACCAGGTCTCAGTGATTTCAGCTCTTATACCTCTGGCCACAATAAACTGACTCAGAAATAAGCATCTAACCCAAAGCAGGCCAGTTAGATAAGGTATTAATCGCAGACGACTCCTGTTAGACTACGAAGACTGGAGTCTTGACTGTCTCTGGCCACCGCACTCACCAGGAGGAGATGCAAAAGTAAGCAGGACCAGGAGACAGCACCCACACAACACAGTCTACATCCCCTGGGCCCAGTCATTGAATTCTCAATGACAGAACTAGTTATTTTCCTCTCCTTTTTTTCCCTTTGCTTAAGCTAGGAAATTAGCTTTTTGCCTTTTATGATCAAGAGTCTTAACTAATATATGATTAAAATTCCAGTGGGATATTTTTAGCAAAAAATACTAAAATTAATAAACAAAATTGAGAAAATAATAGGTGAAACAAGGTAGATGATCCTAAGAGTGACCATGCTATACCTATATAACTGAGTTTATGATCCAAAAAACATAAATCAATGAAAAATAAATTATTCAATAATAATCAGTCCTAGAAAAATTAATTATTAAAAAAATTTAAAAAACCCATCTCACCTTTCCCAAAATGAACTGCCCAAAGTAGTCCACATGAGCTACCAGGGCTTACCTGATACCTCAGCTGATAAAGAATCTGGCTGCAATGCAAGAGACCCTGATTCGATTCCAGGGTCAGGAAGACCCCCCGGAGAAGGGACAGGCTACCCACTCCAGTCTTTCTGGGCTTCCCTGGTGGCTCAGATGGTCAAGAATCTGCCTGCAATGCAGGAGACCTGGGCTCACCCCTGGTTTAGGAAGATCCCCTGGAGGAGGCCGTGGCAACCCACTCCAGTGTTCCTGCCTGGAGAGGCCCCACGGACAGAGGAGCCTGACGGGCTGCAGGCCGTGGGGCCGCGGAGTCGGGCACGACTGAGCACCGCACCTAGCACTGTCCGTATGAAAGACAAAGATGCCGATACATACCTAGGTTTTTTTCCAGCCACTGATGTCCTTCGATTAGTTGGTCAATTATGGCAAAATAATGTGCCCCAGCTTCATCAGGCATTACCCAGCCACCTGTCACAATTTCAAACTGACCATTTTCTAGCAAACTAGGGAGAAAATAACATAAGAATTTACATTAACATATATAGGAAAAGTTCAAATAAAAACGTAAGACATCATAAACATTAGGTATAGCCTTTAAATGTAACCAGTATTTACACTAATTAAAAGTAAAACAAAACAAAGCAGTGAATGAGTTCCAGCTCCGGGACACTGGCGACAAAGCATGCGTGGTAAAGTAACTGAGGCAGCCCGTCCTACAGACAGAGCCGCAGAGGCGACTCTGGAAGCCCTACCTCAGGGAGGGCACAGTCTCCCACACAACTCCCTGAAGCCAGCAGCCACGCCTCACTTGTGTCTGGGTCTTCCTGAGCGCCTGGCAAAGTGCCTCACTTAGTGCACGCGTGACGAGTGCTCACTGGTGGACAGGCATTTTAAGCTCAGTATTTGTTTCATTATACTTATGCTGAAAAATCACCATTTACTTAGTACTCCTGACATTAGTAAGTGAATCAAGCAAACTATAAAAGTCATGATAACAAAGGTAAAGACAGCAGTATCACACGCTTCTGGGAATACAGAAGGCACCACAAAGCCCCCTGCTCCAGAGTCAGTTATAATATGAGCTATTAAGTTTATCTTTGATTACTGGATGAAAAGCTCTACCATTATCATCATCTGTTCATTGGGTTCCCCTTTACATAACACCATACAAGTAACTAGATCCCCCATCCTGGAAAACTAAAGTGTTACAATACATCTTTCTCAGAGAAAGACAAAAATCATCAACTAACAAAAAATCTGAAAAACTACATGAGGAAGTATAAATGTCAAGAACTTTAGCAAACATCTTAAGTGCCACAGACTTCTGAGTTTGTGACAATGAGTTTTGAAAATGCTATAAAATGTCAGAAGAAAAAGCAGTTTTAATAAGGATAAACATCACAGAACACCTATAACTTAACAGCCAAGTATCAAGCCAAATTTAGCTAAAACAGACTAGATGCATAAAGAATAAATAATTTTCTACAAAGCATATAACAAAAGCTACAGCATTAACAAAATATCTGATTTTTTCAAACACAGAACCAATGACAGAATGGATAAGGATACAATTTCTAAAAGTGAATGAATGAATGATTTCCTTGTGTAAAATGAAAACATATTAATTACATCTGTGTTACCACGGGGATCACCAACTAACGCAATCTCACACAGAGAATATGATGGTTCATTATTGTAGCTGAAAAAATCCAAACATCCAGTCAAACCTCAGATTCTCAGGTTCTTACAGGCCAACATCAGAACTTACAAGAAAGAAGATGGGAATTCATAACAACTGTCTCTCTTTAAGAACACAACAAAACCCAAGGCGATTCTGTCCCACTCTCCCTGCCAACAGGACTTCATTAACAGTTTCTTCCTCTTCTCTTTCTGCTGATTGCCTGCTTTGGCCACACTCTGCAGGCCGTGGCCAGCCCCAGCCCCTTACCCCTATGGCCAGTCCCTGGAAGCCTGAGACATCAGGGCAGCTTTAACCTCCCGCCGTCAAACACAGAAACCTGGCCTCCTTAGCTCAGTACTTCAGTAAACACACCTTTTGGAAAACATCACAAATGAACTGGCCAAACAAATTCTGTGCTGCCCCTCAACAGAGAATAGAAACTATAAAGTAATTAATCTAAATACCATTAAGGTTAAATGGAAAAATAAATCACTCAGACAATGGAATTTTTCACCTCTATCTGCCAGTTTTATTTTGCTACATATTTCCTGTCCCATAGGCATAAATGGGCTGCAAGAAACAGCCACTCTGGCAAATAATCATGCATACTAAATTTCTTCAACTCCTTTTGTGAATACTTTACCCCTTCCCCCTCCCCATGATGCCTGAGATACTACTGAGATTATAGTTGAATTCTTATCTGAACACAGTGATTATTTTAAAAACTATCCCATTTGTAAATAGGAGAGGCATGAAAGCCCCTGCTCATTTAACTGCTTTTCATAATTTTCTTATCTATTTTCTCCTGTCTTTCTTCTCTCAGCTCAAATAAACCTGCCCACAGAAGTCTCCAGGATACCCATCCTTCCTTGTCCCACCAACCGTTACAATATTAGCTCCGGGACAGAAGGGACCAGACGTGCTGCTTTGTTCAGTTCTCCAGGCCCAGCACCGAGAAACTTCCTTGGCATATAATGGGCACTCTGTTGCTAGATGAATAGGGAACGCATGAATGAGATTCTCAGTTTAAAATCAGTATGAACATGCTCAAGTACAGACATAGGCAAAATAAATTGGACAGGGAAGGGTCAGCTAAAAAGGGGTGTGAATCACGTAGGTATGAGGTGACATGATCTGGAATGTGGTTTATGTATGAAAAATGAACAAGGAAGGAGAGAGGAGACGCTCAGGGAGCATCAGTGGAAATCAAGAGATGCCTGAAATAAGAGCATTAAAGCGCACACGATGCAGCGCTGGGGTCCCAGGCGTCTAACAGAGGCGCTGCTAACACACAGGACAGTTCCGCTGAGAACGGAATCAGTTTACAATTTACAGTGTGATAAATATAAATTTGTTTAAGGCTACTGGATGTGACAATGAGCAGTCCAAAGAAACTAACGAAAAAGGAAACTGAGTTTCGGGGGAAAGGCCAATACACAGACTGCATTTTGAAGAAAGGACACAAAGAGGAGAGAGAAAAGGACAGGAAGTTTGGAGAAAACAGTCAAAGGAGAGTGAAGGAACAAGTGGCAGGAAAACACAAGAGGAAACTGAGGCAACAGGAAAGGTTAAAGACAAAACCAGATCTGCGCCTCTGTGCGGAAACAACCCAGAAGAGAGCGGTGAAGAGCGCCCGCACCGCCGCTTGGTAAGAGGCGTGTTTGCAGCTTGTAAAGCTGCCCTGCAACTGCAGCTCAGACACAGACACATCGGGGGCTCAGAACATACCGTGGAGAAACAGATTTTAAACATATTTATACTATTAAAATAGCTATTAAATTACTGGGGAAGCATGGGTTACAGTTTGTTTTTAAAATCTTCAGTCAGAGTGATTTAAAACAAACTCATAAGAAAGCCAAGATATTTTGTCATGGAAGACAAAGAAATGACATCTGAAGTGGCTCAGACAGATTTTTAATAAAAATTACATGAGGCAGTCACAAGAGGCGTAAGTGGTATCAAAACAGCAAGCCAGGAAGAACACAGGTTTCCTTTTTTCTCAGCACAGTCCCTCTAACCCATGGAAGAGACTGGGAGAGAAGAGCATGATCTTAGACATACAGCGATGGGACAGTTAGTGGACACCTGGCCAGACAGTCAGGTGAGTGAGCACTATCTCACTCGCTAGTCCATACATATCAATGATGAAATCTGGATTATAAACCAGACAGTCTTACAGGCAGGAAGGTCAGACTTAATATAAGATACTCACTGTGTTAAGCAAAAGTGCCACTTGACCAGTTAAATAAAAAGACACATGCACACATAGAAATTGCAGCAGTGCATAAATTTGCCATGTACCCCTGATTTCTAGAACATAGATCAATAAGCACTTAACAAGTATCTGAGGAATGACAGGACAAAATGGTCCAATAAAGATGAGAAACATCGAGCTAATGAAGCACGGCAGCCATCAGCGTCACGTAGTGACGGGGACAGAACGCAGTCCGGACAGCCTTGCAGAAATAACGCTCCAGGAACTAATTAGGAAAAATATTTATAAGCCATAGCAGAAAGGCCATGCTGTCCTACAAAAAGCACCATATTTAAAACTGCCATTGTTACCAAACAAAATAAAGTTAAGGCAGGATGCAAGCTGTACATTTGACACTTTTATAATTTTTTAAAATCAACTAACGGGAACCAGAGAAGCCACTTAGAGCAAATACAGGTGTTCCCAAGTAATATTTCCATTCGCTTAGCACTCAACAAGCATGAACTGAGCCATTCTCTGCAACTGTCAGGGGAGCACAGCAACAAGGACCTACTGCACGGCACAGGGAACCACGCATCTTGCAATAACCTATGATGAAAAAGAATCTGAAAAAGAAGACGCACATTCATACACAGATACACGCATAACTGGGTCACTTTGCTATACACCTGGGACTAACGCAATACTGCAAATCAACTGTGCTCCAATAAAAGGTTCTTTGTTTGGGAAAAGAAAAAAAAACAAGCATATTACTTAAACTACTTTTAGGAGAGCAATGCCTACTGTTGTAATGATAAAACTTAAAGGATGAAGAAAACTATAAACAAAATTACCCAGATCTAACTCCCTGATTGGAAGGACTGATGCTGAAGCTGAAACTCCAGTACTTTGGCCACCTCATGCGAAGAGTTGAGTCATTGGAAAAGACCCTGATGCTGGGAGGGGTTGGGGGCAGGAGGAGAAGGGGACGACAGAGGATAGGATGGCTGGATGGCATCACCGACTTGATGGACATGAGTTTGGGTAAGCTCTGGGAGTTGGTGGTGGATAGGGAGGCCTGGCATGCTGCGATTCATGGGGTCACAGAGAGTCGGACACGGCTGAGCGACTGAACTGAACTGAAATCCCCGAAAACGACCACTCTTATCACTCTGGGGAAAAAAAAGGAAACGCAAAATCAAAAATGATGTGCCCACCTCTCAGGGTCTATTGCTTAATTTCTGCCCAGACAGAAATTACTTTCTGGTTTCTGGTTAATTTTTTGCATGAATGCTCTTCCTAACATTTCCTAATAAACAAGAGATCTAGAAACAAATGAAAAGACAAGGAAAGAGAGGGAGAGAAAGGAATATGTACATACAGCAAGTCCAGAAAATAGGAAACCAGGCACTAACTTTCACAATTAACAACACCCTTATTTTACTTTTTTGTTTGTTTGTTTGTTTCAGACATGCTTTTATTTACACTTGACCACACAATTTTATTGACTTTCCTTGTCAACAACTGTATTTTTATGGCTAATATGCCACTGGATGGATGTGTCATAAGAATTTTTTTTTTATCATTTTTTTTTTCATTTATTTTTATTAGTTGGAGGCTAATTACTTTACAATATTGTAGTGGGTTTTGTCATACATTGACATGAATCAGCCATGGATTTATATGCATTCCCCATCCCGATCCCCCCTCCCACCTCCCTCTCTACCCGATCCCTCTGGGTCTTCCCAGTGCACCAGGCCCGAGCACTTGTCTCATGCATCTAGCCTGGGCTGGTGATCTGTTTCACCCTAGATAATATACATGTTTCGATGCTGTTCTCTCGAAACACCCCACCCTCGCCTTCTCCCATAGAGTCCAAAAGTCTGTTCTGTACATCTGTGTCTCTTTTTCTGTTTTGCATATAGGGTTATCGTTACCATCTTTTTAAATTCCATATACATGCGTTAGTATACTGTATTGGTCTTTATCTTTCTGGCTTACTTCACTCTGTGTAATGGGCTCCAGTTTCATCCATCTCATTAGAACTGATTCAAATGAATTCTTTTTAATGGCTGAGTAATAGTCCATGGTGTATATGTACCATAGCTGCCATATGACCCAGCAATCCCACTTCTGGGCATACACACTGAGGAAACCAGATCTGAGAGAGACACGTGCACCCCAATGTGCATCGCAGCACTGTCTATAATAGCCAGGACATGGAAGCAACCTAGATGCCCATCAGCAGACGAATGGATAAGGAGGCTGTGGTACATACACACCATGGAATATTATTTTACTTTTTGAAATGGCTGATCTGTATGCCACTATGCACTTTTCCGTTTCTACAATTTCTCTGCTTGAAAGCTTGATATAAAAAGCTTTAGAAGGCACTGATCAAAAGTGAGCTGAGCATCTCTGTCACACTCACTCTGCTGTGAAGAGTGAGTTTACTCGCCAAGCACAGGAAGCGGCAAGCCCTCTTCTCTGCGTGTCCCCCTCCCCCATGTAGACACATCACAAGCTGGGACTTGGGTCACACATAGAAGGACAGACGCAAAGAGCTTTTTTCCCTGATGGGGAAATTGTTACAGATAACTTAGTAGCAAACAATGCATCATTTTGCCAGCATCAAAGAATCACAAATTAATTTCACATGACAAAATGAGTTGAATTTGTAATCATACATCTGGGGAAATATGAAATAACACATGATACACAGGGATTCATTCTTAAATAAAAAACTAGTTAAATGGAAAATTTAAAAAGATGGAGACTCACAATGAATCAATTAATAATTTAAAAACATTTGCTCATCAGATTATCTGATTCATATGCCTTTCATGAGGAGTATCTAATAGGAGAGTAAAGATAAGTTTTGTCTTAAAACCGCTCAGATAATAATTCGAGAAACTTACTGCATTGTTCTGAGTGTTGCAGATGCCCACCTTTAGACAGTGCATGACGGACAAACGGCCAGTGAGCCGTCTCCCCTCCTTTCCTCCTCACCTCACTCCAACCACACCCTGTCCGAGTTTGCAGTCTATGCACGCTCTCTGTCTAAACGATCCTCTCCCGATATCTGCCTCACTGGCTCACAGCATCCACTAGGAGCCGTCTCTGGCCAACACACCCCACCCAAACCCCACCTAAACTGTTATCTTGCATAAAATCCAAAAGTTTTTTTCAGGCACTTTTCATGAAATTTAAAAACACATTTTCATGTTCACGGTCTTTGTCCCCCAGTAGACTACAGGCTCACGAAGGCAGGAATCATATCTGTTTTGTTAACCATTTAAATCTCGGTGTTCCTATTAGAAGAGAGTAACAACAACCCCAAAGAAATGCAAACAAAAGATATGAAGCAGATATTTCAGAAATAACTAGCTCCTAAAAATGAAAAGAAGTTTAATGTCACTCATGAGGAAATGCAAATTAAAACTTCAATGAGATAAAAAAGTTGTACAACCACTGTGATGTCAAGGATGTTTATAAATAGGTATTGTTATTTAAGACTAGCAATAACTATCAAATTTTAAAATGCATATATACTTTTATCTATGCTCATTAAAATGAAGTCAGAAAATAGATAAAAATAAACAAAAGCACTGTACAGTCAGCCCTACATATCCGCAGGTTCTGTGTCCACAAACTGAACCAACTTTTGAAGGAAAATTTTAAAAAGAAAAGGTTTCCAGAAAGTACCAAAAGCAAAAATTGAATTTGTCGTGCACTAGTAACTATTTACATAGCACTGACATTATATTGACAACTATTAACATAACATTTACATTGTATTAAATATTATAAGTAATCTGGAGACGGTTTCAAGTATACAGGAGAAATGTATGTAGGTTAAATGCACGTATTACTCAATTTTATATAAGGATTTTGGTATCCAGGGCAGGTTCTGCAGCCAACCCTCTGAGGATTATCAAGGGTCGACTGTATACACTAAAGATAAAGATATACACCATGCATTCACAAGAGACCAGAAAAGAAAATACAGGGCCATTAATCAGGAGAAGTTAAATTAAGGCCCACTCATAACAAAGACTTTTATACAGTCTTTAAAAAAGAAACTTTCCTGAAAGATTCTCCGAGACATATTAAGTTTAAAAAGCATGGTACAAAACTCATTAGGATAGTTATTATAAAAAAAAAAAGAAAGAAAGAAAAGAAAACCAGGAAACAGGTATTGATAAGAAACGCAGAGAAGTTGGGACCCTCAAGCACTACTAGTGGCAATGTGAAGTGACCAGCTAGTACAGCAAACGGCACGGGAGTTCTGTGAAAAATTCAGCACAGAGCTGTTCCGGGACCCCGCAATTCCGCTTCTGGGTACCCACACAAAGGGACTGGAAGGACGGACTCAAACTGGTGTTTATGTGCTCATGTTCACAGCAGCGTCTTTGCAATAGCCCACAGGTAGAAACAGCCCAAAAGTCCACTGACGGAGGAATGAATAAACAAAACACAGCATATTCATGCAGTGGAACACCATTCAGCCCTGGAAAAGAAGGAGACTGACACAGGCTTCAGCATGGATGGACCTCAAACACGTTAAGTGAAACAAGGTAGACACAGGAAACAAATATCGCATGACTTCACCTGCAGAGTCCCACTGACTGAGACAGCAGGCAGAGTGGCGACTGCCGGCCAGACTGGGGGGGGTACCCTTTAACAGGCGCAGCATTTCAATCCAGGGTGATGAAAAAGTGCTGGAGACGGGTGGTGGTCATGTGGCAAAACAATGTGGATATATGTAATGCCAGCGAATGTCACACAGAGAATCACCAAATGATAGATTTTAGGTTATGTACACTATACTACCATAAAAAAGATGCACTCAAAAAAAACCACAATGTCCGTGGCATGCTATCGTTTGCATAATACATATGAATGTGTCTTTGCACATATGTACATGAACATATCTTTTTCCTATTTCTCTATAAATTATATACGTGTGATCACAATAGCTGCCTCCTGTGAAGAGTTAGATGACAAAGAAAGAGGAGTAGCCAGCACCCTGCCTTTCACTGTGTACCCTTTATATGTTCAGACCTATGTTAAAATATGAATTAAACTTTTTTCTAAACTATAAATGCCATACTACCCTGATTTCTTTTAAGTACTAAAACCAAAACTATAGCACAAAATAGTCATGAAGCTTCATTTAGGAATATTTATCACATTAGATGGTTTAACTAATAGTTTCTGAAAATTTTTAATAAGATATACTTTAAATATTTCATTGTATAATACATAGTATTTCATTTTCTCATTTTTTAAAAAATAAAAACAATAAAATGCTCATGCAAATAAATCAGAAAATACATGAGGTTGAAGAATAACATTGAAAAATTCACTCTTAATGTCCTTCTATAAATACATAAAGGGTTATGGTAGACATAGTTTTTAACCACTTTATTTTACTTAATACTATATACCATAAACATCTTTCCATGTCAATAAATAGACATATATCATTATGTTATGGCTGATCATTTTTGCTAAAGTATTTATAATTGAGATATAGCAACACATAATATACATGTGTTCAGTTTGATGTATTTTGACAACCGTTTATACCCCTGTTACTGCCCAAAACTGGACCCGTTACTACTGAAAATAAGACATAAGCTATTCAGAGATTTCCCTTCTGCCCTTTTCCAATCAATTCCCCCCAACAATAAAAACCAAAAAAAGACATTCTTACTTTGTGATTTATATCCCAATAGATGAGTTTAGCTACTCTCAGACTTCATAAAACGGAGTCATACAATATGCTTTGCTGTCAGGATTCTTTTGCTAACATGTTTGTTAGATTCATCCGTATTTCTGTATATCTCAGTAACATTATTTTTCATTGTTGAGTGGTAATTCATTGCTTAAATATGGCACAAAGTTTTAATTCATTATTCTGTTGATGGATATTTGAATTGTTTCCAGTTTGAAGTCTTCATAAAAGATTCTGCTATAAAAATGTCTATGTAAGTCTTTTTGTTAACATGTTTTTATTTTTCTTGAATAAATTCCTAGGAAGGAGCCCCCAGGAATTAGATTTACCTGGTCCCAGCCCTCAGGGCAGGGGGGCGAAGACAATGGAATGAAAACTGAATCGCAACAAAGCAGTTCCTTCTATGGAGACAAGAAGGTCTTGGAAAGCTGATGAACATTTAACTTCGGAAACCCCGGGCAGCCTTTCAGAAAATGGATTTCTCGTCTCACATCCCCACTAGCAGTGCAGGAGAGCTACAGTCACTGCGCCTTCTTTCCAAGCCTTGGTGCTGTCAGTCCTTTTGCCTGCAGCCCCTTGCAGGGGTTCTGGATAGGACACTGTAGCAGTTTTAACTTCCGTCTCCCTGATGACTACACACGGCTCAGCCCCTGTACGCACACCCGCCCCTGCTCTGTTGCAGTCTAATCAACTTCTTTCAGGTGTCTGAACATGCCATGTTCTTGCTAATCCCTGGCCCATAATCACAATTCTCCTCTCATAACCTGGAATCCTTTCCCCACCCTCTGCTATTGGCTCTTCTAATAGCCTTTCCAGTTTCAACATGAATACCACTTGCTTCGGGAAGCTTTCCAAGACCCCCTTGGTTCCATAGAAGGAGAGACTTGATTGTGATACTGTGCTCATTACATTGTCTTCCCTCCCCTGCCCTGAGGGCTGGGATCAGGTAAGTCTAATTCACTTCTTGTATCCCTGGAGTCTAGCACCGTAAATACTTGCTGAATAGATGATGGAGAAAATAAGGGAAGGCTTCGGAGGTGAGGTAACATTTCAGTCGAGTCTTAAAGAATAAACAGCACTGAGATTATCCACTGCACAAAAGGAAAAAAGAAATTCTCAGCTAAACTGTGAGCAAATCCCAGGAAGGAGAAGATAGCTGTGACTGAGGACATCCCTGTGGTTCAGCAGGGCTTAGAGCAGGGTGTGAGGTGAGGAGTAACAGAGGGAAGGGCAGACAGGCAAGCGGGAACTGGGCCAGAGCAAGAGCGTGCCCAGCGGAGGGGCCACGCGGGGCCTTTGGACGCTGGATGTCACTGAGGCATCTGAAGCCAGGAAGAGACATGGGCAGGCTCACACACTGGAACCCGGGCACACTCCTGACCCCCTGTGCCCTGGTTTCCTCAGCAGGAGAATGAGGATAATGCAGGATCTCAGCAGGCAGGAATGATCGAGGACAGCCGAACATACATAGCACTGCTGAGACTATGCCTTCTACACTGAGTAGAGGAAGCACTCAGTAATGTTAGCTGTCACTCTTAGCCTTGACTGGGGAAGAAGAGAGAAAGTGAGGCTGGAACTGTAGATCTAGAAGCAGCCTGCACACACGGACATTAAAACAGCGGCGTGGCATCGCCCGCGACGCCCACAGGTGAGGGCTGGCATGTGTAGGGAGGGGCAGAGGAGGGAGTCGCCGAGGGGAGGACCATTCAGCCACACACACCTGGGGCCAGAAGAGCTCTGGGCCACAGAAGACAGGAGGAGGAGAGAATTTAAGGCGAATGGAGTGGTCAGTGTCAGCGCTGCAAAGAAATCCCCTAGGAGGACTGAAAAGTCCCCACAGACAGAACAGCTGATCAGCGCTCCAGGCTTCTGCCCGTGTCTGATGTCAGCGGAAGCCAGCCGATGAACGGAAAGAGGGGGGAGCGAAGCCCCCTCAGTCCAGACGAGCTGGGACTGCAGGGCATCGGGATGGAGTACAGACTCTGAAATAAACGGACACCCCGGCTTCAGCTATTCGAACCAAAGTCATCTGAGACACCAGGCACTGCTTTGACTCCTTTGATGAAACGCTATGTACCTTTAGGCTCTAAACTCAATCCAAACCTGCAATTTACTCTGAACATCACAAGATACACTGTAACTTCTCATCGCTCTGCAAATTTTGTAGGAGACTTTGGTTAAATACCATAAAATCTGACCTGTATAAAACGTATAATAAATTAGCTAGTATAAGAACTTTAAAGGTTATTTTTTCTAGTGAACTCAAGATATAGAATGTATGTAGGTTTGCAATATGTTTGCAATTGTATTATTTAAGAAAGCAACCTCAAACATTTCTCTGATTTCAATAAGCAGAAAGAGTTATTAGGACAGGGTAGAAGGTTTACTTAACTATAAACCTAGGCAAAAAGATGTAAGGGAATGGTAGAAAGATGAAAGACTGCAGGCTTGGCAAAGCAATGCAAGCCAGAAATGTCAAGACAATATCTAACACATACATTTAGAGACTTATTTCATATCAGAAGTCCACACAGAGAAGTTGGTCAAGATACTGGCAAACACATAAACTGTTCTAGGTTCCAACAGTTCAATGGGCTTCTCACGTGAACACTGGTCTCAATAGCAGAAGCAAATGCTATGTAAAAACTCTTTCAATATCTCAGAGCCCAGAGGAAAAATGAATATGTAACATGCTGGGTGCTAGTCAAAGGAAATGCTAAGGCTAACGTTTCAGCTGTTTGAATAAGGGTCCACATTTCTATGTAGTATAAATATCACACAGTATTGAAACTGAATTTAGCCAAAAAATATTCAAATAGGAAGTTTAAAAAGTAAAAAGAATGTTAACATACCAGTTATTTTCAAAATAAAACAAGAGTAGACAGAAAATGAGCTGATTATAACAAGGCAGTTTCTTTTAAATCCACTGGATACGTGTTACAAGTAGGAACCGTGACTATACTTGATTAAATTACTTTGAGTCACACAAAATAAAGAAGGTAGATGTTGTCTGCATGAATCTCCTTTTAGTTAACTAGATTTTTCATTTTTAAAAGCTTATAGAGCTGAATACTGCTACCACAGGGGGAAGAATCAAACAAGTCATTGCTAGCATAGATTATGAAGATCACTTGAGCTATGTTTCTGTTAAATTCCCATAATCAATTGGTATTCTTCAGGGACAATAAAAGCTTACAGAGAACTCTGCTAGATTAACAGGTTCTTCTCTGCAATAGCTAGCTTGCAAATTTAGCTACAGACATTTAATCCATACATTCATCTTCAAAAAGGGGAAAATAGCCATTGCATAACCATTACACTAGCAGCCAAAAAAATTTCTATCAGTAATGCCACTTAGTATAAGCTCAGAATTTAAAATAATGGGAGCAAACCTATGTGTCTTTTCTTTCCTTCTTTCTGGAACCCTGCTCTCCAACAAAGGATTTAAGGAGAAATATATTAGCTAAAACATCTACTTCTGCTTCATTGTCTACGATAAAGCCTTTGACTGTGTAGATCACTACAAACTGTGGGAAATTCGTTTTATTTTTAAATTTTATTTATTTATTTGGCTATGCAGGTCTCAGTTGTGGGAACTCTTAGTTGCAGCATATGGGATCTAGTTCCCTGACCGGGGATTGAACCCAGGCCCCCCACACTGAGAGTGCTGAGTCTTAGCCACTGGACCACCAGAGAAGTCCCCAAACTGTGGGAAATTCTTAACAAGATGGGAATACCAGACCAGCTGACGTGCCTCCTGAGAAACCTGTATGCAGCTCATGAAGCAACAGTTAGAACTGGACATGGAACAACGGACTAGTTCAAAACTGGGAAAGGAGTATGCCAATGCTATGTGTTGTCACCCTGCTTATTTAACTTATATGCAGAGTACATCAAGTGAAATGCTGGGCTGGATGAAGCACAAGCTGGAATCAAGACTGCCAGGAGAAATACCAATAACCTCACATATGCAGATGACACCACCCTTATGGCAGAAAGTGAAGAAGAACTAAAGAGCCTCTTGATGAAGGTGAAAGAAGAGAGTGAAAAAGCTGGTTTAAAACTCAATGTTCAAAAAACAAAGATAATGGCATCCAGTCCTATCACTTCTTGGCAAACAGATGGGAGAAAATGTGGAAACAGTGTCAGATTTCATTTTCTTGGGCTCCAAAATCACTGCAAACGGTAATTGTAGCCACGAAATCAAAAGACACTTGCTTCTTGGAAGAATAGCTATGACAAATCTCAACAGTGTATTAAAAAGCAGAAACATCACTTTGCCAACAAAGGTCCATCTAGTCAAAGCTATGGTTTTTCCAGCAGTCATGTATGGATGTGAAAGCTGGACCATAAAGAAAGCTGAGCACCAAAGAATTGATGCTTTCAAACTGTGCTGCTGGAGAAGACTCTTGAGAGTCCCTTGGACTGCAAGGAGATGAAACCAGTCAATCCTAAGGGAAATCAACCCTGAATATTCACTGAAAGGACTGGCTCTGAAGCTGAAGCTCCAATACTTTGGTCACCTGATTCAAAAAGCCAACTCTTCTTGGAAAAGACTCTGATGCTGGGAAAGTTTGAGAGCAAGAGGAGAAGAGAATGACAGAGGGTGAGATGGTCAGACAGCATCACTGACTCAATGGACATGAGTCTGAGAAAACTGAGAGAGATGGTAAAGGACAGGGAAGCCTGGTGTGCTGCAGTTTATGGGTCACAAAGAGTAGGGCACAGTTGAGTGACTGAATAACAACTACATATCAGCTAGCATTCTTGCCCACAAGCAACACTGACTGACTCTGAACAGGAAATGTATTGGGGGGCTGTCGTGGGCACACAGGATTGAGGGCAAGCTACAAGTCCAGGCTAAACAAAGGACTGGAAACCATGAGAAGGCACGCCACAGGCACGACAGGGGCTGGGACCCAGGGCAGGAAGCCTCTCGTGAACGCACCAGTGCTACAAGGGGTGACCCCAACCTTCCCTCCATCCTGTTTCCCTTCCTTTCACCTGTCCACCCTCACGTCACTCTCTAAGGGCTTAAAACCCTGGGAAATAAAACACTGACTAGCTGAGTCATAATAGCTGAGCTGTCTGACCTGGGGCAGGAAAATGAAAGATGTGTGACTTCTGCGTTTGGAAACCGTTTCCTAAAAGGAAACCAGGTGAATGAGATGGAAGCAGTATCCGGTTAGAAAAGGAAGGAATGTGATTCAAGTTACACTCTCCGTTTTGAAATACATTCCAGGTGTGGATACATGTTATTCCTCATAGGATGAGTTAAAAAAGAGAGAGAAAATGTTTGGACCCATAAACAACAACAAAAAGAATCCAGAACTCATTAAAAAGCATAGTTAAAACCATGCATTCGCAGCCAGGAGAGAACAGGCTCTACATGACCGATAACTGAATGTGAAGCGGGCAGAAAAAACCTTGAAAAAAATCACATAATATGCAGTAAATATAACAAAAAAAATTTTAAAGCATATGCCAAAGAGAGACCAGAGATAACTAGATAACTGAATTATAAGAAAATGAAATAAAAACCAATTAGTAAGAGCAAAACAGATAAGCTGCAAAGTATCTGAATTGATAGATGAAAAAGTTAATAGTAAGTTATACATACCCAAATATATGGCAAAAGAAAACAATAATACAGTTACAGATGATTTAGGAAAAAATATCATATTAACAAAATAACACATAAAAATGTGAATGCTGGTTAAGAGCAGTGCTAAAAGGCAAACATAGAGGGAGAAATACTTCTTGTTCAAGTAAATCAACTGGCCCATTTAGCATTAGTTAAAAAACAGGCAGAAGGAATTAATAAAAACAGAAAAGTCAAGAGTAAATATCAGTAAAATGCAAAAAACTTTTTAGGAAACAAGTGGCAGTACAAAAACCAATGAAACTAGTAAGAGCTTCAGCCAATCTAATCAAGATAAAGAAAAAAATCAGGTCCCACCAAATAATAAGGAAAAAAAACCCTACAGATGGAATAAAATCTTAAAATCTGCACAATCTAAGTAAAATGCTATAAAATAATAATTTAAGAAACTATAAAGCATTATTTATAGTCAAGGAGCAACATAAAACCTAGACAGACAGAAAAATTTGTCTTTAAACTTAGTTAAAAAAAAATTACATATCTGACAAACACCAATTCCACAGAGCATTACAGGGCAGTTCTTAATTTTTGAAAAGTTGCAAACCAGGGGAAAGCTTGATTTTAACTAAGGATGTGTATATGTTCATGTTAATCTAAGTTAACTGCTAACATTTCAACTTAAAAGTCAACACTTTTTATGTAATGTCTTGGAGTCCCAGCTCTTCGTGACTGCCTGGAAGAGTGTCCTGACGAGCACCGCCTGTGGCCGCACACAGCACGCATGGAGACGGGGGTAGATCTCTGGTGCCACGGCTATTCCTGGTGAGTGCAGGCCTCTCAGAGCCTGGAGCCCTTAGTTATGACTTCCACTGACCACTCTTGTGAGCATCTTAAGGATGCTATCAGGGAAAAAAAAATATAGATAATAATGGAAAGCCAATTCTCCCGAAAATACCTTTAAACATTTAGGTCAAGACCTCTCAAAAACTTTCCCATCTTTTTTGGGGGATAGAGTAGGAAGAATTAATCCTAAAGCTCTCTGGGAAAATTAAGCAGTCACTCAATAAAAGAACTTTTCAATAAAGAAAAATAAGGGAAGATTTAAACTGTCTGTTAATGAAACACCTCATAAACTTGCAATAATTATAGTTAGACGGAAAGGTCTATGAAAGAGGTCAGAAAGCCCAGAAATCAATGTTTATTTAAATACAATAAAGATGGCACTTCAAGTCAGTGGAAAGAATGAATGTGTAAGGGAACAGCATGTGGGGCGGAGGCTGGTCTGGACGGTAAGCGGTGTGGCCTGTCCAGCTGGGTGGCCCCATCTGCACAGTCAGGACACTCACTGGACTCACTGCACAGGCTCGCCGCAGAGATGATCAGTTATCATTTGTAAGGCACTTACCACAGGAAGTGATGCAGTAAATGGTGCATGTGTGACACCAAGTAAGTAAAAAAGTAGTTTATGCGAAGACAAACCTTAAGCTCCCGGAAGCCGGGCGGGTGGCGGGAGGAGGGAGACGCAGAGCAAAAGCCCTCATCACACCACATTAAAGAAAAAACCGGAGGGTTTATAAAAGGGAGCAGTAAAAACACCAAAGAGGGGGGGAAAAGATCCCCTCCTAGGTCAGGTAAGACTTGGGTGTGACAGAAAAGCCAGTATCAAGAAAAGAGATTAATACATTAAGACTACGTAAAAACTTTTGAAGTCTATTTGTCAAACACTAAGAATTAAGAAGAAATTTAAAGCTTCAGAAAAAATAAGGGTTCATACGTGTGCATAAATACTCTTAGAAATCAGTAAGGAAAGTACATGATGAAGCAGTTCACAAAAAGTTCTGCCTGCATATATGAGAAAACATGTAACACTATCACTAATCAAAAATGCAAATTTCCCAATACTTAAATTGATGTGGTTTAGAAAACATTACATTGTTGCCCAATATGCAGAGAAGTTGGTCCACTTCTAAATGAAGAACACGCTGAGACCACCTTTACAGGCACCACTTTGATTTATATGCTTCAAAAACATCTTTACAACATCAAGCCCCTTTGACGTAGTAGTTCCATTGCGAGGACAAAGTTGGAACATTAAGAATTTCAGTGAAGAAGTTTCAGGTCGCTTTTTCAAAAATGAACCAGAATCAAGGTAATAAAAGGATATGGAGAAATATTTTAAGTTTCATTTATAAAGCTAAGAATTTTCACCTTCTGAAAAGTCAACACGTTTCATTGTAAAATCAATGTATTTAATATTACCTAATTTCAAAAAACAATAGTTTTAAACAACAAACCTTTTAACAGCATCCTTCTTCTGAATATCTATAGTTTCCCACCACTTCCAAAGGTAAGAGATCTCAGACCATATAAATTTTCTCCGTGGGTCTTCTTTCAACTTGACAACCATATTATTAAAAATATACTGAGTCTTCTCTCTAAAGTAGTCATCAAAGGTCTTCAACCAACCTAAATTAAGACACAAATATATCACAAAGGTCTGATTTAAACTCAGTCACACTCAATTGCATTTTGTACAACCTTAGGGGTTTCATTCATACAAAGACAACTAAAAATTTAGCAAACATTTTCAGTTAATGAAATTCCACTGAATGGACATGAGACTCAAAAAGTCACTAATATTGAAATGATAAAAAGACTGAAAGCTGTACAAATTCAGATATCAATGAGAAAAACAAGAGAGCCGAAAAACATTTATTCATACTTAACAATTACAGTATCTAATTCAACTATTGTAACTTATCTCTAATTTAAGGAATTTTTTAAAATTTAAAAAACCCAAACAGCATCAGCAAGTTGGACATAATATTCTTTTAATACGGAATCAAAATTTTACTCTCTCTCGGGCTGCTGCTTAGTCGCTCAGTCGTGTCCAACTCTGTGCGGCCCCGAGGACTGCAGCCCGCCAGGCCCCTCTGTCCGAGGGGCTGCCCGGGCGAGAGTCCTGGGGGGGCTGCCCTGCCCTCCTCCAGGGGAGCGTCCCAACCCAGGGCTCAACTCTGGTCTCCTGCGCTGCAGGCAGATTCTTGACTGCTGAGCCACCAGGGAAGTCCGTTTATTCTCTCATACCACATCTAAAATTTCTTCTTCATTAAGTACCCACAACTAAGAAAAAGAAAATCACAAGTACAAACTGTATCAAAAGCCTAGAAACAGAGCAATAAGGTAGTTACAGCACTATTATGAATACTAACAAGAAGAATTCTACCAAAAATAGGCATCAGTTCCCAAAAGGCTGCTCATTATTCCACTTTTTTGAAGAACAAATTGACAATAATCAAACAACAAATGTACATACATCCATATAAAGTTTTTTTCAAAAAAGAATAGCGACAACTCAGTTCTTTGCCTTTTCCTACTACTTCTCAAATATCCTGGAAACTATATCTAAAGACATTTACAATTTGACTATTAAGAAACATTTTTAACAAGATCTATAGTTCCAAATGCAGCCCCACCCAGCCGAGTAATAAAGCAACGGACAAAAGGCTGAGGCAGAACGCGCACAACCGTCAACCCCACCTCCTGGTGGGAGACAAAATGTCCTCTGTGAGGATCACCTCTCAGCTGTGACATCCTGCAGGGCGCGGAGCTTCCATGCAGACAGGCAAAACTGCGGTGCTGTTGTTTCCAAGTCCCAAACATGCGGGAGGTCTAAGACACTAAGGGTCCCGCTAGTCATCTCTTTTGCCTGTCTGCAATTGAGTGAACACTCAATGCAACTATATCTGCTGACAAGACAGATAACAGAACCTGCAAGGGCTCAGCAGGCGGCACAGCCTTCTGACAGTGCAGACAGGGGGCTCCGATGGGCGCTGCCTCTACGACGGCACTTCTCCCTTTCGCTTTCACTGAGATCCATTCACTCTACGATTCTTTATCGAGCACCCGCAAAGTGATGGGTATAGGAGCTATGAGCCAGACAGGATACAGTTTAAAATATTCTTTAGAGAACTTTCTTGATTTAGGACATTTTTAAGCTAGTCTGTCACCTAAGAACACCACCTGAATAATTCAACTTTTCCATATTGAGTAAAAAGCCTGTACCTACAGAAAACTCAAAAATACCTCAGGAATTAGTGGTTTACACAGAATTCCATCTTGCTTCACAAAGCAATGAACCCGGACCCTGCCCCAGAGCACTGAGGCCAGGATCTACACCCAGATTCCCAAGGACAAGCAAAGAAAATTCAACCTATCCTTAAATGGAGATGCCCTAATTTCCTGCTGACCACGCAGCACCCCGGGACACAGAAACGATCCAGTGCTCAGACCCAAGCCCAGGACACACTACAACACTTGATGACACGGCTGCTGCTGCTGCTATTTTTATAACCATCATCAGCCTTTAACTACCCTTTTCACATCTCTACAATCAAACTGGATCAAAGGAGAAATAAAAGATACTCCTAACATCCAATTTTGAAAAGTATACAATTTATTTATAACATTAAATAAACTGCTCCACATCTTAAACATATTGGTTGTCCAATACATCAGCATAGAATTCATTTTATGTCCCTTTAATGGGCTAGATTTGTCCTCTTGAAATGCATACACTGAAGTCCTAACAGCCAGTAACTTCAGAATATAACTGTATTTGAACATAACATCGCCAAAGAGGGGCCTCCCTGGTGGCTCAGAAGGTAAAGCGTCTGCCTGCAGTGCAGGAGACCTGGGTTCGATCCCCGGGTCAGGAAGATTCCCCTGGAGAAGGAAATGGCAACCCACTCCAGTACTCTTGCCAGGAAAATTCCATGGACAGAGGAGCCTGGCAGGCTACAGTCCAGGGGATCGCAGACAGTCGCACATGACTGAGCGACTTCCCTTGTCTCCAAAGAGATGACCAAGATAAAACCATGTCATGAATGGAGCCTAACCCAGTGCAGGCATAACTTGTTTTATCACGCTTTGCTTTATTTTGCTTCACAGACGTTGCATTCTTTACAAACTGAAGGTTTGTGGCAACCCTCTGTCAAACAAATAGATCTGTGCAATTTTTCCAACAGCATTTGCTCACTTTATGTGTCTGTCACACTTCGGTAATTCTATTTTAAAATTTTTAATTGTGATCATATTTGTTACCATGAACTGTAAGCAGTGATCTTGATGTTTCACCTGCAATTGTTTTGGGGTGCCACGAACCACACCCATATAAGACAGTGAACTCAATGTTCTGACTGTTCTAAAGGCCATTCTTCATCTCCCCCTCTCCTCCAGCCTTCCTATTCCCTGAGACAAAATAAAATTGAAAGTAGACCAATTAATAGCCCTACAATGACCTCTTAAGTGTTCAAGTGAAAGAAGAGTTCCATGTCTCTCACTTTTAATCAGAAGCCAGAAATGATTAACCTTAGTAAGGAAGGTGTGTTAAAAGCCAAGATGGCCAAAAGCTAGACAAATTGCCCTGAAATAGTCAAGCGATGAATGCAAAGGAAAAGTTCTTAAAGGAAATGAAAACTGCTACTCCAATGAACACATGAACGATAAAAAGCTAAACAGCCTTATTACTGATACGGAGAAAGTTTTGGTGGTCTGGACAGAAGATCAAACCAGTAACACATTCTCTTAAGTCAAAGCCAAACCTAGACCAAGGCCTAACTCTCTCCAATTCTACGAAGGCTGAGAGAGTTGAGGAAGATAAAGAAGAAAAGTTTGAAGCTAGTAGAGGCTGATTCATGAGGTTCAAAGAAAGCAGCCATCTCCATAACATGCAAGTGCAACAGCAAGGGAAACAGCAAGTGCTAATGCAGAAGCTGCAGCAAGTTATCCAGAAAAATCTAGCTAAGATCATGAATGAAGGTGGCTACATTAAACAAGAGATTTGCAATGTAGATGAAAGAGCATTCTATTGGAGGGAGATGTCATCTCACACTTCCTTATAGCTAGCAAAGAGAAATCGCTGTCTGGCTGCAGAGCCTCGCAGGACAGGCTGACTGGCTTGTTCGGGGATAATGGAGCTGGTGACTTGAAGTTAAAGCCAATGCTCATTTACCATTCCAAAAATTCGAGGGCCCTTAAGAATTATGCAAATCTATTCTGCCTGGGCTCTATAAATGGAAGAGCAAAGCTTAGATAACAGCACATATGTTTACAATAGGATGTACTGAATATTTTAAGCCCATTACTGAGATCTTCTACTCAGAAAAAAAGATTCCTTTCAAAACAGTACTGCTTGTTAGCAATGGTCACCTGGTCACACAGGGTGTCTGATGAAGATACACAACAACATTCACATTGGTTTCATGCCCACTCATACAACATCCATTCGGCAGCTCATGGATCAAGTACTAATTTTGACTTTCAAGTCTTATGCTTTAAGAAATACCTTTCATAAGACTATATAGCTATCATAGATGGTGATTTCTCTGATGGGTCAGAGCCAAATCAATTGAAAAACTTCTGGAAAAAATTCACCATTTTAGACGCCATTATTAACATCTGCAATTCATGGGAAGAGGTCAAAATATCAATGCAACAGGATTTTGGAACGTATTGACTTCAATCTTCATGAATAATTTCAGGGGTTCAAGACTTTAGCAGAGGAAGTCACTGCCAATGTGGTAGAATTAACAGTGGAGTCCAAAGGAACTTCCCTAGTGGTCCAGCGGTTAAGACTCCAGAAGACCCTTGAGAGTCCCTTGGACTGCAAGGAGATCAAACCAGACAATTCTAAAGGAAACAACCCCGAATATTCATTGGAAGGACTGATGCTGAAGCTGCAGCTCCAATACTTTGGCCACCTGATGCAAAGAGCCAACTCACTGGAAAAGACCCTGATGCTGGGAAAGAATGAAGGCAGGAGGAGAAGGGGACGACAGAGGATGAGATGGCTGGATGGCATCACCAACTCAATGGACATGAATTTGAGCGAACTCGGGGAGATGATGAAGGACAGGGAAGCCTGGTGTGCTGCAGTCCATGGAGTTGCAAGGAGTCAGACATGACTGAGCGACTGAACAAAGACACACATCTACTATTTTCTACCTAAATTTTAACAAAAATCAAAATTAATCCCAATTATTTGGCTTATAAACTCAATTAAAGAAAAGAACTACAGTGAAATGCCTCTGAAATTAATTTAATAATAAAATACCTGCATAAGAGGCAAATTTAGAAGAAATAGTCTTTATGAAATTTAATAAGTTAAAGGCTTTTTTAAAATACAACTACTTATTTTCATCTTTGTGATGAACTCAGGCCATTTCAAAGAATAGTTTATCAGGGGAGTGTTCATAGAGGAATTACAGTGACTGATTAATCCATTTTGCCTTCAACACTTCATTCGTCCTTCAACAATCATGCAGACAATATGTCAAAGATATTCACGTGAGCCAAAAGACAAGCTCAGAGGTGTCAACTTAAAAGGGCTCCATAAAACTCGTATATAATAGATATGAATATCACTACAATACAGCACAATTAATGCAGAATGAACAGAAAGACAGTCTCTTGCAGTTTTCAATACTGAGTAATATAACAGTAAATTAGCTTTTATTGCTCTTATACAATAGAGTAATCAAGTATTCCCTTTTACACTGAATTGACTCTTTCTAAATTACTGTAAAACTCCAACTGTATATTAACATGAGACCAATCACAAAGATAGCATTTTATAAAAAGTTGTATGGGATGAATTTTTGTGATATAAAATTACATTCCTATGTCGAGATTTAATAATCTTGGGACATTCAGATACAAACTGATTTACTTAAATGGTCAATTCACAGGCTTTTTCTTTTCTTTGAATATACTTAGAAATTGAAACAGGGCTAGAACAGCATTAAGAATACCTTTCAATTTATCCTTTTTCATTCTAACAGCACCATCACCCATAAAACAGCTAATCACTATTATAAATAAGTGAGGAAATGTTAAAAACAAAGAGTACACAATTAGAAGTTTTATTCAGCCATCATAATTCCAAAGTCATTATCAATATTTTATCAGAGAAATTTTTAATTTCTAAAATATAAAAATAACACAGTTGAAAACTCTATTGCTTATTCTTAATCTGCATAAACAAATACACACCTAATAACTGTTCACTAACAAAACACAGTTTATTTTTTAAATTGTGGACTTCTGATCTAGCTCAAAGTCTGCAGGCTTGCGGGATCTGAGCGTCTGAGGAGCGCTTCACCCTTCTGGTTGAGGGCACGTACAGGGCCACCCAGGGGCCTGGGCAGGAGCGCCCACCCTGCGCACTGGACCCCAGGGGTCTCCCTGCTCCTCCTCTGGGCCCACCCTTTCCACAGGACAAAGCCACCAGGCAGAGGCTGTGCCCACCCACCGTCTGTACCACACAGCCCTGCCCTTCTGAGTCCCCAGGGCTCGGAAATCCGTGTCTGATCACCCCACAGCCAGCTTCTTGAGCCTCCCAGGGCCTCCTACTAGGCCGTCCCTGCCAGGACAGGTGAACTTGCAGGTGGCCCCGAGCCTGGCAGTAGCCAGGAGGTGCAGTTTCCAGGGGTGTGGGGAAAGGGCTGGGGTGTCTGCAAGAAGCACCCTCCCGGGTTCAGGCAGGGCCGGAGTCCCAGAGGCTGAGGCTCCCCACAGCAGCAGCACAGCCAGTGGGGGGCAGAGCGCAGGCGTCTAAACCCTCGCCTGGCCTTTCAGGTCTCTGAGCTATTACATCCTAAGGCAACAGGAAAAGATCTACTTTATTTAGCAATGTATTAGTTTGATTTGTAATGTTTAAATGTTTAGACATAGTGTTTGAGGGCCCCCATGTACTTTTGCCCCAGGTCATGCAAGTTTTAGAAGCGAGCCTAGATAAACACTGCCAGCTGAACTTCAAACAAGTCCACTCTCCTGACTCTAGCACCTGGTACAGTCCACAACAGCAAAAGGTCAGTCAGTAAGTACTCGACAGATGAATGAACTGTATGGCGAAAAGGACTGGAAAAAAATGCATGTGGAATGAAAAATGCAAATTTACTACTTCAACTGAAAATGAAACCAAAGGTCAAAGACACCACATACTATTAGCTCTATTATGTTCACAGTCCTGATACTAACCTAATAATCTTTGAACAATGTCTCTAAGTTTCTATTTTATATTTATAAAGGCTCTGTCAGTCCTAAGATGACTTAAAACACACACATCCGGAAGAAGGCATGCCCCTCAAACCATTGTTACACTGTTACGGTTTTAATTGCTACAATAATGACTTTTTAATGAGTACATTAATTCCACTCAAATAGGTACCAACTGTTAAGAAAACATAAAAAGATTCCGAGTCAAAAATATATCCAGATAATAAACACTGAAAAAAAATCCAACATGTTTCAAGTTATTTCCATTTTAACAAATATTTTCAAATTTAAAAATATAAGTAGAGTTCATTAAAAAAGAAAGCGCCTTTATTTTAGTCATTAAGTTATTCTATATTAACAAATGATCAACAAGTTCCTTACATCACTTGTCAAACCTTCTCATGTTCACCTGCAACATCCAATCCTACGCTTAAGGGGTTACAAACAACTTTAACTGATGTGACCATAACTCACATGATGATTAGTTTTAATTACAATATTTCTAGTATAAAATAAACTTATTTTTCCCCCTGATAAACTGTGAAAGAGTTTTAATTAACTTTCTGTTCTGGTTTATTCATTCAAACACAATCCAAGCATCTAATGATGACAAAGCAATAAAGCTAAGTTGAATGAAAACATTTTACAGTGAAAATATAAACAAAATGCTGTGGGAATAAAGAAATGGTAAGTTCCTATTAGAAGAATAGAAGAGAGATTCTTAGATTAGATGTCACTTGGTTAGAGAGAAAAGGGGGATGTTCCCAACAGAGGCAAGAGGAGACAGAAAAGACAGGAAGCCATGAAAGGACGTGTCAGTTTCAGGAAGCAGCAGGCAGCCGGCACGGCCTCACTGCACCTCACGCAGTGGGGACACGGTGAGACACGGAATAACAGAAGTGAGATCACACCACTGAGAACTCCTCAACCATCCTTGTTCTCTCCAAAAACTTAGAAGGAAGGAAGTGAAGGTTTTCTGAGCTGGGTTTTCAAAACTATCTGCACTGCAGATAAACTAACCAGGTAAAGGATAAACTAACCAAGTAAAATAGGAGAAAAACAAGACATGAGGCCACCGCCATCATCCTGCTGAATACGGTAATGGACCCCCGTAGGAACAAACATGGGGAAATAGAGGCCAAGAAGGCACGGTGAAGGGAGTTGAGTAGTTAAGTTTTCAGGAGAGAGGAGAAGCAGAGTCAAAACTGAAGCTGAGTCTTTGAAAACTTACAAACCTGCCGATTCCTCTAAATGCTTTTGAACTCAGATATCCAAAATAACCCAACCTTTTTGCAGGTGAGTCAGTATCATCTGATAGTTTTTAAAACGTATCAGCTTCACTTCCATTAGCTTGTTTGAGATACAGCATTTTTTTTAACCTATGTAAGATGCTGTCACTGGAAATTCTACCCCACACCACAAGAATCTGTTTGCATTACTATCAGGACAGCTGGATTTGGTTCACATTGCAGTTGTATTAATGACCAAATGTGACCTCTTTCTGTATTGCTTTTCTAAATGCCCTTTAAAAGACCTGCATACCTTGATACCTGACACCTGCAATTGTGAGATAACCCTCCAAAATATTTTCTAAATCTGTGCTTCCCTGTGTTACTTCCCTTCCATGTTAAAAATTTCATCCATGAGTATTTATTTGAACCAAATGAGGACACTTCCGGACTAGTAAGTCCTGTCCAAACAAAGCTTGACCATTTGAAATAAAGAAAAGTATCTATGAGAGACATGCATATTCCTTTGGGGGCATTACTCTTAGGATATGTGAGGAGTCTACTAACTTAGCCTTATGAGCAAGCCAATACTGGGCAAATTATCAATGTTTCTAGAAAAAATCACTTAAAAGCTGGAAAATACTGCTTCTCAATCCCTTTGTAGCAATGAGAAAAACCACTCACCATTTCATGTACTAATGCAGTATTTAAGGACTAAGCCATCTGTTTCAGTAAGGACAGAAGAAAAGAAAGGAAGGATAGCATACAGTGTAGTGAGGTATCTACTTCAGCAACAGTCACTAACATGTTTTATACGATTAATAACACTAAAGTGGATGGCATTTGGCTTGGAAAAACTTAAAGACATTCTTCCTAGAAGCTCTTTTTGTGGTTTCAGAAGTATTACCTGCAAGAGGCAATATTAAAAAATAGTTATGAATTCTGATTCCAGGCCCAGATTGACTTGGGTTCAAACCCACCCTGCCACAGACACA
Source organism: Cervus canadensis (assembly GCF_019320065.1). NCBI lineage: Eukaryota > Metazoa > Chordata > Mammalia > Artiodactyla > Cervidae > Cervus > Cervus canadensis. The sequence goes on from NC_057389.1 coordinate 2,682,229, forward strand.
TTACTTATCCTCTTTTGTGCCTCAGTTTGTTTTGTTTTTTCATCAGTGAGATGAGGGTGAAAACATGATTTTTATCATAAAGTCGCTGACAGGATTGATGGATTCAAAACAGTAAAGCATCCGCCTGCAATGCAGGAGATCCGGGTTCATCGCTGGGTGGGGAAGATCCCCAGAGCAGGAAATGGCAACCCACTCCAGTAGACTTGCCTGGAGAATCCCATGGACAGAGGAGCCTAGAGGGCTACAGTCCATGGGGTCACAAGAGTCGGACACGGCTGAGCGACTCTCTCTCTCTCTCTCTCACACACACACACAATACCTAGAACAGTGCCTGGAACATGGTAAATTTCCACTGTAGCAGCAGTTAGTTGTATAGTCAGCATAGTGGTGAGCTCTGAGGCACCCAGGACTGAAGACAGACAAAAGTAATCAAAACAGGGGAACTGGAAGATGTTTAATGATGACCCACGTTTCAGGCACTACCTGACATTTGTGCTCCTAAGGAATATAGTCTAGTGAGAGCCCAAACAATCAGATTTTTTTCCCTCTGAAGAGGAATATCAATATATCAATTCTAGAGATCTCTTCAAAACAAATGTCAAATTTTCTTAACATTTAAGAGTGCCAGATAAAATACAGGATGACAGGTTAAATTTGAGCTTCAGATAAATAATAAATGTTTAGTATAAGTGTGTACCATATGATATTTGCAGCACATGTAAAAAATTATACATTGTTTATAGAAAGTTAAAATGTAAATGAGCAGCCTGTTGTTGTTTTCTTTTTTCCCCAGCTAAATCTGGCAACTCTATTAACAACCGAAGTTCAGACAAATGTGCTAAATTAGCCAATGCCCATAGAGCAAGAAGAAAAGAAATAGCAGCATCACTTGAACTAAACAGAGTATCTTAAGAGGCGGTATAGTAAATGGGAAAGAATCTGGGGCTTAGAACCAGGCAAATCTGAGCTCCAAGTCACCATCCTCTGCCACTTTATAACTGTTTAACTTTGAATAAACAACTACAGTTACTCTAGCCTCACTGTCCTCACCTGGTAAATGGGATTTGAATTTACCACTTTTCAGGGCTGCAGGACAGGTTACACTAAATAATGCATACCCAACACTCCCTGAGGCAAGATGGGCAATAAAGGTCATAGTGTCTTAGCTCCAGAAACTCAAATTTCCTGTACAGTAGCCAAAACCAAAGAACTCACTTTACCCCACAATAACTAAACAGAAAAACATATGCACTCCCCACTGTTGCCACAGACAAAGCTCGCCTTCTCCCGACGCCCTCCTTCCACCTGGCAGTCTCCTCCGGCAGCCTGAGCTCCGTCCCCGGCCTTTCGCCTGCGTGGACGTTCACCCACCCACGGAGAACCAGAGCTGTTCTCTCCGGACTGTGCTTAACGCATTGGAACAGAAGAGCTGGGGAATAACATTACACTGTGACGTCCTCACATGTTTCTCTTTCCTACAGACTTTTTAAGAATAAGGATACATAAGCAAATTCATTTCAAATTATCATATAATACTAAATGCAAAAATCTGTCCTCTCAGTTTTCAAAAAACAAAGGCTGAAAATCCTAAACATTCATTTGAGTCAAAAATTGGGCAGAAGAACTGAAAACTCATGAAAGAAAATTATCTTCCAGTGTGACTCTTGGGCCTAGATCTTCCTTCAGTTTTGGAGTCACACCACAAGGGAGGATTATTTTCTAATGTTCATTTTACAAACTGCTTAACTAGCGATATGCTGTCCAGTTTTTCATTTAGTGTACCTTACCTTCTCTCTACACACTTTTTTCCTTTGAAGGAAAATTAACTATTTCCACAGTTAACTAGCAGGAAGCAAAGAATTAAGATTGTAGATATAAAGGTGCTGTAATGGTGTTTTAATCAGCTTATTAAATACAACATGAACATGTATCAATCAACTAACATTTAATTTCATGGTCTGTGATTCAAAACTTTTCAAAAGTGTAACAGTACACAATTATCAGCATTTACTTAATTCCTTTCCAAGTTTGTTTCAACTCATGTAAATCATATAAAATATTACATGATAATTGTTACATGTCCTTATGTACTGGAAAAAGACATAGTTAGAAATTTTATTAATATATAAATATAATTTGAAATTTACCTTTCCAATTCAATCCAAAAAGAAAAATATCTCCACACACAAAAATGCAGCAACATAATTTTTTAAGTATGGTGACTTAATATAGGAATTTCCTAAAAATTTATTTCAATTATTTCTAGCCCCAACAGACAAAACTCCACTGATGAAACCAACTACTGGGCTAAAGTTTATTTTAAATTGTTGCTGCAGAAAAGGAAAAACTCTCTATAAATTTCATTTACAAGTAAACTGCACATTCATTTAGGAGTATTTACAAATATTTCCCATCACGGAGTCACACTTTAACTTAGAATGCATGTGTACATACTCATCTCTTTTCCTCTACTGAAAGAGTGGTTTTTCATCATCTGAATGATTCAGTTTTTTACAGAATAATTCAGTTATCTAAATTCTATTTTTGTTAAGGAGGAACGAAAATTAAGTCAGCAGGTTCTTTTCTCTAGCAGTTTGCTTGAAAGCAAAAATTGCTTTAGTTTTAAAAGGTCTGTTTCTGACCATTACTTTTGACTCAAGTGGAGAAGGGCCTGAGGGTAAAGGTCATTAACATCTTTCACTAAGACAAAAAGATTCAACTGTGGTTGCTAGGATACCAACAGACAGACTCATTTATTAGTCAGGAACAATTATTCAGAATGCCTTCTCACAGAACAACATACTAACTCCAACAGGAAGCTTAATGCAAACAAAGTCTAAAAGGCAGAGACAGTCCCTGCCCTTTAAGGGCGTAGTATCATGTTATTGGTATTCAAAATTATACAGTGCACTTTAAAGAAGCTATTTTTTAGAGGACTGGAAATAAGTAGACAACAAGAAAGAGGGCAGTTGAAAGTATAGGCCAAAGAATAAGTCAACTGTTTGATCTGAGTCTGCAGAATCAGATTCCTTTGTTCATTAGCTTATTTAACTGAATGAGTCTATACTATGTGCAGTTTGAGGTATTAACAACCTGAAGAAGGAATTCACAGGGCCAGGACTCCATCTCAGGCCTATCTGTGCTGATCATGCTCGGCTGCCTCTCCAGTGGACTCTGAACTCTCTGCTTAGTGCCTGTGGAAACGACGATGGAAGGATAAGACCCCCTCCGGACAGGGGAATCCTGAAGATCACATCCAGGTTACTCATTGCCTAAGAGGAAACATACCGTAATCACCCCTGTCTCCGGACAGGTCATAAACTTTTTCCGTATCTATTGGGATGTAATCACAGGCTTATCGATTATTAACTGGTTGGAACGTGACCACAAGCTTATTGATTATTGACTGTTTGGAATGTAACTGCGGGCTTATTGGTTATTGACTGTGTGAACACGTAACACGTGAATGATGGGGTTACTGTAGTTGGATTTACCCTTCCTTAGTCTATGTAAGTCTCAAGGGATTGGGGTGGTGGGTTTGGACACGTACACATGGGGTATAAAAGATTTTCACAAATGCTGGTCGGGGTCCTTGGCTAAGAGGAGACTCTGCCTTGGGCCCGCCGGGCGTAATAAACTGCACTCCACTATCTGCATTGTCCCTCTGAGTCAGTTTGTTTCCCGGAGAGTGTGGCTACAACAAACCCACTGGTTAACAGGACAAAGTTTGAGCCCTCACTGAGCTCACACTCCAGTAAGGAGACCGATCAAAATTTGTATCTGTGCTGATATGCAAGCATGAAGTGTGTGTGTGTATGCACGCGCGTACACAGTGTGAAAAAGTTGTGAAGGGGCATGGAGGAAGTTAGTGAAGGCTTTGCACATATTTAGCGAAGACTATATGCCAACTATTGGGCTAGGCAATGAGGACAGCGTGTAACAAGAGACCCATGTTCTCTGCCGGTCCAGGTAAACCAGCAGGGAAGTACTCTGGTGCCACTTACTGCCTGGGTGACCTTGGCAAGTTGGTAACACCTTCATCATTAATAGTGGCACCAACCTTCAAAAGTTATTGTCAGCATTAGCTGTTTATAAAACATCTGCCACACTGCGTGGGAAACTACAAACTTTATTATTTCAGTTAAGAGCCCACATTATAGATAACAAGAAATGAGATCAGTGGAAGCTGAGGATGGCAGAAAAGAGGAAAGGATAACAAAGCCCTCTAAAAAATAAAAAGGAAGGAGACTTGTGTTCACATGGGGAGGTCTTGTGAAGCACACTGTAAGTGTATTTACAAACCTATGAGGGATTCCTCGGAACTCCTACTATGGATGTGGAATTATGGGAACATAATGCAATAACATCACAAACCCAATTAAGTGACAAGAATTAAACTATGCATGACTGGCAGAGAAAAGAGGAGGAGAGAACAATTTAAATAATAAAACCAGCTTGGCCACTATCTCACTCAATGAAGAGATATTTCAGAGTAAATGAGATTTATAGGAAAAAAATAAATCCACAGTCCTACAGTCTCAGATCCCATATGTGAAGTGTGAGCACCTCACCTCAATGACTGAATCCAAATATAAATGAAGATAGTATGTCTTTCATATGTGTCCCCTAAATGCAAATGTACTACTTAATCTGGTGCTCAAGTGGGTAAATAAACAGCAAAAGAAATTTTTATTGGGTATGATTTTCATCACCTTTTGCACTTACTTCATAACTAAATCTCGTTTAAGATGCTGCGCCGCCTACATGACCTCCACTTGATAGACACACAAACGAACAAGCCCAAGGACACCTGGAGGTCGGCCTCATCCAGGCTGGCCCCAGAGCTCTGCGGCCTTTACACGGGGAGGCCTTTTTGCACGCTTAGTCGCTCAGTTGTGTCTGACTCTTTGTGACTCTTTGTACAGCAGGCAGCCAGGCTCCTCTGTCCATGGGACTTTTCAGGCAAGAATACTGGAGTGGGTTGCCATTTCCTCCTCCAGGGGATCTTCCCAACTGAGGGACAGAACCTGTATCTCCTGTGTCTCCTGCATTGCAGGCAGATTCTTTACCTGCTAAGGTGATGACTAAAACACATAAGAGGAAATGTTAATGAGACAAATAGAGCTAGATGAAGACATTAAAACCAAAGACAAGGAAACCAAATCGGAAGCTGATGTGTAGTAACTGCTCATCACAAATTTCCAGAACAATATTGATTTCATATATATATATAATACTTCTCCTCATACTAAATACTGAAGTATACTAGAGATTCACACGTTTCAGCATCCAAGCTCTATCTTGCAGACCATCTTTCACATCTAAAAGCAGTGTACGTGGTCAAACACACACATGCAAAGCTTCACCAAATCATACTTCCAGACATAAAGTAACAAGTTCTACTGTCTTAGAAAGAAATACATAAAAATAAACTAGGGGAAAGGATATGACAAAATTCAATGTTAAGAGCAAAAACATGCAAAGTAGTAAATGAATATGGTGCCTCCGATAGTAACAATGAAATTGAGAAAAATGACAAACAGAAGCGTAAGTAAGTCCTTCAAAAGAAGTCTTTGGAAGTACATTCCAAAAAATCCTGCAACTTAATTTATGGGTCATTTACTCATTACCTGTGTCCTCACACTAATAAAGACAAACACTGAATCACATTTCCCATTATCATTTTAGCAACTTTCCTTTACCTTGGGTGGAAAAACCTCTGATAAATACGAACAGGTGTCCCCTGAACGAACACCAGCACCAGCGGTAATGACGCAGTTACTCTCGTCACGCTGTGCAGCATGCCTCTAACCTTCCCCTCTGTGAAGTGAACACTTCATCCTGTCTCCTCCCGGGAAGAAACTTACTCTGGCCTAAGGCTGTCTAACACTGCTGGGGCTGGGACTCACACTCATGACTGCTTGAAACCAAGGCTCTTAACCACTTTATGCTGTTTCTATATTTTAAAGATACAAACTTTACCATGAGCATTTTGCATTTTCTAATGCAGAGTTTATGGACATGAAATAATTCTCTCGCACAACATTTAAGAAGTAACTAAAATGAACTATCACTACCTTAAATGCATGTAACTTTTCATCTCCCAAAGCTAAGACCTTCTTGTGTTTATTCCTATTTGGTACTGCCCAAGTATTATCCTTGAATGGCCCATAAATTGGTAAAACAAGAACACTGTGACATACAAAATATGTTAAAAGTCAGAGAATAACATCCCCAAAATTTGAAAAGTAGGTTTACCTGATTCTCATTAAAATTCTTTGGGTCTACAAGGACTCAATAACTTCCAGATTTTTGAAGTGCAAATTTTACCTGGGTCATTATGGGAATGAGGCACCACAAAGACTTGAAGGGGCTTAGTGTCCCATTCATCAGGTTTATAAGTAATGTCAAATCCTTGCTTCCAAACTCCACCATCTGGATTGTCAAAAGGAATTAGACTGTAAACATCCAACATCTAAAAACAGAAAGACAAAAAAAGTTAAGTTTAATCATGTATGCATGTGTGTTAGTAAGTCGTGTCCAGCTCTTTCTGACCCCATGGAATGTAGTCTGGCAGGCTCCTCTGTCCATGGAATTCTCCAGGCAAGAATACTGGAGTGGGTTACTGTTCCCTTCTCCAGTTAATCGTGTATAACCATTATTAATTTAAACTTAATGTTGGGAATATTTGCTCAAAACTACTTGTTGCTATACTCTGTATATATATTTTGAAAAATGAAACTATTTCTGTAGACCTTAACTAAAGAGGTTGAGGCAGAACACCTTTAACCATCATTCAAAGGGCTAAAATAAAGGTTAAAATTGTGCTATATAATAAACCTGATAAATAACCCCATTCCTCTTTTGCTCCTAATATAAAATAACTTCATTCAATTCCTCTCCCCCTACTTTACTTCCAATACAATATAACAGAAAATGATGGGAACTGAAGAGCTAATAAAAGATTTCAATATGATCAAATATTTTAGCATTTTCAAACAAAGTACTGAAAATTATTTTATAATTTGTCTTTATTTTATAACCAATCTCCTATATTTTAAATTCTATATCTGAACGGAAACAGATCTATAGATATTCTTTAATTTAGCTTATGTATGTTTACCTTTTTTATACTAAAAATAAAACTATAACAGGGTCAACTAGGTTTAAAATAATTTTTTTAATTGAGATTCAGCTTTTAAGTGTTCAAATGTTTGCTAAGTTCCAAAGTAGTATTTCTTCTAAATAATAAAACATTTGGGGGGAAAAGGGAAAAAAAATATTACGAGAAAACAAAGCCAAACAAACCTGAACACTTATTTTTCATGTTCTCTGTGATACTAGGTGTGACCGAGAACACGACCCTCCTTCGGTAAAATGTAAACTACTTGAGAAATTACATCCTAATTAATACATAAATGGGTTACAAAACAATGTTTCAAGATAACAAGCAAATTACACAAAAGTGAACACAAAATATTTTAAGAAAATAACAGACCTTTCACTTGGACACTCACAATGTAAATAAAATGCCCCCAGGATAAGAAGGGACGGAGCAGTCCCGCTACCTCGCGGGTCCTTCTCAGGCCCTGCGGCTCCCAGCACCCTGCTGCCTCGCTCCGCCTGAGCTCCATGACTGCTCTGCACCTCTTTCTAGCCGGCTCAGATTTAGGACCACCCCCGAAAAAGATTTTATCGTTTCCCTTTAAAAGTACTTAGTTAAAACCTAAACACAGCCAAGCCTCAGAGAAACAGATATCCCCTCAAAGCCCAGGATCCTGATCCTATCTGAACATGGCCACACACTAGCTGATGAGACAATCCCACTGTCCCCAGCTTCCGGCTTAGCAAGCGAGCCATGGCCTTGAGATCATATCACGTTCTCTGTCCCCAAGAGTCAGTGAAAGTTTCTACACTGAAGCAAGGCCAGAGCCAACTCCTTTTGTCCAACTTTAAAATATTCACTCCTTAGGGTACGGCACCAAGATCCAGTTTCCGGTCTAAGGTACAATGTTAAAATAGCTCTTTGTCAACTTGTAGAACGGAGCAAGTATGAGCGACACTCAAAGTTTAAGAAAGGCAGAAGTCCTGTCTTACCTGAGTTCTCAACACCACTACCCTCCAAGAACAGTGCCGCTGGAGGAAAAAACTGCTTTGGCCGAAAAGTTTGAGTGCTTTCTAAGCCATTACAAAACACCCGAACAAGCATTTTGGCAAACCAATATAATGCAAGCTAAATACATAATTTAAAATTCTCTAATGAAATGAAATCAGTAACCTCCAGTTGAAGACGGTGCAGCAGAAGAAGATGCGCTCCTCTTCTCCTGCCAAAGCACCAGAACCACAACTGGCTGCTGAACAACCACTGATAGGAGCACTGGAACCTGACAAAAAAAGACACTCCATGTCCAAAGACAAAGCAGAGGCCGCAGCAAGACGTAGCAAGGACACAATCACGATAAAATCAAATCCCATACCTATCGGGGTGAAAAGTGAAGTCGCTCAGTTGTGTCCAACTCTTTGCGACCCCGTGGACTGTAGCCTACCATGCTCCTCTGTCCATGGGATTCTCCAGGCAAGAATACTGGAGTGGGTTGCCATTTCCTTCGCCAGGGGATCTTCCCAACCCAGGGATCGAACCCAGGTCTCTCACATTGTAGGCAGACGCTTTACCATCTGAGCCACCAGGGAAGTTATCGGGTGGGTGACCCACAAACTGGAGATCAATAATACTAAAGAAGTTTTCCCCTTCTTGGGAAGGTTCAGAACCCCACATCATGCTTCCCAGACCCAGGACCCAACAAAGGGACAGGAATCCCCAGGGTGTCTGACCTTGAAGGCCAGCAGGATTTGACTACAAGACTTCCACAGGATTGGGGGAAACAAAGATTTCAGTCTTGGGGGACACAAACAAAACCTTGCGCACACCAAGACTCAGAGGAAAGGAGCAGTGACGCCACAGGAAACTGAACCAGAACTACCTGCTAGCACTGCAGGGTCTCCTGTGGAGCTGTAGGTCAGCAAGGGCTCGCTGCAAGGCCCAGGGGACTGGCAGCAGCTGCCTGGGAAGGTCCCCTTTGGCATAAACTCTCTTGGAGGTCCCCAATAACCCAATCACAGAGCCAGTACACCCAAGGGCTGGGTGGCCTCAGGCCAAAAGACTACCAAGGAGGGAGTGCAAATCCAGCAGATAATTGGATTAAAACTTTACTGAGGAAGGCACTGCCCACCAGAGCAAGACCCAGACTTTTCCACCACCAGTCCCTCCCATCAGGAAGCTTACACGGCTCTTGGCCTCCTCCATCAGAGGGCAGACAGAAGAAGCAAGAAGAACCACAATCCCACAGCAACTGAAACAAAATCACCATGACAAAGCAGAAAGTTACGTCCCAGATGAAGGGACAAGACAAAATCCCCAGAAAAACAACTAAATGAAGTGGAAGTAGGCAACGTTCCAGAAAAAGAATTCAGAATAATGATAGTGAATATAATTCAGGATCTCGGAAGAAGAATGTAGGCAAAGATTGAGAAGATGCAAATAGTGTATACCAAAGACCTACAACAGACATGTTTTGAGTGGACTCCGGGAGTTGGTGATGGACAGGGAGGCTTGGTGTGCTGTGGTTCATGGGCTTGCAAAGTCGGACACGACTGAGCGACTGAACTGAACTGAACGACCTGCAAGAAATAAAGAACAGACAGAGAAGAATAACTGAGGCAGAAGCACAGATAAATGACCTGGAGGAGAGAGGGGTGGGATCACTGCTGCAGAACAGAATATAGAAAAAAGAATGAAAAGAAACGAAGACAGCCTAAGAGACCTCTGCACAACATTTAATGCACCAAACTTCACATTACAGGGATCCCAGAAAGGGGAGAGAGAGAGAGAAAGGGCCTGAGAAAGTATTCAAAGAGATAATAGCTGAAAACGTCCCTAATATGGGAACCAACCAAGTCCAGGAAGCACAGAGAGTCCCTGGCAGGATAAACCCAAGGAAGAACACAAGATACACAGTAATCAAACTGACAAAAATCAAAGACAGAAATAAAATACTAAAAGCAACATGCGAAAAATGACAACACGCAAGGGAACGCCCATCAGGACGCCAGCTGGTTCTCAACAGGAACTCCGCAAGCCAGAAGGGGGTGGCAGGCATACTTAAAGTGATGAAAGGGAAGAACCCACAGCCAAGAATACTCCACCCAGCAAGACTCTCCTTCAGATTTGATGGAGAAATCAAAAGCATTCTAGACAAGCAAAGTTAAGAGAACTCAGCATCCTCAAACCAGCTTTATAACAAATGCTAAAGGAACTTCTCTAGGCAGAAAACAAGAGAAGGAAAAGCCCTAGCTACAGAAAATAAATCCAGAACAATTAAGAAAAAGGTCACAGGATCATGGGTGCATGCATGCTAAGTTGCTTCAGTTGTGTCCAACTCTTTGTGACCCCATGGACTGTGTCTCACCAGGCTCCTCTGTCCATGGGATTCTCCAGGCAAGAATACTGGAGTGGGTTGCCATGCCCCCCTCGAGGAGATCTTCCTGACCCAGGGATCGAATTCCGCTCTACATATCAGTAATTACCTTAAACACAAACAGAGTAAATGCACCAACCAAAAGACAGAGCCTGGCTTAATTAGCAGATGAAAACATGTGTATGTATGCATGTCCGTTTACCACATCACTCAGCTTGACTCCCTAAATTGCATGTAATTATTTTATACTGTTAGATTAATCAAGCTCCCATTATACCTTGCAATTGTAATCTATACAATTTTTTGTATTGATTTTATTTTTTGTCTGGCTATTGATGATGGAAGCTAATAAACATCTTTTACTATTGTAACAATATAACTATTACTCACTTAATATCATTGTATCATGATTGGTCAACAGAAAAATCATAGATAGAATTTTCTATCACCAAAACTACCATTTAATAGAAAAACCTGTAATCACTTTTTGAAATCTAGATGCATAGCAGAATTATTTTGGTATTTTTTGAAAAATACAAATGCCCAGGTATTGCTTATTTTCCAGAGGTCCAGATATGTTTCTAATGAGCAGTCATATTTAAGAGCAACCAGACTGTATGAGAATCTTTTACTTTTATCTAGCTTGTTTCACTTTTTCTATTTCATATTCAGTGCTCCCATTTCATTTGGTTTATGTTTTCCAATCTCTCCATCGGTTATTTTTTAATGTTCTTTCTCAAGCCTTTATGAAGCATATTAGAAAAGCTTTTGTGTGTGTGTGTGTATATATATATAATATGTATATATTTTACAAAACTTATGAATCTTTGCCTAACTAAAAAGTTCATGACATTTTGATTCCACTTGTTTGACTTAGTATGAATAGAATGCTAGATTTCTAATTCTAAAAAATAGATATGCAATAAGCAACAAAGGTTTTCTGTATAACACAGGGAACTATAGTCAGTATCTCGTAATAACCTATAATGGAAAATAATTTCACAAATAACATATGTGTATAACTGAATCACACACACAAAAAAAGAATTCTACTTTCTGAAATTTAGTTATGTCTACCTTTTTGCCAGCTTTTCTAAATGTCCTATGCACATCTAAAAACAATGTATAAAATACAAAATATTAAATATATTTGTGTAGGATATGATTAATATAAATTAATTAAATCACTGCAGATGGTGATTGCAGCCATGAAATTAAAAGACGCTTACTCCTTGGAAGGAAAGTTATGACCAACCTAGGTAGCATATTAAAAAGCAGAGACATTACTTTGCCAACAAAGGTCCGTCTAATCAAGGCTATGGTTTTTCCAGTGGTCACGTATGGATGTGAGAGTTGGACTGTGAAGAAAGCTGAGTGCCGAAGAATTGATGCTTTTGAACTGTGGTGTTGGAGAAGAGTCTTGAGAGTCCCTTGGACTACAAGGAGATCCAACCAGTCCATCCTATCCTAAAGGAGATCAGTCCTGGGTGTTCATTGGTAGGACTGATGCTGAAGCTGAAACTCCAATACTTTTGGCCACCTTATGCAAAGAGCTGGCATCTTTGGAAAAGACCCTGATGCTGGGAAAGATTGAGGGCAGGAGGAGAAGGGGATGACAGAGAATGAGATGGTTGGATAGCATCACCACTCAATGAACATGAATTTGAGTAAACTCCGGGATTTGGTGATAGACAGGGAGGCCTGGCGTGCTGCGATTCATGGGGTCGCAAAGAGTCTGACAAAACTAAGTGACTGAACTGAACTGAATTAAATATAAACCAATTATATTTAAATTATTAATGACATCACTCAAGATGCTCCTATTCTTATTTTTTCTGCACTTGATATTCTCAGAGAAATGTTAATACATCTCATTATGATATATATATGATTATATATTTTTCTTTTCCCTCATATTTCTTCTGATTTCTCCTTTATGTATCTTTGTTTCTTTATTGTTAAGGTGTCTACTGATTTATGTCATCTATCTTCTTTGTGAATTGTACATTCTATCATTAAAAATATTCATCTTTGTTTCATTTAAAAAAAAAAAAAGAATCCAGGGCGGAGGAAGGTCTCTGTACATAAATGCAAAAGTATAAAGAAAATAAATCATACTACCTAGATAGGAAAAAATAAATAAATAAATGAAAGATAGAAGTTATTTGAAATCCAAAATATAGTATCTCAAAATTAAAATCCAGTAATTACTACCTGACAGTAGCTTTAAATATTACTGGGTAGCAAACTAAAGATACTAGAAACAAAAACAGGATCAAGCTAAAAATTCATAAATAAACCCTTTTTAAGAAAGGAAATCAATCAGAAAAATGAATAGTCTTATAGACCATAAAGAGAATGAGAATATCTCCTACTAAATGAAAATGGTAAAACTAATCATGTTTAGGGAAATACATATCAACTTCCTTTTAAATAACTGCACAACTAATTTTTAAAATAGAGCTCTGACTAAACCAATGAAAGGAAAATAGGTGAAATTAATTTTGATGATATATTTTAACCTAATATATTCAAAATATTACCATTCCAATACATAATCAAAATAAAATAAGCAAGATATTTTATATTCTTCTTTTCACACTAAATCTCAACACTCTGTGTGGATATCAGCACGCATCTCAACTCAGACTTGCCACACTTGACGCGCTCATTGACCACAGGCGGACAGCAACCTTGACACTGGACAGCTCTCGGCCTTTCCCCTTCCCCTCTCACAAAGGCACATTCAGTAAAAGAAGCTAACAGTACACTCTGTGAAACCTATGTATGACAGGTATACAGTAAGAGTAGGGCTTTTCTTGTATTTGCTAAAGGAAGGGGGAAAAAATCTCTTTGCCAAGATTTAAACCTCTAAAGGTCTTTATTTTACAGAAAATAAAACCTAAGAAGCACACAGAAAAGGCCATAGTCACATAGTATTAAAGAAAGAAAAACTAGGAGAAACATAGAATTACAGAATATTATCACTAAAAAGAACATCAATGATCATGTGACCAATTAAATGACTTTACAAAAACAGAAACTGTAATCCATAAGAGTTGAGCAACTATAAACAGGTACCATATCAAATCTAAAAAGAGAAAAACAAATCAAAGCCCGGTGATAATTAATGAATGCATACATTACCTGCACGTCTGAGCTCTGACTTCCACTTTGTGAGGCAAACAGACAGTCTCCAGGGTCAACTGTGAGGGACAAATGTTTTGACGGCAGAAGAGGAGAGCCAGCACCACGGCTGAAATTGCCTTTGGAGTTTTTCGTACCATCCTCCACAGATTCACTCAAATTGATGACTGAGTCTCTAATATTTGAGATGATTTCATTATTCTCAGCTAGCAAACGTTCCAAATGGTCTATTTTTTCTTGCAACATTGAAAGCTGGCCCTATAATAAAAAAGAAAAAGACAGCTATATGAAACTCTAAGATAGCTCTACTGAGACAGACAACATTTTTTTTTAAACTATGTGCCTGACCAAGAGGGTAACCACTCACCCTTCACTTTTCTCTTTTCTAAGTGGGGTCACTGAAAGCATGAGTAGCTGGCAGGGTCTTAAACACCAGAGTACAGCAGAAAACCTTCCCCATGGCCGCAACCTTCGTTTAGTCATATTTTAAAAGGCGCAAAACAAAGACCAAGAATATTTGGGCCTATGTTTCCTATCACCCCAAACCCAGTCCTAAAAGACCCTCAGGGCTCTAAAACCACTAAGGGCAATACCATATTATATTCAGGTATGAAATTTTAAATTTAGGTACAATTGAGTCCAGTTACTTAAAAGAACAAAAAAGTATGAACTTGAAAATGACTGTTCCATTTCAATCAGTAACACTAGTGAACAATCCTAAACAAGAACGACCATCAATAGAAAAATCCAGTCACCTCGTTTAATTAGCGATATTGTGAAAAAGGCCGGCGTGAGCCTTCCCCCTGCAGCTGCTCTGTGAGTCATTCAGATCACTGCTACTACACTGTGCACTTTTGTTTCTTTTAATTGATCCTCACACGTAGAGGCTTGCCACCTCTAAACACAAACTTTCCTTTATAGAATAAGCCTTCAACCTCTGATCTGTAGGAGGCTGCTATTTCTGTCACACATGTCTAAGTAAAGGGGCTTCTCTGGTGGTTCAGTCAGGCAAGAATTCATGCAGTGCAGGAGACCGCCTGCAATGCGACAGACCAGGGTTCAATCCCAGGGTCAGGAAGATTCCCAGGAGGAGGAAATGGCAGTCCACCTCAGTCGCAGTCTTCATCTTGTTCACTCCAATATCCTGGGTCCCAAAGACATAGTACGTAGATGCTTGTCATATGCTCTCTCTACACTTCTTCAATGCAACGAGAGTGCTCTAGTGAACACCCTCTGTACAGGCATCATGCCACATGCTGGGAAGACAGAGGAGCATTAGATATGGCTCCCTACACTGAACAAACAAGGTGGCACTGTATTCGTGCCATAGCAATAGCCCGCCCCATGACTGCAAAAAAGTCCACATTAAGGTTTACAAAATAAACGCACAGGAAGCAAAATAAATCTGGACACCCAGCAACAAAATTTCTCTCACCAGTAAATAACAGAAAGACAAAAAGGAGAAAAGAAAAAAAACCTACATGTCCCAAAGTGAAGGACTGCTCAAACAATATAACTAACATCATGAATAGCTTTTAGTCACTAAAAACTTAGAAATACAATTTTTTTAAAAAATTGAGAAGCCACTTTCAGAAGATAGAGTTATGCAAACACAGTTTTAAAACTGTGTGTATGACATAATCGATCACCTTTTTAATAAAAGACACATACTGAAATAAATAAGCAGGGTGACAACATACAGCCTTGACGTGCTCCTTTTCCTATTTGGAACCAGTCTCTTGTTCCACATCCAGTTCTAACTGTTGCTTCCTGAACTGCATACAGATTTCTCAAGAGGCAGGTCAGGTGGTCTGGTGGTGACCGCAGCCATGAAATAAAAAGACACTTACTCCTTGGAAGAAAAGTTATGACCAACCTAGACAGCATATTAAAAAGCAGAGACATTACTTGGCCAACAAAGGTCCGTCTAGTCAAGGCTATGGGTTTTCCAGTAGTCATGTATGGGTGTGAGAGTTGGACTATAAAGAAAGCTGAGCGCGGAAGAATTGATGCTTCTGAACTGTGGTGTTGGAGAAGACTCTTGAGAGTCCCTTGGACTACAAGGAGATCCAACCAGTCCATCTTAAAGGACATCAGTCCTGAATATTCATAGGAAGGACTGATGGTGAAGCTGAAACTCCAATACTTTGGCCACCTGATGCGAAAAACTGACTCATTGGAAAACACCCTGATGCTGGGAAAGATTGAGGGCAGGAGGAAGAGTGGACAACAGAGGATGAGATGGTTGGATGACATCACTGACTCAAGGGACATGAGTTTGAATAAACTCCGGGAGCTGGTGACGAGCAGGGAGGCCTGGCGTGCTGCGGTCCATGAGGCTGCAAAGAGTCGGACATGACTGAGTGACTGAACTGAACTAAAATATGCACTATCAAAGGCTGTCTGAAATAAGGGAAAATTTTTCTTCACTCATCATCACAATACCCCAGACTGAGGCTTTTTGAAATCACTTCTGATGAGTTCTTTTGAATATTTCCAGCACCAAAGACACAAGCCTACTTCAGTGATACTTACAATTTCTACCACAGCAGGTCCAACAGTAAATCAAGTTCCTCTGATTCCAAGCAGAATTAGTCAACAAGTGTTGACTTGTCTGGCCTGCAGTAAAGCTACGCACCTCCATAAAATAAAACCTTAGTCTAAAATACCACCATTCCAGAGCTTTTAAAGATGCCATGTGTTTTACCAGACACTTATAATGTATAAATTAATTCATGGGCGCTATGTTTCTCCAGATCTTTCTGTACTTTCAGGAAAAGATAATTTTGGGGCCATGCACATTGCAAAGTTACTTGCAGCTTAAAAGAACACACTGAGAAAGAGTTAATTAAGTTCCTTTTGGGAATGTTCTCACTGTGGCCCCAGTCCCATAACCCATGGATGAAGAGCACCACACAAAATAAACATTACAGGTGATCAGTGTTTCATGAAAAAGGATCCAGCAGGCACTTAAGATGACTTTTAAGTTCACTGTAGCTTTAAAGATACAAAGAATGATCAGTACCTGGAATTCTGTGCTGAATAGTAAGTCCATAGAGAAAATCCTGGCCTGGGGATATGTTAGCATAATGGTCTAGTGAAAATCATTTTCTAAACTATATTATGCAATAGAATGAAGTCTTGATCCAAACAGCTGAAATTCCTGAAATACACATACTTCCATAAGCAAATTCTGTATACATGTCAGAAAAGAGTGATATGACTTTAAAAAGATACACTTGCGGTCTGCATTAAAGTAACAGAAATCATAGATAATGTTTCAATTATGCTGACAAGTCAAAGAACACTGATGGTAATATTGAAAAAGACAATATTCCGTAGGGCAAGAAAATCACTTGTGAGAAAACCACTTTATTCTCTGATTTGCTAATCAGTTCTAAAGGGAGGCCAGTGTTGCACTGCCACAGAGTGGGAAAGAAGGTCACGATGATTTATTCTGCTTTTGGTGAAAGAGAATAACTGAGTAAAGGGGAAAAAAATCACTGACAGCAAAGACTTTTGAGAGAAAATTCAGAGTCTGCTGCCAGCGAATCAGGATCAGTGCCCCCAACTGTCCTGTGGACAGAGCCAACCTATGCACACCCACAGCTACATTTACAAAACCGTCATGCAGCTATCTGCCCCAGAGAAGACTCTCGCTTGGGGCTGGCGTCACTGCGGTCACTGGGGCAGGCAGAATCTGCGCATCAGTCTTCCCTCCTGGGACAGCTGAAAAGAATACATGCCTCCTGTCTCTCTGTGCTTCAGAGGCCAACACTCCACTGGTGATCTCTAAACTGCCTCTCAACGGCTCAAAGGCATTCCCTTTGGCTAAATTCCCTCAACACGGCTTCATCAAATTCCCCTTCTAAAAGTAACGCCTCCTCAGTAGTATAACATTGTACTAGGTCAAAGAATATGAAATTACCATTCTCTTAAGCTGGAAATAGTCAAATGTCACCAGTTTCTCAGGGTTCCACTTAACACTACAACCCATCCAAAAAACCACCTCTGGGGTTTCCCTTAGCCCTGCCATTCCCTTCGAGGGCCCTACCGGTTACCAAAACCACCAGTCGGAGCGCCCCTGCAGAGCGAGGCCACACAGCAGTGAAACACTGGCGTCTGAAACAGAGACAGGCTCATTACAGCGCTAGGCAGGGAGATGGGGGGCTCAGGCCCTAAGAGCCCCAAGTTACTGAAAGTTTCCAGCACAGCCCTCTTCTAGAAAGGGGAGGGACGGACGTGGTTAGCTGATACAGACTTCGTGGTGTCAGATCCTTTGTCCTAGAGATCAGGTAACCATGGTCCTGTCATCTCTCTCTAAGGGACGTTTTCCTCTGTCCTCAGAAGAAAGGGCGAGTCCGGGTCCCAGCTAGTAAGAGGCGTTCTCAGCGGCAGCTCCCTCAAGGCCAGGGCCCAGACCCTGCCCGCGGTCATCGTGAGGGGCCGGGCCGGACCCAGATGGCCCGCAGGCTCCGAGACGGCGGGCCCGGGGCCCAGGCTGCGTCCCTGCACACGGCCGCTGCTGTCGGGTGGCGGAGGTGCGCGCGGGGAGGGTCCCCGCCGCCCCCAGGCCTGGGCCTGGGGAGACGGAGCCCTCGGACGCCGCACCCCGTACTCACAGGCCCGGCCGGGCGGCTGCTCGGAGGCCAAAGAGCCGGGCAGCCTGGGGAGAAGGCAGGCTGCTTCTGACCTTTGGCCTCGCACTCCGCCCGAGGACCACCCTAGGCCCAGCAGGAGCACGGAGGGTGGCCCAGGGAGTGCTGGCGAGCGGGGGCCCACCCGGACCGACGCGGAGCAGGACCACCGAGGGCCCACCCGGACCGACGCGGAGCAGGGCCACCGAGGCCCACCCGGACCGACGCGGAGCAGGGCCACCGAGGGCCCACCCGGACCGACGGCGGAGCAGGGCCACCGAGGCCCACCCGGACGGCGACGCGGAGCATAGGGCCCTCGAGGGCCACCCGGAACCGACGGCGGAGCAGGGCCATCCGAGGGCCCACCCGGACCGACGCGGAGCAGGGCCACCGAGGCCCACCCGGACCGACGCGGAGCAGGGCCACCGAGGGCCCACCCGGACCGACGGCGGAGCAGGGCCACCGAGGGCCCACCCGGACCGACGCGGAGCAGGGCCACCGAGGGCCCACCCGGACCGACGGCGGAGCAGGGCCACCGAGGGCCCACCCGGACCGACGCGGAGCAGGGCCACCGAGGGCCCACCCGGACCGACGGCGCCAGGGCACCGATGGCCCACCCCGGACCCGACGGCAGGCAGCAGGGCCACCGAGGCCCACCGGACCGACGGCGGAGCAGGCCACCGAGGGCCACCGGCCGACGGCGGAGCAGGGCCACCGAGGGCCCAACCCGGACCGACGGCGGAAAGCAGCGGCCCACCGCAGGGCCCACCGGACCGAGAGCAGGGCCACCGAGGGGCCCACCCGGACCGACCGAGGGCCCACCCGGACCGACGGCGGAGCAGGGCCACCGAGGGCCCACCCGGACCGACGCGGAGCAGGGCCACCGAGGGGCCACCCGGACCGACGCGGAGCAGGACCACCGAGGGCCCACCCGGACCGACGGCGGAGCAGGACCACCGAGGGGCCCACCCGGACCGACGGCGGAGCAGGGCCACCGAGGGCCCACCCGGACCGACGGCGGAGCAGGGCCACCGAGGGCACGGGGCCCCTGCCTGCTCTGCTCGGGGGCGGAGGGTGAGGGCGCAGAGCAGTGGCTGTGCTACCGGCCGCCCTGGGCTGCCCTCACTACAGTCCAAGCAGCCGCTTAAGGATTCCGTAGATCCACAGCATCAACCAGGCCCTCCTAAGATGGAACACGTTTAATCAATCCAGTGGTAGTTTCTCTTGTACTTTAAAAAAAACAAAACACTGAAACGCCCCACACTAGACTCAATAAGGACCTGCATATCTACCTCCCCACCTCACTCTTCCTCTCCTCCAACTTCAGCTCAGTTCAGTTGCTCAGTTGTGTCCGACTCTGCGACCCCGTGGACTGCAGCACGCCAGGCCTCCCTGTCCATCACCAACTCCAGGAGTTTGGTCAAACTCATGTCCATCCAGTCAGTGATGCCATCCAACCATCTCATCCTCCGTCATCCCCTTCTCCTCCTACCCCCAATCCTTCCCAGCATCAGGGTCTTTTCTAATGAGTCAGCTCTTCGCATCAGGTGGCCAAAGTATTGGAGTTTCAGCTTCAACATCAGTCCTTCCAATGAACACTCAGGACTGACTTCCTTTAGAATGGACTGGTTGGATCTCCTTGCAGTGCAAGGGACTTCTTCTCCAACACCACAGTTCAAAAGCATCAATTCTTTGGTGCTCAGCTTTCTTTATAGTCCAACTATCACATCCATACATGACTACTGGAAAAACAATAGCTTTGACTAGACGGACCTTTGTTGACAAAGTAATGTCTCTGCTGTCTAGGTTGGTCATAACTTTTCTTCCAAGGAGCAAGCATCTTTTAATTTCATGGCTGCAGTCACCATCTACAGTGATTTTGGAGCCCCCTCAAAATAAAGTCTGTCACTGGTTCCACTGTTTCTCCATCTATTTGCCATGAAGTGATGGGACCAGATGCCATGATCCTAGTTTTCTGAAGGTTGAGTTTTTTTTGTTTTTTTTTTTTAATTTTTTTATTAGTTGGAGGCTAATTACTTCACAACATTTCAGTGGGTTTTGTCATACATTGACATGAATCAGCCATAGATTTACACGTATTCCCCATCCCGATCCCCCCTCCCACCTCCCTCTCCACCCGATTCCTCTGGGTCTTCCCAGTGCACCAGGCCCGAGCACTTGTCTCATGCATCCCACCTGGGCTGGTGATCTGTTTCACCATAGATAGTATACATGCTGTTCTTTTGAAACATCCCACCCTCACCTTCTCCCACAGAGTCCAAAAGTCTGTTCTGTACTTCTGTGTCTCTTTTTCTGTTTTGCATATAGGGTTATCGTTACCATCTTTCTAAATTCCATATATATGTGTTAGTATGCTCTAATGTTCTTTATCTTTGTGGCTTGCTTCATTCTGTATAATGGGCTCCAGTTTCATCCATCTCATTAGGACTGATTCAAATGAATTCTTTTTGATGGCTGAGTAATATTCCATGGTGTGTATGTACCACAGCTTACCAGAAAATTACTAGAGCTAATCAATGAATATAGTAAAGTTGCAGGATATAAAATTAACACACAGAAATCCCTTGCATTCCTATATACTAACAATGAAGGTTGAGTTTTAAGCCAACCTTTTCACTATCTTTTGCTTTCATCAAGAGGCTCTTTAGTTCTTTACTTCCTACTTAGCCACACCCTTCTCCTGTGCTGTGCTGCTCTTAGACACTCAGTCGTGTCCGACTCTTTGTGACCCCATGGCCTGTAGCCTCCAGGTTCCTCTGTCCATGGGATTCTTCAGGCAAGAATCCTGGAGTGGGTTGCCATGCCCTCCTCCAGGGGATCTTCCTGCCCCAGGGATTGAACCCAGGTCCCCCACGTTGCAGGCGCATTCTTTACTGTCTGACCACCAGGGAAGCCCACACCCTTATCTCAGCCCTAAACCAGCTCCTCCCACCTCATCCAGATCTGGCACAGGTTCTCTCTTTAAACAGCACTTCACCCCTTCTCAAGTGTTCCCTCTGCATGGTTTTCTCCAGTCATGCTCTCTGAAATAGGCCTCCTCATGTTACACTTCATGTCAGCTTATTTTTTTGCTTCTGTCACAGTATTTTTGCCTATTTTATTCATGCATTTTTACCCACCTTCAGCACTAAATGAATCACTGTATTTAGAACAGGCACTACAGCTGTTTTACTCACCATTGTACCCACCGCATTCTGATGCCGAGCACAGTGCCTGGCACAAAGCAGAACTGGAAACATTTACTTTAGAAAAGTGCGCAGCATTTTCTCTAAAACAAAGAAGCAGTGACTGTCATTTTGTGGCACATACACCTACACTACAAACACAAAAATGAAACTAACAATTTTTCAAGAAAGAAAAAATCTTCACTGTAACCCTAAATGTAGGTAAGAAAACAATGAGGAGTCCTAAATAGTAGAATAATCTTCACGGACTGTCTGGGAAATGAGAAACTGATCCATATTCAGCCACAGGGTGACCATCATGACCTCGTGAGTACAGCAAAAAACGTGGCTTCCTTTCTAAAGCAAAGATCATGGGTTCTGTACAGTCCAACCAAATGTTTTCAGGTTTCACAACCGTCAGTAACTGTGGCTCAGTGAGCTATGATTTTCAGCTGACGAGGGTGACTGAGGGCGTCTGAATTCAGAACCCTGAGACACTTCTAGAATCCCTCCTACCATGTTAGTGATATGAAATCTTCACAACCAAATCAAACTTATAATTAAGGGAACTCCAGAGGAAATAATATTACACGTATATAACCAGCATTCTAAAGAGGCAGCATTCTAAAGAAAAAAGCTTTCCCCATGGTATGCTTGTGTGTACACCTCATGCTTTTTCCCCTTTAAATCTAATTTGTTAGAGTCAGCTATCACTCCATCACATCAAGACTTTTCTGCATTTGGATTCTGTCACTAAAGGGCCCTTCGTGTAGTGAGTGTTGTTGGGTCAACAGGCTCCAACAGTGACCATCAAGACTCACTGTAAAGGTTGCTCAAAAGTACAAACCCCTGGGATCCACCCTAGAATGTCACGTAGGGCCCCAGAAACTGCAATGTTTATGCTCCACAGGTGACTCTGAAGTCACACATCTCACTGAGATACCAGGGGTCCCCAACCTCCAGAATCTAATGCCTGATGATCTGAGGTGGAGCTGATGCAGTAATAACAAAGGGCACAATATATGCGAGGCGCCTGAATCATCCCGAAACCACACCCCCGACCTCGGTCAGTGGAAAACTGTCTTCCACAAAACCAATCCCTGGTGCCAAAAAGATGGGAGGCTGCTGCCTAAGAGGATGCAGCAGACAATCAACCATTTGGAAAATCATCCCTCAACTCCCCACAGGG
The DNA here is from genome assembly GCF_019320065.1 of Cervus canadensis. Classification (NCBI taxonomy): domain Eukaryota; kingdom Metazoa; phylum Chordata; class Mammalia; order Artiodactyla; family Cervidae; genus Cervus; species Cervus canadensis. The sequence continues at coordinate 2,704,862 of NC_057389.1, forward strand.
TGACGTGAATTCACAGAGCTGCACCGTTTGATAACCGGTTTAAACCGGACAGTAACGCTCACCCCCGGTCATGTGCTTGTGGTAGGAGATCACATTTGTATTTTCATACAATAGCAGCAAATAATGATTACTTTTATTTTTAATGACTCCTTTTACCAAATAAAGGCAAAACCAGTTTAGCTAAAAAGTTAAAGTACGTGGGTTCTGGATCACACTATTTGGGCTCTAGTCCTAGTTTCAGCACTTTTCCTGCACTTTCCTGTGACCTTGAGAAAGTAGCTTAACTTTTGGAAGCCTCGTTTCATTACAGGCAAAATGTAGTGCTAATCCCATTGCTTGCAATGGTTATAAATGAATTAGCACTGAGTCTGCCATCAAGGGGACGGGCTCCCCCGGTGGCTCAGTAAAGAATCTGCCTGCAGTGCAGGAGACGCAAGAGACACGGGTTTGATCCCCGGGTCAGGAAGATCCCCTAGAGAAGGGAATGGCGACCCACTCCAGTGGTCTTGCCTGGAGAATCCCATGGACAGAGGGGTCTGGCGGGCTACAGTCCATGGGGTCACAAAGATTCAGACACAACTGAGTGACTAACACTTTCACTTTTGCTACTAAGTAAACACTCAGGAAGACATCACTGCTACTACTGCCCTAACAAGGGTCTGGCTTTCTAAAATTACGCTGAAGGGAGCAACAACTGTGATTAGAAGCAGACTCTAAAGCCACGTCCAAAGAGTGGCGTCACCAAAACAGCAGCATGGAAGACCCTCACCCCCATCTTCCCACAAAGATCAACAATTAGACAGTTATCCACAAGCAAAATTGTTCTGGGAGAGCTGTGGAGGCTACTTACAGAATTTCAGCAACCTGGTGGAACAAAAAACCCTCAACAGTACCACCCATAAAAAGAAGGACAGCAGCGTCACTGTGCTGCCTCATCCCATCCCCCAGGCTGGTGCTGCTCAACGCCAAGAGGGAACTCCACAGCTGGAAGAGTTCCTCTTTCTGGGAAAGGGAAGCGGGGTGAGGGGCCGACGTCCTCAGTGCTCTGGAGCACTGCGTGGGGAGGCGCACAGAGGCTGCGAGACACGGGGGAGGGCGGGCTCCAGGAGCGGTCACACAGCCCGGGGCGGAGCGGCTCCGAGGCCTGTCTCCCAGAGAAAGCTGCAGCTGCCCCGAAGGAGCCCACGGCCAGCAGGGCAGCCGCAGGAGCCCCGCAGAGCCCACCAGTTCTCGCCCGCAGGCGGGCACGCCCGAGCCCCCTCCTGCTCCCCCCACGCAGCCTCTCTGGAGCGCGGGAGCCGCACCCGCAGCCACCTCTGGCCTCCGGGGCGGCCAGCGGGCACTGCAAGATGCCCCCGCTGGTGCCCGTCCCCAGCCTCCGCTGTCTCTGCACAGGGCACTGTCCCCGCAGCGGCGTGTCAGCCAGGATGAGGCCCCTTCTGCTGTCACTGCCGGCGCCACTGTGCCCACCGGCACCCCCCCCCCCCCCCCCCCCCCCCCCCCCCCCCCCCCCCCCACCAGCTGTCACCTAGGTGACGCCTGCCTGCCCGTCCCCAGCACTGCGCCGCATGCCCGCCGTGGGGCCGAGCCGTCCCCAGAAGCACCCACAAGCAGGAGGCCTGCACCCACCTGCGCACCCACGGCTAGCTCCAGCTCTGCTGCCTGCCGTGGCCCCGCAGCCACACGCACGCCTGCAGCCAGCCCGGCCGCCACCCTGCTCCGGGCAGCTGGCCCCCACAGCCAGACGCGTGCACACCCCCATGCTGGCCGTCATGCCATGTGGGCTGATGCAGAGCCATGGGACCCAGGAGGGCCCCTGAGGACTCACAGCCCTGCAGCCCTCTGCAAACACCTGCGGCACTCACCAGAAGCCACACATGTCAGTGCTACGGAATGCAGGGGCCTGAGGCAAAAGACAGCACGCGACCCCCAGAGCCACCGATGCAGCCGCACATGGCTGCCCTGGAGCCCTGACCTACTAGACCTGGGGTCGCAGCACGCTCCAGCATGTCCCAGGCACAGGGGCAAGGCTTCACGTACTGAAGTCAGGCCACGAAGTTTGGGAGAGGACACTGCTTCTTCAAATCCAGGTACCTTAACTAGGCTACAGGCAACACAAAGAGTCAGGGGAGGAGACTCCATCAAAGGAATACAGTAAACCCCTAGCAACTAGTCCCAAACAAAAGAAGATACAGGAATTGCCCAACAAATAATTCAAAATGCTTATTGAAAAGGAGCTCAGAGTTACAAGAGAACACAGATAAGCAATATAAGAATATCAGAAACACAATATAACAACAAAATAAGACGTTCAATAAAGAGAAGGAAAACACATGGAAGAGCCAAACAAGAAGTTTTGACCTGAAGAATACAATGATCAATAGAAAGTTCTAACATCAGACTTGACCACGCAGAAAAAAGAATATGCAAGCTCAAAGATAAATCAATTGAAATCATCCTACCAGAGGAGAAAAAAGAAAAAGGAATGAGAAAGAATTTTAAAAGCCTACATGTTCTGTGGGATACCAGTAAAAGACCCAGTCTGCAAATTACTGGAGTTTGAGAAGGAGAAGGATGCAGAAAGCTTATTGAATGAAATAATGGCAGAGAACTTTCCCAAACTAAGGAGAGATGTGGATCAGGTTCATGAAGCTAACAGGTCACCAAATACACTTAAAGAGATCCACACCAAGACACAGTATAACAAAATTGACAAAAGTCAAAGACAAAAGTCTAAAAAGCTGGAAGAGAAAAAAAAAGCCTATAAATTTTAGGGGAATCCCCCATTAGGCTACTGGTGGACTTCTAAGCAGGACTCTTAGATAGCTTACAGGGCAGGAGAGAGTGGGATGATAAATTTAAAGTGCTAAAAGAAGAAAACTGCCAACCAAGGACACCTTACCAGGCAGAGCTGTCCTTCAGAAATGGAGAGGAGATAAAGACTATCCTAGACAAACAAAAATTAAGGGAACTTATTACCACAACACCTGTATTATGAGAAATGCTGGAAAAAAGTCTGCAAGCTGAAGACATAGTTATTAGTAACACAAAAACACAGAAAATGCAAAACACACTGGTAAGGGTAAGTATGTAGTCAAATTCAGAATACTCTTAACAGTGTAATATGGTAGCCTGTAGTGTTACCCCTAATTTAAAAAAAAGTTAAAGAACAAGAGCATTAAAATAACTATTAGCTACAGTAATTTGTCAGTGGATAAACATTATAAAAAGGGGTAAGTCATGACATCAAAACATCAAAAAGGTAAGAGGAGTAAAACAAACTCCTTTACATCAAAAGGAGCAAAAGGGTAAAAGTTTTGGTCTGTGATCAAGATTAAGTTGTTATCATGGTGAAACAGACTGTTACAACTACAGAACCTTTCATGTGAGCCTCATCCTCATGGCAACCACAGAGCAAAATGCTATAGCAGACTGGCAAAAGATAAAGAGAAGAGAATCAAAGCATAATGCTACAGAAAATCAAGTTACAAAGGAAGGCAGCAGGGGAGGAATAAAGAGCAAGGGAACTACAAAACAGCCAGACAACAAAATGACATTAGTAAGCTCTTACCAATTAGTAATTACTCTAAATGTAAATGGATTGAATATGCCGATTAAAAACCAGAGTGGCTGGATGGACAAAAAGCAAGACCTAACTAAATACTGCCTACACAACACTCACCTCTGCTTTAAGGAGGCACGCAGATTTAAAGTGAAGAGGTAGAAAAACACATTCAGGAGAATTCCCTGGTGGTCCTGTGGTTAGGACTCAGTGATTTCACTGCCAGGGCCCAGGCTGGATCCAAGGCAGGGGAAATATGATCCCACAAGCTGTGCAACTCAGTCAAAAAAATTAATAAATAAACTAACAATTTTTTTAAAAAAGATATTCTGTGCAAATAAAAACCAAAACTGAAGTATAATTCTATCAGACAAAATAGACTTTAAGCCAAAAATGGTAAAAAGAAACAAAAAAGCCACCATGTATCAATAGAGTAATCAATTAGTCAAGAAGATAGAACAATCTCAAATATATATGTGCCCAACATTGGAGCACCAAAATATATTAAAAGCAATTATTAACAGACCTAAAGGAAAAACAGACAATACAGTAACTGTAGGGGACTTTAATGTTCAAGCTGGATTTAGAAACGCCAGAGGAACCAGAGATCAAATTGCCAGGATCCACTGGATCATCCAAAAAGCAAGAGAGTTCCAGAAAAACATTAACTTCTGCTTTATTGACTATGCCAAGCCTTTGACTGTGTGGATCACGATAAACTGTGGAAAATTCTTAAAGAGATGGGAATACCAGACCACCTGACCTGCCTCCTGAGAAATCTATACGCAGGTTCAGAAGCAACAGTTAGAACTGGACATGGAACAACAGATTGGTTCCAAATCGGGAAAGGAGTACGTCAAGGCTGTATACTGTCACCCTGCTTATTTAACTTATATGCAGAGTACATCATGAGAAACGCTGGGCTGGATGAAGCACAAGCTGGAATCAAGATGGCTGGGAGAAATATCAGTAAACTCAAATATGCAGATGATAGCACCGTTATGGCAGAAAGCGAAGAACTAAAGAGCCTCTTGATGAAACTGAAAGAGGAGAGTGAAAAAGTTGGCTTAAAGCTCAACATATAGAAAACTAAGATTATGGCACCCTGCCCAATCACTTCATGGCAAATAGATGGGGAAACAACGGAAACAGTGACAGACCTTATTTTGGGGGGCTCCAAAATCACTGCAGATGGTGACTGCAGCCATGAAATTAAAAGATGCTTGCTCCGTGGAAGGAAAGTTATGACCAATCTAGACAGCGTATTAAAAAGCAGAGACATTACTTTGCCAACAAAGGTCCATCTAGTCACGGCTATGGTTTTTCCAGTAGTCATGTATGGATGTGAGAGTTGGACTGTGAAGAAAGCTGAGCGCTGAAAAACTGATGCTTTTGAACTGTGGTATTGGAGAAGACTCTTGAGAGTCCCTTGGACTGCAAGGAGATCCAACCAGTCCATCCAAAAGGAGATCAGTCCTGGGTGTTCATTGGAGGGAGTGATGCTGAAGCTGAAACTCCAATACTTTGGCCACCTGATGCAAAGAGGTGACTCATTAGAAAAGACCCTGATGCTGGGAAAGACTGAAGGTGGGAGGAGAAGGGGACGACAGAGGATGAGATGGTTGGATGGCATTACCACTCAATGGACATGGGTGTGAGTAAACTCTGGGAGTTTGTGATGGACAAGGAAGCCTGGAGCGCTGCAGTCCAAGGGGTCTCAGAGAGAGTTGGACATGACTGAGCAACTGAACTGAACTGAACTGGGGGACTTTAATACTCCACTTTCAACAACTGATAGATCATCCAGACAGAAAATCAGCAAGGAAACATTGGTCTTGAGCCATACTTTAGAACAAACGGATCTAAGACACGTATGGAACATTGCATCCAATGGAAGCAGAACACATACTCTCTCTGAGCACACAAGGAACACTCTAGCACAGATGATACGATAGGCCACAAAGCAGGTCAGCAAATTTAAGAATACTGAAAGCACATCAAGTATCCTTTCCACCAGAATGGAGTCTAACTAGAAACTAACTAGAAATCAACTGACTGGAAGAATCCTGGAATATTGACAAATATGTGGAAATTACATAACACACTTCTGAATGACTGATGGGTCAAAGAAGAAACCAAAGGGAAATCTAAAAATACCTTTATACAAATGAAAATGGAAACATAGCATACAAAAACCCAGTAAATGCTGCAAAAAGCAATTCTAAAAGGGAAATTTATAGTGATAAATGTCTACATAAAGAAAAAGAAAGATCTCAAACAACTTAACTTTACAACTCAAGGAATAGAGAAAGGAAAATAAACTAAGCCCAAAGCTAGCAGAAGGAATTAACAAATATTAGAGCAGAAACAAATGGAAAGATATTTCTTGTTCACAAGTTAAAAGAACAAATATTGTTAATATGTCCATATTACCCAATGCCACCCCTATCAAAATTCAATGCAATCTCTATCAAAATTCCAATGGCATTTTTGACAGAAATAGAAAGAACAATCTTGCAATCTGTATAGAATGATCAAAGACCTCAAAAAGCCAAAGCAATCTTGAGAAAGAAGAAAAAGCTGGCATTTCCCGATTTCAGGCTGTACTACAAAGCTACAGCAATCCAAACAGTACGGTGCTGGCACAGACAGTGGCCCGCGGGCAGCGACGCAGAATCAGAAGCTCAGAGACAAACGCTCACACACACGGTCAACTAACGTTTAGTAAGGGCGGCAAAAATGTGCAGTGGGGAAAAGACATTTTCTTCCACAAATGATGTTGAGAATAATGAAAAACCACAAGCAGAAGAACTGAATTAGACCCCTATATTATGCCAGTGAAATGGACTCAAACATAAGAAATGAAACTATAAAACCCCTAGAAGAAAACATAGGGAAAATGTTTGACATTGGCCTGGGCAACCATTTTTTGGATATGACCCCAAAAACACAAGCAGCTAAAGCAAAATTAATAAATCGGACTACATCAAACTAAAAAGTTTCTGCACAGCAAAAGAAGCAAACAACAAAACAAAAAAGGCACCTATGGAACAAGAAAAAAATACTTGCAAACATATATCTAATAACGGATAAATACCCAATATATAAAGAACTCATACAATTCAGTATTTAAAAAAAAAAAATCTGATTAAAAATTGGGCAGAGGAACAGGTATTTTTCCAAAGATGACATATAGATGGCCAAGAAGTACATAAAAAAGGTGCTCAGCCTCACTAATCATCAGGGAAACGCACATCAAAACAACAATATCACCTCTTAATGGGTAAAATGTTGTCAAAAAGACACGAGGTAGCAAGTGTTGGTGAGGGTGTAGAGAAAAGAGAACCTTTGTGCATTCTCAGTGGGAATGTAAACTGTAGAGTCATTATGGAAAACAACATGGCATTTCCTCAAAAAATTAAAAACAGAACTACTATAGGATCCAACAATGCCACTTCTGGGTATGTATAAAAAGGAAATGAAAATAGGATCTCAAAGAAATGTCTGCATCCCCATGATCACTGCAGCATTGCTCACAACAGCCAAGACAACACAACAATCTAAGTGTCCATCAGCAGATAAAGAAAATGTGGTACACACACAAACATACACACACACATACACACAGACACATATACACACACAGAGATACATACACAAACACATACACACACGCATACACACAAACACATATATACACACATACACACACATTTGTGTGCACACGCACACACACCCTCAGTCATAAAAAAAAGGAAGGAAACCCTCCACCTGTGATAAAACAGATGAAATTTGAGGGCATTATGCTAAGTGAAGTCAGTCAAAGAAATACATATAATATGTAGTGTCGTTTACATGTGGGATCTGAAACACCACAGAAACACAGAGCAGACTGGCAGTCACTCGGGGCTTGGCAGAGGAGAAAATGGGGAGACGCTAATTAAAGGGAGTAAACTAGCAGCTGTAAGATGAGTACCTTCTGGGGATCTAATGAACAGCATGATGACCACAGTTAAACATACCATATATGTATGCTTTCTGTGTATGCTTTCTCACCACAAAAGACAAACAGTGAGTATGTGAGGTGACGGATATGTCGACAAACATTATTTCACTATACATGTATCAAATGATCACTTGTACACCTTAAGCTTATGTGCTATATGTCAGTTATTTCTCAATAAAGCTGGAAAATAAAACAGGATAAAAATAAAGCCAAGTCAAATTTGAATTATGATTCCACTATAAATTGTTCTGTAACCTCGGGTAAATTACATAATTTCTCTGCTTCAGTTTCCTCATCTGTAAAACAGGGATCACAAGTAAGAACTAACCCATAGGATAGTTATGAGTGTTAAGTTAGCTTTCATACACAAATCAGGTTAAATTGCACCTGGTGTGGTAGGCGGAATGGCCTCCCAAAGATGTCCATGTCCTAATTCCTGAAATCTGTGAATCTGTTACTTTACATGGCAAAAGACTTTGCTGATGTGATTAACTTAAGATTTTTGAGATGGAGAGACTGTCCTAGAATATTCAGGAAGTCCAAACATAATCACATAAAATGGAAAAGAAGGTGACAGACGGGTCAGAATCAGAGGCGACACGGAGACAGAACAGGAAGTCTGAGTGATGCTGAGTTGGAAGGGGACCTTACAGCAGTGAGCACTCAGACTCCAGAGGCTGAAAGAGGTGAGGAAATAGATTCTTTCGTAAAGCCTCCAGAAAGAGGCAGTGCTGCCAGCATCGTGATTTTAGTCAAGTAAGACCTATTTCAAACTTCTGACCTGCAGAACTATAGGATAATACATTTTTTCTTGTATAAGCCACTGTTTGTTGTGATTTATTAGGAAACTAATACACCTTCATTGACTACACTAAAGCCCTTGACTGTGAGGAACACAAAAAAATGTGGCAAATTCCAAAAGAGATGGGAATACCAGACCCATACCTGCCTGCTGAGAAATCTGTATGCAGGTAAGGAAGTAACCGTTAGAACTGGACATGGACCAACAGACTGGTTCCAAATTAGAAAAGGACTGCATCAAGGCTGTATATTATCACTCTGCTCATTTCACTTATATGCAGAGTACATCATGCGAAATGCCAGGCTGGATGAAGCACAAGCTGGAATCAAGATTGCTGGGAAAAATACCAATAATCTCAGATATGCAGATGATACCACCTTTATGGCAGAAAGTGAAGAGGAATTAAAGAGCCTGTTGATGAAAGTGAAAAAGGAGAGTGAAAAAGCTGCCTTAAAACTCAACATTCAAAAAAAGATGATCATGGCATCACTTCATGGCAAATAGATGGGGAACCAATGGAAACAGTTACAGACTTTATTTTCTTGGGCTCCAAAATCACTGCAGATGGTGACTACAGCCATGAAATTAAGACATTTTCTCCTTGGAAGAAAAGCAATGACAAACCTAGACAGCAAATTAGAAAGCAGAGGCATCACTTTGCCTACAAAAGTCTGTCTAGTCAAAGCTTTTGTATAGGCAAAGCTATGGTTTTTACAGTGGTCATGTACAGATATGAGAGTTGGACTATAAAGAAGGCTGAGCACCAAAGAATTGATGCTTTTGAACTGGGATGCTCGAGAAGACTCTTGAGAGTCCCTTGGACTGCAAGGAGATCCAACCAGTCCATCCTAATGGAGATCAGTCCTGGGTGTTCATTGGAAGGACTGATGTTGAAGCTGAAACTCCAATCCTTTGGCCACCTGATGCGAAGAGCTGACTCATTTGAAAAGACCCTGATGCTGGGAAAGATCGAAGGTGGGAGGAGAAGGGGATGACAGAGGGTGAGATGGTTGGACGGCATCACTGACTCAATGGACATGGGTTTGAGCAAGCTCCAGGAGTTAGTGGTGGACAGGGAGGCCTGGCGTGCTGCAGTCCATGGGGTCACAGAGTCGGACACGACTGAGCGACTGAACAACAACAACGACGCAGCTGGCAGAGAGCTGACCTATCTGGAGCTCAGCAAGCGTCCGTACCATTGCAGGCCGTGTAAGGACGTCTGTCCAAATGCGCGTAGGAGAGGCGGAGGGCTGGGAGCATAAAGAGCTGGGAGCTTGTACCATGGGGCAAGGAAGGTGAGACCATGTGACTTTATAAGCTGCTTTCCCAGGGGTGTTGTGATCTAACAAGATTATATATTATCTTTACATAATAGAGGCGGGAAAAGACATGGTTAAAAATGTTTTCCCAGGAAAGAAACACCCATACCATCAGTGTGGACGCTTTGGGATCAAAGAACAAAAAGCACTTACAGCTCCTGTGGAACCGTGGGGAAGCGGTGGAGGAAGAGGTGACTGCGGTGTGCCCGGTAAATACCAGGGTAACCAGGGCCAAGGAGGCAGAGGTGCAGGAATGTGAGCACATCTGCCAGGACAGATGAGCCGGGGGGAGGGGGGCACCAGGAAAGCGAGAAAAACGGCCCCTTATTTTTGCTGAGGCAGCTGGGGAACTGAGAGGGTGGGGGCGGCAGCCTAAGCAATCAGGACACGCTGGGGAGGAGCAGAAGGGGCCGTCAGACAGCTCCACGGTGGTGTCACACAGACAGGCTCTCTGAACGGCAGGAGCATGTGTGAGCCCGAGTGGTCAGTACCAGTGAATTTAAAGCAGTGGCGACAAATGGGATCACCCAGAGAGAGAGTGCATAGATCTGCCTTTTATCATTTTGTGAAAGGCTCACCAGGCAATTCTCACACATCCTCAGTTAAGAACCACTGCATTAAAGCTAAGTATAGGAACAGTGATTTGGTAAAAGAGAATCTGTATTTCTAGCAGGCGTGTCACACCGTAACCGCCACAGCCCAAGGCAGTTAGCTGCTGTTGAACTATTCAGAAAAACCCTCCTATTGAGTCAGATCTCAGGCTCTTAACAGGGAAGCATTTTGGTTTGACTGAATGACAAGTCATCCAAGTGACCACTTACCCCTTAAGATGTGCACTGCTCAGGCCAGAAACAGTGTGAACTACAGCGGTGGCCACAGTTACATAACTCTATCAAACAAGCCACAAACCAATTACTAATGACCTCTCTATGATTTCCCAAACCTAGAGCTTATCATGCCTGAAGCTCTTCCAAGGTACTGTCTTTGTGCTTCTACTTGTCCATCCAAGGAAATAAACGCCCTCATGATGTGAACACAAAGAATAATTAATTACATACTACCCTATCAAAACACAGGGGCCAAGGCACTCTCTGCCCCGGAAACCATCCCTCACAGATCACGCACCTGCCGAGGCGCTAGTCACAAAGGCAGCGTGCTGGAGCCGAGTCACCCTGAAGGGGCGAGCTGGGACTCCACATCCACCAGCCCTTACTTCCTGCAGGGGGCCCGAAAGAGTCACGGCCGCATGTGGACAACCACTCTGCAGCTGCTGGGATCCCTGCAGAGCCCTGACCCAGAGAATCAGCAGGCCTGGCCCGTGTGATCCCAGCCTCCCCACCTCCCAGGCACGGTCAGCACTCCAGTTGCCAGCAGCACTCTGCAGGCTCTAGGACACGGCCCTCCTTCCCCCCGTGGGTTCCCAGTGTTCACGGAGGTCAGAACCCGGCCACCCCCACCCACACTAACCCAACGTGGCCACCAGAAACCACCTCCTGTTGAGGCAACATTTTAGGCACAAAGGCACTGCATAAAGTGAAGTTCTGCAAAACGGGCATCTTTTTAAAAATGATTATGAGAACGAGGGCTTGTAGATAGCACAAAATGTTTCAGCTGTAAAATATTTTCATACAGTGCAATTTTATTACTTTCAAATACATTTAATAACTACAATTGACACTAGCAAATTAGGTGCTGGCTAATAGAATTCTTTAATTCCACACTTTGCAAACTGTTCTAAGGAACATTACTTTTCTTTATATTTTGCAACATTTTAAAAAACCACACTCATTTTTCTTCTAAAACATTTCATATTTTAATGGAATTTCTATTCTTAAATAGAGCAGTCGGAAATAATATGTCAACATTGTATCCCACCCAAGAACCTGCATAAAAGTTCATGAGACACACTTTCAGAATGCAAAAATTCCCAGAGAACCAGGGTTATATGTCATATATTTATCTCATCAAAGACTCCTGGTCTATGTTGTTAATCTGTCTCATATTTTTTTGACATATGCCTGTCTTTGTACACAAGGGTTATTATGCATGATCTATTTATACTACCTAAGCTCATTTTCCATGAAAGAAAGGCATGTATTATATTTTAGGTTCTCCTAATAAAAGTTCTATCGACATAATTTTACACAAATAGTTTTGAGAAACATGATTTTAATGTAAAAAGAGAGTAACTGCCAATCATGGAAAAAGCAATACAACCTAAACAGCATTAGCCTATTAAAATAAACGCAGTTGTCATGTCTAAGACAGTTATTCACACAGAAATTGTTCAGGGGAGCCTCCTGAAGGCAGGACTGTAGTAAGTAGGTAATCAGTCTACCTTTAGTCTTCTTTATACTAACCATTTCCTGAATAAGCCCCTCTATTCCTTACTCACAAGAGACAGGTGTTTAGACAAGCCCCATCTTAATTATTATAAATTCTGAATTTCCTTACTTTTATTTACAAGCATCAAAGATTCTAAAGTTTTACCAATCCTTTCCTGCTGGTGCTGCTGCTAAGTCGCTTCAGTCGTGTCTGATTCTGTGCGACCCCACAGATGGCAGCCCACCAGGCTCCCCCGTCCCTGGGATTCTCCAGGCAAGAACACTGGAACGGGCTGTCATTTCCTTCTCCAGTGCATGAAAGTGAAAAGTGAAAGTGAAGTCGCTCAGTCATGTCTGACTCTTAGGGACCGCATGGACTGCAGCCCACCAGGCTCCTCCGTCCATGGGATTTTCCAGCCAAGAGTAGTGGAGTGGGTTGCCACTGATCCTCTCCTAGTGACTTTATAAAAATCGGTATGATAGCGAACAGACTTGTGGTTGCCAAGGGGTGGGGGATGGATGAGGAGTTTGGGATTAGCAGACGCAAATTACCACACATAAACAAGAAGGTCCTACTGCATAGCATAGAGAACTATACTCAACACACTGCAACAAGCCATCATGGAAAACACATGAAAAATAATGTGCAAATATTATATATATGAATAACTGAATCACTCTGCAGTACAGCAGAAATTAACACAACACTGTATATCAACCATACTCCAATAAAATAATTGTTTTTATAAAAAAGGGTCTGAACCAGTTGCTCTACAAGGGTGCAGAGGGGCATGATGCCTGCCGTGCGCACAACAAATGTGACAGTGTGAGGCACGCGGCATTTCACATACAGAAACACAAACGAGCAACCTGCTAAATATCACACTATCAGCTACCAAAGATGAGTTAGAGGTATACATTTGTTGGGTTCTTCATTTTTTTTAAACAATTACTAGTTAAATCTCCCCTGAAAGTCACAAGAAGTATCTTGCATCTTGAGTGCTGTCATTCGGCCCTAAAAATTTTCAAGAATTGCCCCGAGGACCAAAACAGTTCTTCAGTTTGGGGTGAGAGTGGTGTGGGGGCCAGTCACCAATCAGATGGGAGAGGCTCGCCTTTACTATAAACAAGAGGTAGTTGGGGGTGTTCGCAGACGTCCGAGATCTTCAGACCGACCTTGAGCAGTGAAGCCCTTTAATCTCCTCTCTCTCTCCCTCTCCCTCCTCCAGCCTCCAACACAAACCCGCACACATAATCTATTTTCATTCTTATAACCTAGAAGAAATAATTCCGAACCAGAATTTGGACCAAAGATGAGATGGGCCTTTTTTCATTTCCTACCCAGACGCTTCTTTGAAATCCTTCCTTGTGATAGCATTATCTGTTCTGAGATATGCTCATCAATAAGCTGGTTTCTGACAATTTGAATACAAGCTGCTGCCTTTTATTAACATCTGCTACACAGTACTCCTAACCCAGGACGCGTGGGTTCTGGCTGTAAGGAATGCTGCTTGGCGCTCTGCTCTCCGCTCACAAAGCCGAGCCCCAAGTGCGCGCCCCATCCGCCGTGCGAGGCTCCTCGCCGCCTCTCCCTCTGGCACACCGGCCCACTTGGCTATTTCCACGCACAACCACCTCATCACAAACCAAACTGAACTTGGCTTCCCAAGCCAGCTTATCCTTCCAACTACTCCCTTCTGCAAACAGTACAAGCAGTCTCCCAAACGCCCCAAAGGACAAAGGTGGGAGAATTTGTTTTAACTCAAGTCACCTATCGTTACCCTTTATCAAATCTGCGAGGAAGCCCAGATGCTTCTTTTCACAAAACGTCTCCACATTTCCCCTCTGCCTCTTGATTCCAGCCAATTCAACACTGTTACAGGGATTTACTGCCTTCTGTCTGTATTACCGCAAACAGATTCTCAGCTGCCTTCCTGCTTCTGAGTCTTCCTACACAGTTACCAGAATAATTCAGACTGAATATTCTCTTAGCTCCCTTCCAGGTCTAAAATTTCCTATGAAATTAGTTCTCCATCATTGATTCTCTCAAGCAGCATCCTGACATACTCAACAATTCTGAATGGTTCACCCCCACCCAACTTATAATTCCCTGCACTGGCTCTCAGGGCAATTCACAAACAGATCCCAGACTACCTACTGTGTTTTCCCCAGCTACTCTACAAGTTCAAAGGTCAGAAATCAAACCAATCCCCTCAGTCCTTCTCACGTGGCCAGGCTCCACTGGGACTCCAAGCCTTTGGAGGTGCGGTGCTTCACACAGGAATGTCCTCTCTCCCTTCAAAGTCCTACCCGGTCAGGGAGGCCGAGCTCTGTCCCGTGTCTTACGGGCAGTGTGAACTAGGCCACTACATGAACTTAGTTCTGAATTCTAAGGCCCCTGCCCTCATATTAAAAATATGAATTAAGAACACGGACTCTTGTTTTACTCTTAGTTCCTATACTCCCAGAACCTACAACAGTGCCTGGCACCTAACATGTACTATTTAACACTGCTCATCAATAACAACTAGCATTTACTGAGCATTTGCTATGTGCCAGGAAGTCTTCTAACTTCTCAAAATTAGCTCTTTTAAAGAATAACTAAACGTTCAACTGTCTCTAGCCGTCTCACAAATGGCAGTTGTGTCTCCACAACCAAGAAGCTCTATCAAAGCAAGGAACACGTCTGGCACGTCGATCACAATCTGCATAGTCCCTAACACACGCGAGTCAGCAAACGGTGCTGGCGAGAGCACAACAGGAAGCTCCCTGAGTTACGGGACAGCAAGCATGTCCAAGAATGCTGTGATAAGGTACGGGACACAGATCAAAAAAAAAAGACTGCTGAGGTCCAGTCTACACGTCTCTGTCCTTATCTGAAAAACCAAATACTAAATTACCAACCCTGGAAGGACCTGCCCAACTCCAAAACTTCCGTGATGTTTTCATATGACTTTTCCAGGATTCTGATGAAAGCTGAGAGAATGACTACCTCACTGGATTTTAAAACATGCACATTCAGGATTACTTTATGCAGAAGAGAACTCTGAGAATGATTCACACTGTCAGGCTTCCATCCCCTAATGCTCCAAGGGTAAAACTGTTGCCACAAAGGCCGAGACCACGCCTGCAGCAGGGGAGAGCGGGCAAGCGCTGCACGGGCGCCCTCAGCCCAAAGCACAGCTGCGCTCTGGAGAGGCGCTCTGGAGAGGCGCTCTGGAGAGGAAGAGCTCCCCGCCCCCCGCCACAAAGCTAAACACCAGCAGGCCTGGGCAAAACACGCATTTACAAGAAAACGGCCATCGGCAGGTCCCCTGGCTCTCCAGACCCCAATTCAGGACAGTGAGGGTCACCGGTAGGATCAGGCCTCACTTGAGGCCTGCTCTGCCTGTCCAAAAGGCGTTTCATTTCTCTAGACTTCTGAAGGCGACGACATGCAAAGGGAGCCAGTGTGGAAATCTACTTACATATGAAAAATGAATATATTTTAAAATGAGGGAAAAAACTTTAAAGTTGTATCACTCAATGAGATGTTTTACACCCGTTTTGTTCATGTGAAATGTACCGCATTTTAATGGTGACAGCAAAGTCTCTGAGGATGTAAATGGGAGAGTGGCCTGTGCCACAAGGAACGATGAAAATCACACATAATCTTTAAGAAGCTTGAAGACGGCTCAGAACCAATTGAATTAATCACTCCTGGACAAACAGACTAGCACAGGGCCTGCCGACGCCCTGGAAGTCAGTTCCTCGCCTCCACGCTGACCAGTCCTCCCAGAGATGACTGCCGAGTTCTGGCCTGGATCTCTGGCTTATGAAGAAGATACCTGGACTTGGGCAATCTAAGCAGTCAGATTAAACTCAGGATTCAGCCCACCTGTGAATTACAACAAATCTAAAATGCAATAAAGTCATGGTTTGCATCTCAAGACTATGGATCAATTTTGCATAGTTCATGCCCCAGAACCCTCCATCCCAGAGCAGTCACAGGGTAAGAAATCTTTAGGTGGGAGAAGAGAAACAAATGAAACATGTCAAGCATATCAATGCTATAACACAGAAGTTCCCCAAGGACATCTGAAAAATCCATGAAACATGCAGACAACAGGAGTTTTAAACGATACTCTCAAAACACAAACTAAGTTTGAGTAATGCTAACCTAATAACCAGCTTACAAGAATTTTGTTTGTTTTTAATTAGCCCACACTGTTTGCTTCCAATGTGAATGACAGAGAAACACAGCTTAAAGCAGGGGTTGGCGAGCTTCTGCAAAGGGCCAGACAGTAACTTGGGCTTTGTGGGCTACGCTGCTTTCATCCCAACCACCCATCTCTGCCCTGGTAACACAAACACAGCCAGAGACGATTCGATTCAGAGGAACAGGTGTGACCACATCATGAACTATTTAACCATGTAAAAATGTAAGCTCCAGTCTCACACTGTCCTACAATAGGCGGCAGGCCCGACTGGGCTGAGTTACCTGACTTCGCCAGAGTTCAAGCCCAGAGGCCTGGGAAAAAGGAAGGAAGGAGAGCACTTGTCCAGAGTGTCACCCTTGTCCTACCCCAATCTCCACCCCCTTCTTTAAAAAGCCTAGTTAGGACAAAATGAAGTGAACAGGAAGGAAGTCTCCAACGGTGACTTTCTAGTTTCCTTCCCAGCCTTTTCTGATCTCAAGAAGGAATAAAAAATGCAGTAACCAAAGTCATCAGAATTAGAAGAAATAAAACAAGTAATACTTTGAAGAAAGTAAATAGCCTGCCTGAGAAAGTTTCAGACCTCTCAAATTATTTTCGCATATGCCTTTTATACTACCTTATTACTAACCAATGTATCTTATCTCCTGTGCTAAAAGGCAAGGGGAATAAATCTAAACCTTTAACTGAGTGTGCATAAAGGAAAAGATGGCTTATGTACTATCATTTGATCAAATGTTTTCCTCAGAAAAAAAAACTTGCCCAATTATTTTTTAATTGTTTCACTATAATAATATTCCGTTTTTAACTTCCATATGAACATAATCTACTCTTGTATTCTCTGTAACATATTGTAATGAGGAATCCTAAAAATGTAAGTGAATTTTGGGCATCTAGTTAAAGGACACATTTCAGTCGTGGAAAAAAAAAAAAAGCTAGTTATCCCTGAGTGTTAGAATTAAACCTTCTGACTTAAATTTAAGACATGACACCATAAAACTCCCAGGAGGGAACACAGGCAAACATACTGTGACATAACCCGCACCACTGTTTTCTTAGTTTCCCAAAGCAGTAGAAACAAACGCAAAAACACACAAACGGACCTACTCACACTTACAAGCTTTGCTGCACAGCAAAGAAAACCATAAACAAAAAGACAGCCTATAGACTGGGAGAAATTATGTGCAAACAATGAGACCGACAGGGCTTGATTTTCAAAATATACACATAGTTCATACAACAAGAAAACACAGTCAAAAAATGAAAAGAAGACCTAAATAGACACTTCCTCAAAGAAGACATACAGATGGCCAATAGGCACAAGAGAGGAGGTGCTCAACATCTCTAATTACTAGAGAAATGTAAATCAAAACTACAAGTACCACCACCTCACACTGGTCAAAATGGCCATCATTAAAAAGTCTACAAATAAGAAATGCTGGACAGAGTATTAAAAAAAGGGAACCCTCCTACACTGCTGTTGGAAATGAAAATTGGTGCAACTCCTATGGAGAACAGGAGGGAGGTTCCTCAAACAACTAAAAATAGAGTTGCCACGTTATCCTGAAATCCCATTCCTGGGTATATATACAGACAAAACTGTAATTTGAAAAGATACATGTACTCCTATCTTCATACTAAGTTAGTTGCTGAGTCGTGCCCAACTCTTTGCAACCCCACAGACAGTAGCCCGCCAGGCTCCTCTGTGCATGGAATTCTCCAAGCAAGAGTACTGGAGTGGGTAACCTATCCCTTCTCCAGGGGATCTTCCTGACCCAGGGATCAAACCTGGGTCTCCTACATTGCAAGTAGATTCTTTACCATCTGAGCCACCAGGGAAGGCCCCTATGTTCACAGTAGCACTATTTACAATACCTAAGACAGGGGGAGAATCTAAACGTCCATCTGCAGATGAACAGGTAAAGAAGATGTGGCGCACACACATATAATGGAGTATCACTCAGAAATAAAAAAAAAAAAAAGAAATAATGCCATTTGAAGCTACATGGATAGACCTAGAGATTATCATACTAAACAGAGTGAGTCAGAAACAGAAAAACAAATACTGTATGATATCACGTATATGTGCAATCTAAAATATGACACATACACACTTACCATGAAACAGAAACAGATCCACAGACAGAGAGAATAGACTTGTGGTTTCCAAGGGGGTAGGGGGCAGGGTTGGACTGGGACTAGCAGAGGCAAACTATATATACAGAATGGATAAACAACAAAGTCCTAATGTATAGCCCAGGGAACTATATTCGATATCCTATAATAAACTACAATGGAAGAGAATATGTAAAAGAACACACACACGTATGTGTAACTGAATAGACTTTGCTATACCCCAGAAACTAGCGTAATATTGCAAATCAACTCTAATTTAAAAAAACAAAGAATTGAGCCTTTTAATCACTTTTTCCTAAAATGCAAAATTATAACATAGTGCGATCAGCATAAGGAACACGTCTTTGGCGAGAGTGAAGTCAAAGAGGTTTTCAAAAGGGTTGATTTTTCCTCAGGAGGCCATTTAGCAACGTCTGGAGACATTTTTGGTAGCTCCCAGTTGGAGAAAGGTGTTTCTGGCATCCCGTGGGTAAAGACCAGGGATGCTGCTACACTTCCTAGGATGTGTACGACAGCTTCCCACACTGAAGACTGCAGCCACAGACGTCAACAGCAAAGGCAGTGAGGCAGCCAGAGGAGGAGCACGCACATGTCTAAACCAGGGTTCGCCAAGGGTGATCGTTTCTTTAGAAATAGTTAAATTTACAAATTCAACATAAAACATTTACCAGCTACCAACTATGCACTGGGTGGCATAAAAGCATAAATAACATTACCTTAAACTTAAGTACACTGTCTTCCAGAAAAACTACATTTAACCTCAGGAGACTGAATTTACTCCATTCAAATTATTTAATTCTTCCCTATCATAAAGCAAATTCAGCAATACCCAAGCACTAGGTCTGAATTCCATTTCAGTACAATCGACCCTCAAACCTGTTTGAACCTAAACATGGTTTCGACCTTAAAAATAGCAGTTTAAAAAAAAAAAAAAATAGCAGTTTTGCTATTACCTATTAACACCTATTACTGAAACAGAAACCTGTTTGAGCTAAAATGGTCTACCTCCTCTCCTGATCAACTTGCTAATCACAACTAACAGAAGCAAAATTTGCTCTTTAGAGTTTCTCCTCCTCTCTTGAGTTCTCCATTTCCTGTAAAAGATGGTGCTACCAGGACAGAAGGTACAATCCAGCAGCTGGAGATGGTATCCTAGTTGTTGAATCTCCTCCTATTTTCTTAAAGATTACCATGGAAATGAGGGAACAACAAGGGAAAACTAAGACTGTTGGATTTTAAAAACTAAGAGCAAAGCAGGGAATCAGCAGCAGCTACTGATCTACTCCTTTTGGGAAAATCTCAACATTCAGTCCAGTTAAAAAAAAAAAAAAAAAGCCAAACTTTTAACAGCTATCACCAACAGCAATAGCTGACTTAAAAACAACAAATAAAAGTGGTAATTTTAATCGATATATTATCCACAGCCCAGATATCCCTTAATGCTAATTAATGAGTCACAGAGAAAATCTCTTTTAGATAAATAGGATTGCAACATCTCCCAAGCAAAAGTATTTGGTTAAATCCTAATAGCAGTGCTGATCTGGAAATAAAACATTGAATTCAACTTAAAAATTAATAAACTTAAGCCTTCAAACCGGACGCAGTCCTGAGTGTCTGTCCATAGGAAGACCCTTTAGCCTTAGTGAAACACGCAGGTAAGAGAAGTGCTGAAGAACCAACCGCTGGACTCGGGAGGAGGAGGAGGAGGAAACCAACTCTCTTCAGGGGCTTTCCTGTTCGTTTACTCATTTCTCTGAAATCCCTGGATGCCACCCTGATCAAAGTTCCATCACTTCCCAGAAGTCACAGATCTCAAACAGAAGACCTCAAGAAGTGAAACAAACTCTCTGATACACACCTGCACAAACCCCAGCAACAAGTGCCATAGTTTATAAACGGAGTGCACTGGAGTGTGGAGAAGCAGAAAAGATCATATTTTTCTATTTATTACTCTTAAGAGTCACCGATTTTAAAAACAAGAAAAAAAAAACTGGGGAACTAAGGTCAACTTTTATTAAATATATACTATGTTAACTCTTAAGAAAGTAGTAGTGATGTAAAGTGTTCTGGCATATTTTTATAGTTGTATTATATTTTCACAGTCAAAGTCAAAAAAAACAAAGAAGGCAGAAAAGTCTCTCTCTACCAGTGCCTTTTTTTTTTTTTTTTTTACCAGTGCCTTTCTATCAGATACTTAAAGACAGTCACACTTTGTCACTTGATAAATGTTACCTGGGCACAAAGATAAAACCTGAACTTCAATTTTACATTTTCCATCAATCTCAATCTCTGAACTTTCAAAAGGTAAAATTAATTCTTATATCATACGCTATACTAAAAATTGATAATTTGTTATACACAACCTGAGTCATTAATTCTCCAGATCCAAATATAAGACATTAATAGGCCATCTGCTTAAACACAATGTAGATGGTAAGCAGCCTGTGAAATCTGCTTATGGGAAGTGATGAAGAATTGCAGGAACACCTTAACACTGTTTCTCCTTTCCATTTGCTTGAATTCTTACATTACCTCAAAGCATATTCAGGGCATTAGGCCCCGGTCAACCTCTCATTCAGAGTAGAATTTTTATTAATTTTTCTAGCTGAGATTTATTAACCCTGAAAGAGACACACAAAAGCTACTGTTGCCCAAGGCTTCAAAGGAATTCCTCCCAGAAACAGAGGAAAGCCTTCTAAGGACTATATCCAGGGGGGAGAAACTGGAGCACCCAGAGTTGGGCTTACTTCCACCCGAGTCTGGCCAAGTGGTGGAAAACACAGACCTGTGGGAGGAGGGAAGAAGAATGAAAGCTAGAATAACCAGCACATAGACTGCTCTCAACTGAAGATAGTTTTAAAACATACCTTGTTTACATGATGGACCATGTAAGGTTCCATGTTAACTGGAAGAAACTAAAATGGACAATTCAGAGCAAATCAATCCCTTCCTAGAGAAACCATTTTACTAGACACCAAAAGTGGTTTACAGTGACTGA
The DNA here is from genome assembly GCF_019320065.1 of Cervus canadensis. Lineage (NCBI taxonomy): Eukaryota > Metazoa > Chordata > Mammalia > Artiodactyla > Cervidae > Cervus > Cervus canadensis. The sequence continues at coordinate 2,726,205 of NC_057389.1, forward strand.
CTACCTTAAAGAATTCAATACCCAAACTCATCAAAGAAATATAATTTAGTGCCACCTAGTTTCGCTGTTTGGTATTCTCATCAGATTAAGGTTTACACAGACATTAGAAGGAGTGAAAAAAATAAAAATCAACTCAAATGCTGGGATGCTATGCTGCATAATGGTTTCCATTGTAACATTTAGCTCTCAAGTGAGCTAGCAGATACTGCAGGAGAGGTACAGATCTCAAGCATTAAATGTCTCACAAAAAGGAGCACATTCAGGTCCAGAACTGAACCCACAGTATCTCTCAGGTATCCCTGTACAATGTGTATGTGTTTATGTGTGTAGTACTTGTGTGTGCATGCTCAGTCGAGTCCAACTCTTTTCGACCCCGTGGACTGTAGTCCGCCAGGCTCCAATGTCCATGGGATTCTTCAGGCAAGAATATTGGAGTGGGTTGTCATTTCCTCCTCCAGGGGATCTTCCTGACCCAGGGATTGAACCTGCATCTCCTGCATTGGCAGGTGTATTCTTTACACCTGGGAAACTCTATGCTTATACCATATGACCCAGAAATTGTACTTCTGGGCATTTTTCACAGAGAACTCAGGACATGTGTTCACACAAAAACTGTATGTGAATGTTTGTAATGTCCATAGCAGCTTTATTCAAAATAAACTATCCCAAACTGGAAACAATCCAGATGTCTTTCAACTGGATGGTTAAACAAACTATGCTCTGTCCATGGAATACTACTCGCTAGTAATAAGGAACAAAATAAAAATGAAAAGATAACACCATCAACGAAAAATTATAAGGAACAAACATGTAATAACCTGGATGTCTCTCCAGAGATTTACACTGAGTTGAAAAAGCCAATCCCCAAAGGTTGCACACTATGTGATTTCACTAGTCATTCTTGAAATGACAAAATTATAGAAATTGAGGAACAGATGAGTAGTTGCCAGGGGCTAGAAGGGGAAGGGATAGGAAGGAAGTGGTTGGGGCTATTAAAGGGCAATGTAAGGGGTACTCGTGGCAATGGGAATATTCTGTATCTTCACTATATCAAGATATCAATATCCAGCGTGTTACCCTAGAGTTTTGGAAGATGTTACCGCTGGAGGAAACTGTTAAAGGATACATGTTATCTCTTTGTATTATGACTTATACTTGCTTGTGACCCCACAATCATTTCAAAATCAACAAATTTTTTAAGAGCATCAAAGGAAAAAAAAAAAGAAGCAGCACATTCATTAGGGCTTCATATTAAAAATTCCTTTAAAAAAAAAGTCATACGCTAAGAAGCTACAGAGCAACATGCTCTATTTTCTACAAGGAAGCTGGGGCCTAAACAGTAGGCAAAGGATCACTAAGGGGCAGTATAGCTGAGAGCTTAGACTCCAAAGGCTGCCTGCTGAAACCTCAGCTTTTAGCTGGTGACTTTGGGCAAGTTACCCTCTTCATGCCTGAGCTTCCTCACCTACTAGATGGTGACTGTGTGAATGCAGCTTATCAAGTAAGACTAAAACACATAGGCTAGTATCAGACATACAAGGGTATAAGAATATTTATTCAGTCCACCTGCCTGGGGATTCAGTGGCTCTTCAAAACTAAATCAGCAAAGGTGTCTTTTGCACTGAAAACCCAGTATGAAAATCTAAGAAAGACAAACTTAAGTATAGAAAGTTCCACTTTCCAAATCCTCTCCCCCTGCACACAAAACAAAATACATAGAGGGCCTTCTCTTCCAGCAGTTACTGTCACTTTCCATTAAATGCTTTATGTTCTAAGCAGAACTTCAGTCCCTTGATGAGAACTAGGGCTGGATGCTAAAATATTAGAATTAACTTCACCTAAGACTTTCTAGAGACCAAATGAGTCACTCACTTCTTTAGAAATAGTCAAATGTCAAGGTTGCCAGAGAAGCCAACCTCAGATGTTTGCATAAATCATTTCCAAGTGATCTTCAAGTCAAACCCAAAGGATATTACTCAAGATAACATTCTGAGTAAGATCAGTTTTTATGGTTTTTCCTGTAATGGAGAAAATTCTAAAAGTGGGACTACTGGGGCGAAAATCACATTAAGTTAAGCCCCAAAATTATACAACATATTTTAGAAAGGCTTAAAACTCCAGGGTGTCACCGCTCCCCCCACTTTTTTAAAACTGTTTATCCAGTCTCATCAACAAGCACTGGACAAAGTCTAAACTGCGTATTTAACGATACCCCATAGTGCCCATCCCGCCGTATTTTCTCCATAATACTACCTAAAAGTGCAGAGCGCAAGGCGACTGCAGCCCTCAGAACAGACCCATTGCTGCGCATCACTACGCCATTACCAGGTAACAGGTCCTGCTCAGCTATTGGTTGGCACCACAGTGGGCCCCGCCCACTGGCAACCAACGGTCAATCAGAGCCCGTTAGTGGTCCTGCTCAGCCATTGGTTGGCACTGGTGGGCCCCGCTCACTGGCAACCAATGAGGGTTTCAGCCTATGGTTGTAGGGTGGAGGTCATCAGGTGGAGAGCGAGGCAAGAGGTGGCTCCTGGCCTCTTCCCCCCGCCCCCCTGACCTGTTCTCTGGCCTTGGGCAAGTGGATGAGCTGCGGGTCCCAGGGAACAGGCTGAGAGCTAGGTCCTGCCGGGCTCCAGAGCCCTCCCCAAAGTCACCGCTAGCCTTGGCCCAGGGCTTCCCGGGCAGCTCGGCTGGTAAAGATCCCGCCTGCAGTGCAGGAGTCCCCGGTTCGGCTCCCGGGTGGGGAAGCTCCCCTGGAGAAGGGATAGGCTACCCGCTTTGGTATGCTTGGGCTTCCCTGCTGGCTCAGGCAGTAAAGAATCCACCTGCAATGCAGGAGCCCTGGGTTTGATCCCTGGGTTGGGAAGATCCCCTGGAGGAGGGCCTGGCAACCCGCTCCAGTGTTCCTGCCTGGGGAGTCCCCACGGACAGAGGAGCCTGGAGGGCTACAGTCTAGGGGGTCACAGAGTGTTGGACATGACTGAGCGACTAAGCACAGCGCAGCACCCCTTGGCCCAGGCCTGGAGGCGGCGGTGACCCTCTCCTCCATCCCTGCCTCTGTAACCTGATGGCAGCGGCCGTCTGCACGGACACAGCCTGGGTCCCCGGCCCACTGTCCTGGCGGCCGGAGGAGCCGGCGGGCCAGCTGGGTCCGGGGCCGGCTCCTCAGCGATGACGGGGGCAGGGTCTGGGGCCCTGGCCCTGAGGGAGCCGCCGCTGAGACCGCCTCCTCTTAGCAGGGACCCTGACCTCGGGGGGAAAGTTGTGCCTCGGGATCTCACACCCCCCCCCCCTTTTTTTTTTGTCAAGACAGAGAATAATATTCGTTACATAGAAATTTACAGAAACATCCTTACCTGACCATGACTTGACTTCAAGAATAAAGGGTTGACACCAAGAAGTCTGCAACTAACCATGCCCCTCCCTCACCTTTTGCTTTTAAAAGGGCTTTCATGAAAGCTTTGAGTAATTTGGGGGCTCTTAAGACATGAGCCACCCATCTCCTTGTATGGCCCTTGTATGGCCTGCCTCTGTTCCAAACTCCAATGTTTTAGTGTTGTTTGGCCTCACTGTGCATCAGACACATAACTTGCATTTTCAATAGCAAAAGCAAACGCTTTTAAATTTTTGGATCCACGTTTACAATCAGATTATTAATATCATCTGCAAAGCATTTTGAGTGCTCTGTACTGATGACACCATTCACGATGGTGTCACATGGTCTGTTTTCACTTTCATAATAATTCGGGTAAAATTAGTCTAATTTCATTAAATTCAAGCCTTTTGCCCTAGTGTATCACCGGAAGAAAAGGCAAGAATATTCTTTCGTTATTTACACTGTCACACAAAAGATAAAAGAACAAAACAAAAAAACGCCAACTTGTTCACGTCCTACGTTTCTCTGCTGTTAAGGAGCTGATGTATCAGCTTGTCGGGGTTTTGGGTTCTTCAGGTTCATTCATTGCAAGGGATACTACACATTACCCAGTTTTACTAAAATTTCTAGATCTCACAGATCATTGGCAAATAACTTAAAACAAATCGCACAGGCGGCGCGGTATCTTCCCAAATAGGAACCTTCCGTTCGCTTATTTTTAGTAACTTTAAATAAAAAACTGAAGATGGGTCGTTTTCCCAGTTCCTTTGACAGGGTGACCGTGGCCCGGGACGGAGCGCCCCACAGCTTCCGGCTGGAGAATGACACGCGCTTCCCCAGGTTCTCCCGACTGTGCCCAACAAACCCGAGGTAACAGCTGAAGAATGACGACACCAAAATCAACCCTACAGCTTTTCATCCTGGAGGTCCGCAACACCAAATAAACTTTTATGTCTCCGGAGACAGTGGAGTTAGAAAACAAATAAAACACCCACATGGGGTCTGCTCGATGGGTTTCCGCGACCGAGGTCGCGCAGGGGGTCTGCGGCGGCTTAACCCTGTGCGGGCCGGGGGTCTCCCCAAACAGCTGTGAGGGGGCGCTGCACGCGAGCGAGCCGCACGCCGCGCCGGCGGCCCGGCCCGCAGGTGAGCGCCCCCGCAGGCCCGGGCCCCGGGGCGTGATCCCGCCACCGCAGGCCGCCCGCCCGGTACTTTGCTAACTCCGCGCGCCCCGGGAGGCGGCGGCTCCCCGGGTCGCGGCCACCGCCGTCCGAACGCCGCGGCGCCCGGGCGGGAGAAGGATCCGAGCCTCCCCCGTCCAGTTGGGCCTCGCCCTGCCCGAGCGCGGAGCCTCGGCGGAGCAGCGGGTAACTACGGGCCCCGCCCGCACCCTCCCGGAGCCCCACTCCCCGGGGCTCACCTGCGGGAAGGAGCCCTCGCGGCGCGGGTTCTTGGGGTAGTCCAAGTGACCCCGGTCCAGCATCAGGTAGAGCGAGAAGATCACCACGCAGAAGATAGCGCTGCCGAAAACGGTGAACTGCCGGCTCAACTTCATGTTTCCTCGATAGACCCGGCGACCGAGCACGGTCCCCGCTCGGAGCCGGCGGAGCGCGGACTCCAGGAAGCGGCGGCCGGAGGCTCCCGGCTCCTGGGCTCTCACCCTGCACGCGCTCCTCTCCGCCGCGGGCGCGGGTCCGGGCGGCGCTCCGCACCTCGTCTCCGGCGCCCCCACGCGCCCTCGGCCCTCGGCCCTCGGCCCGGCCCGCCGCCCTCCCCGCGGCGGGACGCCTCACGCCCGGAAGGGGCCCACTCGCCCTGGCCGCGGAGCTCCGCGCCGGCCGCCGGCGGGGCGCGCGGGGCAGGCGCAAGCAGGGTCGCCGCGCGGACTTGCTGCCGCTGTCGCGAGCACCGGGTCGGCAGGAAAAGTTTTCTCGAGCCGGGCCGGCGCGTTCTCTCCGCCCACGAGTGCGGTCACGGCGGCCCCGCGCCGAGGGAACGGGTCCGCGGAGCCGCGGGGAAGGAAATCAGGCGGGAGGGGCCGGGCCCCACAACTTACAGCCGGGACTGCCGGGCCCGCCCCGAGGCGCCGCCCCCGCCCGCCGGCGGAGCCCCTTCCTGCCGCTGCCGCCGCCGCCGCCGCCGCCGCCGCCGCCGCCGGGTCCGGGCGCGCCCGGCTCTGACAGGACTTTCCTCAGAGTGCGCGCCCGCCGGCCGGCCTCCCGCCCCCGCCGCCCCGGCCTCCGGGCTCTCGGGAACAGGGCAGCACCGGGGGGCGCTGGGGGCGGGCGGCGGCGGCGCGCGGGGGAGGGCGACGGGGCCAGGAGGGGAGCCTCCCCCGGAGAAGCCCGCTCCAGCCGCAGCCGCGAGTCCCCGCCCGCCCGCCCCGCACGCGCGGCGATGGCGGCGGCCGCCGCGAAAGGCAACGCCGGCTCTGCAGCGCCCCTCGGCGCCCGCGCGCCTGCCGCCGCGAGCCCGCAGAGACAGCGGCGGAGCAGCGCCGCGCGGTCAGTGGGCGCCCGCGGCCCCGGCGCCGAGGCGGCGTCAGGCCCCGCCCCCCTACGCGCGGGCGGGGGGCGGGCGCCCCGGCGGCCAATCAGCGCGCGCCGCCCGCCCGCGCCGGCCTCGGGAGCGCCGCGGCTGGAGGGCGGCCTCGCGGGAGGACCGACGCCGGGCCCCCGGGTCCGCCGCGCCCTTTGCCCGCCTCCCTTTCGTCGCCCCGGTCTCCTGACCTCGAGGCCCAGGCCTGCAGGGCCGTGGGCAGAAACTCGTGAGAAGGGGGCTGCGCGTTGTGCTCAGACTCAGCCTTGCCTCCGTTGCCTCCCTGACTTCTGGTCAAACCTGAGGACAGGAGCCCCCCGACAGGTATAGACACCCGGCCACAAAACCTGAGGGAAACCGGCCTGTGCCGGCGGTGTATCCATTGCGTCTCAGCTCAGCTCACCCTTTTTGGCTGCACTGGGAAAATGGATCTGGGCCTTGTGAAGTGAGCGTTCCTCTGCCAGCAGAGGCGGACGCCTTGTCCGTGGAGAAGGCTGAAGAGACGTTCCGGGAAGAATTGCGTTTTCTGCCAGGTTTTGGTGTATCGGCAGGCAGGCAGTGGCAGCATACCTTGCTCTTCCCGTATCGCGCTCCCGTGTTGCTCAGGGGCCAACGGTTAGCTAGCACTTCGCCAACTCTTTTTTTGTAGTTCAGTCAGTTCAGTCGCTCAGTCGTGTCCGACTCTTTGCGACCCCATGGACCGCAGCACGCCAGGCCTCGCTGTCCATCACCAACTCCCGGAGTTTACCCAAACTCACGTCTATCTAGTCAGTGATGCCATCCAAACATTTTTGTAGTAGAGGGGCTAAAAATAGACTCGACCTCCTGAATAACTTTCTGAGCACCCTGGAGGCAAGATACAAGATTCATAGCAAGCTCCAGAGGGCGGATTTTTCACGCGGAATAGCACCGCAGTGCTTTATCTGCCATGCAGTGGGCCAGGCCCTGCCCTCTCCAGTCAGGTCTGGGTCTTAGCCCGGGGAAGGACAGGGGGAGCTCATCTTTAACAACTCTGTCTCCTAACCCCAAGGTTATTTATAAGTCTGACTCCTTATAGCGGCTATTTCTGTATTTTCACTCATCTTACTAGTGAATCTCTCATTAGTCCAAAACCCTGTGGTAGTTAATAATTCTTTTTATTAAGCTTTTTTTATAGTCCCAAGAGATGGTTCAGTTTGATTGGACACCTGGGCTTGAGCTGGGTGCTGAATTCCTTGACAGAATCAAGAGGCTAGGACTTTGTGGTGCTGGGGGCATCTCAGTTAACCAGCCACCTGTGAACTTTGTGGTGCTGGACTACCAAGTGCCTTGGGGCCCCAAGTGGCAGTTACACTGGACTGTTATGGCTGTGAGGTAACTGTAAGGACTGTGGTGTGAGATGTATTCTTTTGAGTTCCTTTGAATGCTTAAAAAAAGAAATAATAAGCACAGTTCCAAGTTACCGTAGGAGATCCAGAGAGATTTTTGTCCAATTCTAAATGAAGCTCATTGATTGTAGCGACAAAATGATATTGCTGAAAATCAAACACATTTTCATTTTCATGTTACTGCATTACAACTTCTATCAAATTCACAGATATGCTAAGTTTCTCATGTAAAGGTTAGAGTACTATTAAATAACAGGATCCCAAAACTTGGAGTGGGTTAGACCCAGAGAAAATGGACAATCTTGAACCCACATGTTTCTCTGAGCCCCTCTCACTATGGGAGTAGGTTGCCCTCCAGTTTCTGAAGAGGTAGGCTTCCTCTGCTTGAAAATTCACCTGGGGCAGGTGCCTTGAAAGGAAATTCACATTCTCCTCAAAAACCATGGTAATCACCTTCTCCCACCAGTGTTGTCACAACTAAAATCAATTTACAGCAAGTTCCTGGGGGTATAGGTGTGCACTATGATAAGGAAGAAGTAACGTACAAGCAAAGGAATGACAAGACTTTGCTAATATATAGGCAAAAACCCGGAGAACATGTGTTTGTGTGAATTCTGAGGTGTTAGACCATGGATGATGGAATGTAATAGTATGCTGAGCCAAGTTTATTGATAGAGTTTTTATTATATATGTTAACTCATGTAGCTAGAGGTGGTTCTAATACTTTACTTGGTTGATTGATGGAAACTTAGACTCATTGGTTGCCTGAAGTTTGTGAGGTTGAAATGCCAAGCTTCCCTGGCATAATGTGCAGCAGGGAATCCAAAATTGAGGGAAATGTTACCCTAGACTTATTGCATGTAATCTGCATACCCATCCCCCAAAGGCCCAGAAGACACTCCCCTCACTGAAGAATTGAGAAATACATCCGTGAGAGGAAGACGTGCATCTCTGAAAATTTATGTGGGTGTTTCCCTCAGTAGGCTATGTATGACTATTCATGATGCCACTATTGAGGTGGACTCATTGATAATGATGGGGATAACAAAACCCCAAATTAGCACAGACTACCACTGATGCTGTGGCACATCTGCCTTATGAAAGGGCAGCAGGTGTGCACAGGCAATCAGAATGCCTTTGCCCACAGAGAGGCCCTGGGAAAAAGAAAGGCAACCTAAGAGAATGCTGTGTGTGCTCAGTCGCTTCAGTCTTGTCCAACTCTTTGCAGCTCCCTAGACTGTAGCCCACCGGGCTCCTCTGTCCATGGATTTTCCAGGCAAGAATACTGGAGTGGGTTGCCATACCCTCCTCCAGGGGACCTTCCCAATCCAGGGATTGAACCTTCTGCATTGCACATTTGGATTCTTTACCACCTAAGTCCTCAGAGAAACCCCCCTAAGAGAATACTACTTGATATTTACTAAGAAGAAAAGCTCTAAATCAGGTATCCAAAATCCAACCTGAGTCACCACAGTGGATTCTCTCAGTTTTTAGACCTATATCGATTCTCAGACCCAGAACCCCTTGATTGGAGGAGAGTCTGTGTACTCTTTAGGAATTACCTTGCACCATTGCCACAGTACATGTTGTAAATGATCCCTCAACCTTGTTCCCCCGAAATGTGTAGCCATATACTAGAGTGGTACTAGAGTGGTTCTGAGGTTTTCTGGATCTTGGATCTGAATTGATGCTAATTCCTGGGGACACACAACACCACTGTGACACTTCAACTAAAGCTGGACTTGATCTTGGTCAGTTGATAGATGAAGCCTTAACTCATATCCAGCTCACAGTTGGTCGTTAGATCACTTGATCCACACACCAACCAACTGTGTAATTATTTTGCGAGGTCTAGAATAGGTCATATCCCCATTTTGGCTTTCTTATCCATGGGATGAGGGTCATTAGAGTAGGAAGAGATAAGTGGTTGCTCCTGGAAATTTCACTCCCTTACAAGATACTAAAGCAATTAATACTGTTACCAGGTCTAAGCTCATGCTGCTTGCTTCACGACAAGCCAATAAATCAAGAGACAATGTGTTGAGACAAGGAATGGTGACTTTATCAGAAAGCCAGCAGACCTAGAGGATGGTGGATTAGTGGGAGTAGTGTCCCAGTAATTCTTGCCTGGATTTGGATGCTGGTTTCTTTTACAGAGCAAGAGGAGAAGATGAAAAGATAGAGTAAAAATGGAGGATACGTTTTTGCAAATATTTGTGAGTTCTGGCCAGATTCTGGAGGAGATATGTTAATTTCTACTTTCCTGCAGATCTTTACAGGTCAGGATGTTTCTTGTGAGTTAAAAAAGGTATTTTATCGTAAGATCAGTCAAGGGAAGCTGGGCTCCCTGAGATGGGCCATTATGTATACTTTAAGCTATAGGCAACATCCCTTAAGTAATTAACTTACAGCTAAAGTAATAGAATACAAAGTTTACAGTGAAAGAAATAGACCCAGTATAGAGTCAGCTTTGCTCTTCCCTGTTCAGTGTCACCAGAAAAGGCTTGGAAAAAAGCACGGGTGCTGATACCTATCTTATTCTCATTTAACTCACCAGTTTGGCCAGTGCAGAAGGAGATCTTAAAAATTGACTGTGGACTATTATAAACTTAGCCAGAAGGTAATTCTAATTGTGGCTGCTATCCTCAGGTGCAGTATTTTTACTGGAGCGAATCAACACAGTACCTGGTACTTGGTATAGCTACTGATGTGACCAATGCTATCTTCTCTATACTTATTTGTAAAAACCCCCAAAAGCTGGCTTTTACCTATCAGGGCCAACAGCACGTTCCTGAGTCCAGGCTTGAACTGCTCACTGCTCAATAGACCAATAAATCAAGAGACAAGTAATTAGAACAAGCAATAGTTACTTTATTCAGAAAGCCAGCAGATTTAGAAGATGGTGGATTAGCGTCCCAAAGAACCTCCTTTCTCTAGAATTCGGGCTTCTTTTACACTAAAATGGGAGGTGCAGTTGGTTATTGCAGACTTCTTGGTGTTAGAATCCTTTGTTCTTACAGCTGTCCATGTAGATCCTATCACAATATTCTTATAACACCCAAGAAGAAAATGTTATTCTCTGTTCTGCAACTTTTTATTTCTATGTGAATGGAAAAGTGTTATATTGTTAGTGATGAGAGTCTTGAAAATGGACTGTCTTATTTATTTCAAGCTATGGGCATCTTTCTCATAGCAAAAGCAATAGAATACAAAGGTTAAAGTAAAAGAAACAGATGAACTATCGAGCCAGATTGCTTCTTCCCTATTACAAGTATACCTCTCCATTCTCCTTACTCTAGCCTACGGAAACGTGATCATCTTGACATTCCATGAAACATCACACAGGTTCATTTTGGTGGTTCATAATGACAACAGTAGGGTGATTGGAGATGATAAGCAGGAAGCAGCAAGTATTTAATACACCTTCATAAGATCTATTTGAGCTAGAGGGCATCGGATAATCAAGAATGAGAGATAGCAACTCCAAAATGTTCCTGCCAAGACCCACACCTCAGGGGCGGGATGGCTTCTAGGATGGTACAAGCTGTATGAGGAAAAAGACATTGAGAGAGAAATCCAAGCAGATGGTGTTGGTTAGAAAGTATAGGGTTGGAAAAACCAGGGACGGGGTGCTGCAGACTTGGGTCCTACCACTCGTCTGGCTGTGGAAGGGAGGCGGCAGCACAGCTGGTAGAGGAAGATCACCTGAAGCGCCAGGAAGCTGAGAACTGGGGGAAGACTCAGTAACCTCTCAACTGTTACATGGAGAACACCTGGCCTGGTGTCTGAGGATGCTTTGGTAGCTGAATACCCATTCTTAACTTGGATCTAGACCCTTAGGCCTTAGGACACAGCTCCTTGGTCCTTAGATCTTACACTCAAGACTGTTGACCTTTTGGATGACTTCCACCAATGATGACAGAACAAGATTAATTTTCTGGACATTAATATGGCTGCCCCAGCTGAGATAATTCAGTCCCGTGTGCTCTCTGTTTACTAGCTAAGAGAAAATTCTCTTCTATGCTTTCCCCAGACTGTAGCTACTTCTCTGAATTTGACTGTTGTATCTATCACACTCTCCTGACCCTACTGCCAAATACTTAACAGATGTTCCTTTGGACACTGAAAAATCAAACCTTGACCCCCATGTCAACAAAACATTGTTGCTGGACTACAGACCTATCAGCAGAGTCTAGTTTACCTGGAGCAGTTCTTACTGTAAAGGCTAGGCTGGTTGGCTGTGATAGGCAGGTTGTTCTCAGCAGCACTGCACCCTGCTCTGCAGGAATAATTTAGGTTTAACCAAGGGCTTTGTCCATCACAAGGAACACTAAATTGACTTGCTCTGATACATGACTCAAAAACACTCCTAATACAGTCTATGCCCCTAGTAGGGGAGGCATGGCAACCCGCTCCAGTATTCCTGACTGGAGTATCCCAAGGACAGAGGAGCATGGCAGGCTACAGTCCGTAGAGTCACAAAGAGCCGGACTCGACTAAAGTGACTTAGCATGCATGCATACAGGGCACTACTTCTCAATGTGGACATCAGACATATACTTGCTTGACAAAAAACAGTATGAACTATCTAATGAAACTGGTTATAGACAACCACATCGCTCCTGACCAATCAAAGTACATTCAAATGCCAACACCATTGCTGCACTGAGATGAATAAATCAGGGCAGGTGGAGCAATGTATCTCCTACATTATAGTGGCTCTCTAAGGTCTGTCTCTGGCTTCCCAGGTGACTCAGTGAGTAAAGATTCTGTCTGCTAATGCAGGAGACACGGGCACAAGTTTGATCCCTGGATCAGGAAGATCCCCTGGAGGAGAGCACAGCAATCCACTCCAGTATTCATGGACAGAGGAGCCAGTCCATAAGGTCGCAGAGCATGAGACACAACTGAAGTGACTGAGCATGCATGCAAGGTCTGTTTTGGTAGTACTGAGACGTGCTTAGCTGGCTTAGCTCTGGTTGGGAGTCTGTTTGCAATTTAGCTTTCAAGTTGGTCTGATCATCCTGCCAGGAGTCAGAGTCTTGGTCACTCTCATCTGAAGTAGTCTAAGACAAATAGAAAATGTTTGGTCCAAGCCCCTGCAGTTAATCAGTAGAGTTAATTAGGTAATCTAATGGGTGGCCTAAATTCATGAAGATAGTAAATAATTCTTTCTTGGATGCGTGGAAAGTCAGGGTTGTAGTTACTAAGAAACAGCTCTGCTACCACTTGACTTCACATAGGTTTACGTAGACCAGACAGCCCAGTCTGACCAGGGTCTTGGTGGAACGCCCTGCAGTCCCTTCTCGGCCAGGGGAGATAAGCTTCTTGTGAGGAGCTGCCATAAAACCACTGCTCCTCCATCTCCCTCATCTCAGTTGATTGCTTTGATTCCTTCTAATTGCACCTTCCTGCAAATACAGCTCTAAGTTGTGTAAGTCTAGAAACTGCCTGGCCGTGGCTGAGACGGCTCTCGGTAGCAGACCTGCCATCGCTCCTGGCTCCGTCTCGGGTCCCCCAGGCCAGTGCCCTTCGGTGGGACTAGTGATGTGGGGGTGACTTGATGTGGGACTAGAGACATGGGGGTGATGCAGTATGGGACTAGAGATGTGTGGGATGACGCGATGTGGGACTAGAGATGTGTGGGATGACGCGATGTGGGACTAGAGATGTGTGGGATGACGCGATGTGGGACTAGAGATGTGTGGGATGACGCCATGTGGGACTAGAGACGTGGGGGTGACGCGATGTGGGACTAGAGACGTGGGGGTGACGCGATGTGGGACTAGAGACGTGGGGGTGACGCCATGTGGGACTAGAGATGTGTGGGATGACGCGATGTGGGACTAGAGACGTGGGGGTGACGCCATGTGGGACTAGAGACGTGGGGGTGACGTGATGTGGGACTAGAGATGTGGGGGTGACGCGATGCCCATACTGTTTTTGCTGTGCAAGTGATACACTGTCTGAGTCCAGTTCAGCCGGTGGTCACTTTAATGGCTGAATCTCTCAAGCTGCGGTAAGCCAACCTAGAAGCTTCAGCTGTGACCCTCGTGGCTGTCTTAGCTACTGCAGTGTTACTTAGCAGCGGCTCAGCCAGTCACTTAGAAGGGTAGGATTTCCCCCAATCTGAAGAGTGAATAAAGCCAGTATAACTCAGCGGAAAATACTCATGTGAAAAACTAGGGGTGAGCAGGGGGAAGTCTTTGATATATTGGGGCAACTAAAGGCCATAGGGGTGAAGTGGAGAGAGATTGAAGACACAGGAAAAAGACGAGTTAAGTAAAATATTGAGATAATAGAGAAGAAGGTACAGTGATGGGGATCATCAGTAGGGCTAGTAGAAAGGATCACTCCCAACAGGAAGCCACCCAAGAAGCCTCCTCTCCATTATTTTCTATCATGCACTCCTGCTATGTTCCGGTCTGTCTCTCACCACGTCTCCTGCCTTCTCTTATTATCATGACTTTTCCAATATCCCCTGTTTGTGAAATTTTTAAAATTTCAATCTCATACTGTTGCCTAAAATCCATCAGTAGTTTCCCAGTACCATCACATCTGATGCTAATCACAGTAGTATGGACCCTAGGTTCCTTCAAGTTCTGACCTCTGCCTTTATTTTTAATTAAAAAAAAAAAAAAAATGAATGCTATTTTCAAAGGTTACTTTCCATTTACAGTTACTTCAAAATGTTGCTTGTTCTCGGTGTTGTACAATACATCCTTGAGCTTATCTTACACCCAGTACTTTACACCTCCCACTCCCCCACCCTTTTGTTGCCCCCCCACACACGGATAACCATTAGTTTCTTCTCTGTATCTGTATCCTCTTTTCTGTTTTACTCACAAGTATGTTGTATTTTTTAGATTCCACGTATGAATGATGTCATACAGTAATTGTCTTTCTCTGTCTGACTTATTTCACTTAGCACAATGCCCTCCAAATCCATCCATGTTGCTGCAAATGGCAAAATTTCGTTCTTTTTTATGGCTGAGTACTATTTCATTTTGTGTGTGTGTGTGTGTGTGTGTGTAGCACATCTTCTTTATCCATTCATCTGTTGATAGACATTTATGTTACTTCCATACCTTGGCTGTTGTAAATAATGCTGCTGTGAGCATTGAGGTACATGTTTCTTTTGGAATTAGTATTTTGGGTTTTTTCTGGATATAAGCCCAGGAGTCTGACCTCTGACTTTCTATCCAGCCTTATCGCCTATCATACTTTCACATACAATCTTCACTCAAGTTATGTTGAACAACTTGTCTCTAATGGGCCAGGCAGACCAGTCTACTATGTATGGCTGTATATACCACACATTTAACATTTCCAAGAAGTGCCATGCATACTACTACTATTGTCAACCTGTATAGTTATTAGAACTATTTTCTGGAAGGTGGCAGTAAGCTGTCTTATTCCATTAAAGTTAATATGACAGTTTTGTGACAAATAGAAGTTAAGCACCACCTTGAAGAAAGGGTCAGTTTTATAAAAACTTGAACAAAGGTGTGCCTCAAATCCTTGTCTTAGTTCTTTTTGTTTAGAATGTCCTTCAGCCTTCTTGTCCACCAGCAAATTCCTACTCATTCCATGTAAGAAAACTCAAACACTATCTCTGTATCTCTTCAACTGTGACCAGGTATTTTTTAATAGCTACTTGTCTCATGGTCTGGAAATATGTGCATTCTTATCCCTCCTCTGAGTTGTCTAGTGGTGGGGTTTTCATATCCGTCTTTATTCACTTGACCCTGAGTGAACGCACGAGGTGTTCTGGATCAGAGGCAGATTCCTTATTACCCCGCAGTGAGGAGGAGCTGCATGCTAGCCTTTCCCAGCTTGCCCTGGGCCTTACCCCAGGACAAAGTGAAGAAAGCCAGTGGAGGTTTTCTTACATAAGTGCCCAGATACTCTGTAGACAAGGGACAGGGAAAAGTAATTTTTATCTGCTTATGAAGGTAAAGGGCTTAGTTGTCCCCCTCCCTTTCCTGAGAGGGTCTCCTTCTTAGCCCAGATGTCTTCAGCCTCAGGGCCTCATCCTAGCTGACATTTAAATAACTAGAGAGATGACCCTCCAGTCTCCCCAGCATGTTCAGAACCAGCCTAGGGTCCTTTCCCAGGAAATAATTTTTTGCTTTGGGGAAGATAAGAGAGGTTTTATGAACCCTTTGGATTATAGCAGCTACAAATCTAGCCCTTATACTATGAGAAAATGTATCTAGAAAAAGTGAAAGAAAACAGTCTCAATAGTGCATACATTTCTATGGCTTAGGAGGCTGGAACCTCATAGGAAAACAAAAAATAAAAAATGTGTGTGTGTGTGAGTCGCTCAGCTGTGCCCAACTCTTTGTGACCCCATGGACTGCAGCCAACCAGGCTCCTCCGTCCATAGGATTTCCCAGGCAAGGATACTGGAGTGGGTTGCCATTTACTTCTCCAGGGGATCTTCGTGACCCAGGGATCAAACCCGGGTCTCCTGCACTGCAGGCAGATTCTCTACCAACTGAGCTCTTCCTGTTTCCAGAAGCCTACATGAGGAAGGCCCCCTGTCATAAAGGCTTCTTCTGATTCCTTCTCCAGGACACACAGCTTTTGTCACTTTGAGAAAGTTACATAAATTCTCCAAAACACAATTTTCTAATGTATCACATTGAGATAATAATAGCTATTTTTCGGCATTTGCTGCAGGACTCAAGAGATAGCACATGACATGTTAGGAGAGCATTCCCCAGATGCCTTCCATTTCTCTGGGAAAGGGGAAAATGGAATCCACAAGAGCTGAATGGGGTAGAGAACGTCTGAAATCACCACCGTGGGAGGTGGAGAGTGGAGTTCACATAGATCATTGGACAACATTGGTTTCTTGTGGAGCAAATCTGCAATTTTCTCTCCCTGGCTTGATGCTGAAGGAAAGTGGACCCTGAGAAGGACACGCAAATGACCCTTTCTCCCAGGATTCAAGCGCAATGGTCATCAAGGCTGTTGCTTGGGGCTGTGAACATATATTCTGCCCTTTTCCTATTTTCCCTACCCATGTAAATACATGTTTGCAATGGAGGTTTATTAAAATGAGCACTCAATGACATCTTGAATAGGAAAAGACACTGGGTGAAGTTTCAAGAAGGACTAGCACCATGCTTCCGAAAATGAGAGGCTGTATATCCAAACAGAAGCCTCAGGTTACATTTGGTAATAACTGGAAAATACCTGTCTCACTCTGTCAGCTGCTTCTGTGATCTGCCTGAGGTCTTCAGTTGCCTAGATGCGTCATGGTTGAGGGAGTAGAGACAAAGTTCTTTGTTTCTGTTCGGTTGCCCAGTAGTGTCCGACTCTTTGCAACCCCGTGGGTTGCAGGGCGCCCAGGCCTCCCTGTCCCTCCCCATCTCCCAAAGCTTGCCCACGTTCGTGTCCATTGCATTGGTGATGCCATCCAGTCATCTTACCCAGTGACGCCCTCTCTTCCTTCTGCTCTCCCATGTACAAAGCTCTAGAACCTTAGAAAATGTTCACGATTGCACAGAACTGTAAAGGATGTGGGTTCAGCTGCTGCACTGCCTCTACCTGTTGAGGCACCCTGCTGAGGGTCCTGAGCATCCCAGGACACACCAAGATGCGGAGCCCAAACTAGCCTTCACTGCGGTCAGTTCTCAGAGCTGGCTTTGCAGCGAGCAACGCTCCCTGCAAACCAATCTCCCAAACAAAGAACTGGATTGCTTACCAAACACTGTGAAAGCAATTCAATACTTCTTGGCTGTGACAGAAAAGCACTGTATATGCGGCACCCAGCTGGATCCCTCCCCTGAGACCTCATGGGGTTTGGGTTAACATGCTAACGCCACTTTGACACACTCCTCTGTCTCTCCTACAGGCATATTCTGTTTTCTCTTGGCATCCATGAGACAGTAACAGGCTCCAGTCTCTTCACATGTCCTGAAACTACCCATCTACCTAAGAGTCTCAGCATTATTGGCATAACTCCACCTCCCTGTGCCTTTCCTGCCGTGGAAGGAAGTGGAGAGAAGGGAGGAGTCAAGTGACAATAAACTTCTGAGAAGGTAGGGAAAGGAGGAACACCTGTTTCTCATAGTCCTTCTCCTTGTTTGAAATTATATATTATTTTGTGTCCATCTCTCCCAGTAGAATGCAAGCTCCTCGAATTCAGGAACCTTTTGATTTACCACTGTACCTTAATGGGTGATGTCTTGGAATGTTGAGGCTTGACAAGTATTTGTTGAAATAATTAGCCAGTTATCTGAGCCCTGAACTACCAGTTGGGGTGAATCAGTAGTACTCATAATAGAAGTCTGCTCTTGAGCTGAGTTTAAACCTATTCATCTTGCCTCAGTGAATCAGTGCCAAATCTTCGTGTTCCTACAAGGTTTTTTAAAAAGTCCTTTAAAAGGAATTGCCCCCCAAATTATTTTATAATCACCTCAATCACTAAAGGACATCCAACATGGGGAAAGAAAGAAATGAACTCTACAAAGTGAGCAACAGTTTGGTGCTAGGTACTACGGTCATGAGTTTGAGTAAGCTCCGGGAGTTGGTGGTGAACAGGGAGGCCTGGCATGCTGCAATTCACGGGGTCGCAAAGAGTCGGACACTGCTGAGCGACTGAACTGAACTGAACTAAGGTCATAGATACTTTGCTTCTGTTGCTTCATTTAATTCTCATAACTCTACAAGATTAGTATACTGATATATATTATATATATATGTGTGTGTGTGTGTGCATATATATATGAATATATAGGAACTTAGACACAAAAAAAGTTATATAACTTGCTTTAGGATAGATAGCTACTAAATGGTATAGCTTTTTTTTTTTTCTGATTTCAAAACCCCTCCCCTATTTGCTATAGCATTGCGTAGAGTTATAATACTTTGCATCTTGTATTACAGTGAATAGACTTTCCAAAATAATATCTAGGATGTGTATCAGTCAGGATTTGGTGCAAGCAGATACAATTCTAAATGTTTTAAGCAGGGAGGTATTTAATAGAGGGTGCTTACAAAAATCCATGTCAGGGTTGAAGAAGTGAGTTAACAGACGAGGCCTGTGAGAATGAATAATTCCAGCACATACAGAGTTGACCTGTCAGTGGAGCTATTACTGCTGAGAATGACCGGAACATGGGGTTCAAGAACATCACCCTGTGATAGGAGGTGGAGTCAAAAAGCTACTGCCCTCATAGCTGCCATAAACTGCCTCTTATCTTCCAGGAGGCTGGGAGGTTGAGTAATGAACTATGGAACATTGCTCTAGAAGAAAGTTTCCATTAGCCTAGTTATAAGAAAAATACAGTCATAAGTGGTCAGGAGGCTTACCTCGACTTCCCTTGTGTTTTCTAAATCTTGCATGAGTATATTTAACTGACAGACCTAATTCATATCCATAACTCTTGGTACTAAAAGTCTGGGACGTGTTTTAAGCTTCCAGCCTCTGCATTATGAAAGCCTCCATAAGAGGACAGTGGACTGGACACTGAGTGGGCCACCCTGTAGTCCTTACCCCAGGCAGCATTTGGAGAAATGAAAATACTTCCACAGGGAGAATGGGTTAAAATGTTCAAAACTGTCTCTGGCCAGGAAAGCTTACATGATGTGATTATTTATTTGAACTCCAAACTCCTAACATGCTCTTAATGACTATGATTTATCCTGGGAAAATAGTCCCTGTGCATATTAAGGCCAATTACATATCTAAATGTACACATATCAGAAATGAGAAAATTATTTGCAATGTGGGATCATCACTTTCATTTTTCTATAGCCCTTTGTTTGCTGGCACTGTTATTGGCTTGAATTTTGAGAAGAGGAGGCTTATTTCCAGCAAGCCCCAGGCCTTTCTCTGGATTCTTCCTGGCTCCGACTTCTCATATGCCAACACAATACTCAAAGAGGAAGGGCTTAGCAGTTTAGTACTCTAAATCTTCAAAGACACTTAGCACATCCAAACATTTTTACATGGAGGCCCCAGAGAAGCAAAAAAATGTGCCCAGGATCTTACAGAGACTAGACCAGAAGCCAAGTTCTCTGGCTCCCTGTCCAAAGCTTTTTTTAATCACAACCTAACCAAGCCTTAGTTTTTTTTGTTTGTTTGTTTGTTTTTACTATTTATTTATTTGACTATGCCAGATCTCATGTGCAGCATGCCGGATCTTTAGCTGCAGCATGCAAGCTCTTAGTTGTGGCGTGTGGGATGGGGTTCCCTGACTAAGGATGGAACCCGGCCCTCTGCGTTGGGAGCTCAGAGTCTCAGCCACCTGAGCACCAGGGAAGTCTCTGTGTGCTTCTTAAACACAGTGATATTTAAGGACGGGGGGGGTGGGGGGGGGGGGGTCAGGTAGAAGGAGAAAGAGATTCCATTCATATCAAGCTTAACGCAGGTGAAATGAAGCTGTACTCTTAGGGTAGTATACTTAGATGTTTAATTATGAGGCAAAGCAAGCAAGTGTTAACCATTGTATCTGATTAGTGGTGGAGTGGGGAACTGTTACTGGAGAAAGGCACGTGCAGATTTCTAGGGTGTTGACAATGTCTCAGGAAACTCAGTTTTCTAGAACTTAAGCTTTTTTAAATCCCAGCATAATGTTTTTTGACTTTTTGGTCTTTAATAACACTTAGTTTTAGTACTTACTGTATGAAAGAGGCAGGCTAAGTGCTTCCCACAGATTATTTCATTTAACTCTCACAAGAACACTCTAGTAGAGGCACTATTATTATGCCCATTTTTATATCTGAGGAAACTGAGGTACAGTCCTTACTAATCTGTCCAAATCCCCAAAGTTAGGTAGCAGAGCTGCTGTTTGATTCACCTGGCCCCAGTGTCAGATGCTTCACTACTCGGCATTGCTAGCCACAAGAAATTTGATGGATGAGTCTAATTATGGACCCCTTTATTGTTATTATTTTACAGTCATAAAAGTTATAGTTATGAAAATCATATTGATAAGAGAAAAAATATAGGTGCAGAATTGTACACATGCATGCACACATGCACAGAACATGATTGCATCTATATTAAAAATATATATGCTTATGTATAGAAAGACCAGAATGTGAAACACTGTTAGGATGATGAAAATATAGGTATTTTTTTGCCTCTCTTCTCTGGTTTCCAAATTTATTTTAAAGTAGCCATATTAAATTTATAATGGGAAAATGTGCTATAAAATAAACTTCCCATTTACCTGAAACATAAAATTTCATTTCCACACTCTTCTTTCCTGCAGCTTTGTGTAATCTTTTAGAAGCCTCTTCTGTTCAATGAGTAACTTCATTACTAAATTGATGGCACCAGATCATTCTAGCTATGCAAATCACAGACCCACAGCCAGCTCAGGAAAAGGCAGATAAAAGATTACATTAAAAATTAAAGCAACGTGTGGCGATGTGGAGATAATGTGCGTACAATTATTTCTACATGTTTAATATTTATGCAATTACAAAGCCAGTCACGACAAATCTTAAATCTTGAGTCATATTCCTTTTGCCCTCTGATATTTTTGACCTTGAACCGAGACTGCCAAATATATCTAAAAAAAAAAAATGGCTGTGGAAGAAGCATTTCCTTTGGCCTATAAATGATAAATGTGTTTTTCTTAGAAAGTGATCTCATTTCTTCCTAGCCTTTCTTTGTTTATTTTCCGTGCCTGGTATTTTTTTAACTCTGTTACGTTCTGATCACCCTGGAAAGCGCTGGGCCTTCAGTCTTCCACAGTTTGGTTGTGTTGTTTTCTGGTGCTGCTGCTGCTGTGATGTGTTTTCTGTCAGAGGAAATTTACAGGCACATTAGCCTACTTGACAGGCACAGTGAGCCACTAGGCTCTCCTAAGGAGAAACCACTACGTGCTGTGATGAGGCTTTCTGCGTCTCTCCATCTCACCCTCCCTCTTACACCTTAGAACCCCACCACGACTCAAATAGAAATCCCTGCCACTGCTGCTTCGAGGTGTTGCCTCGGATCCTGGATTTAACTCTCTGGTTCCCGGTAACAGCTGTACATTGGTTCTGCATTTATTAATTCATGTCTGCAGCAATCTGACCCTAGCAGTTTGTGGAAAAAGCCCATGTCTTCACTCACAGCCATGTAGATACCAAGTCAGGAACGGGTGGGGAACGCTTTTGTTCCCATGATGTTATCACTGACACAGGCAGGGGAGAAAATCCAAGATCTCTTCAAACGGAAAGCAATATCATTGCATTTTATGGAAGGCATTTAGAGAGAATATGCTAAAACACTTCATTTACTTTCCTCAGTGTGTCATAGAAAAATGGTCAAGAAAAATCAATAAAACTTATTAAAAATTCAAAAACATAAATTGAGACATAAATGAGAGGGTAAACTGTTTCCTTGGCAGATTCCAAATAAATTAGACTATTACCCTACAGCCACTGGGAAACCAAATACCTGTGCATTTTTGGTTTCACATATTATGCTACCCCTCAGGGTGAAATTTGCTGAGATCAGTTCTGGTACTGCTGGATCTGGTTCAACAGGGTGTGAGCATTCAGACCCTGACTTCATGTGACTGTCTCTTCAGTTTAAAATTTTTCAGACCTTTTAAATAATTTTTGAAGAGTGATCTTATTTTGATAATATTCCCTTTATCCTTCGTATATTTGACCATAAGCATGTAACTGTGTAACCTATAGAAATTCTTTAGAAGGATGCTCCAAAGTCACATGTAAGTTTCTTGCTTGATTATCTGCCAAGAAGCAGAGATATTTACTAAGCCAATCCATCATACTGGTCTGAGATGCTCTATTTGTTGAACGAATAAATAAATGAACGAACTTTGTGTTATCCGGACACCAGGACTAGGTAGCTTCCTGGTGGATTTATTTTTTAGAAAATTTACTAGGAACATTCTTAGTTTGGCTTCCCTGGTGGCTCAGATGGTAAAGAATCTGCCTGCAGTGCGAGAGACCTGGGTTCAACCCCTGGGCTGGGAAGATTCCCTGGAGAAGGGAACAGCTTCTGGCAGTATTCTGGCCTGGAGAATTCCATGGACAGAGGAGACTGGTGGGGTACAGTCCATGGGGTCACAAAGAGTCAGACATGACTGAGCAACTAAGCAACAATAATGATATTCTTGATTTGGTCTTGTTCTAGTCAGTTCAAGTTTCTATAACAATATAGGCGAGATAGCTTATAAAGCGCAGAATCTATCACTCACAGATTTGGAGGCTGGATATTTGAGCTCAGCATGGTCGGGTGAGGGCCCTCTTCCAGGAGGCAAGCTTCTCACTGAGCCCCTGAGTGTCAGAAGGGGCTGTGGAGCTCTGTGGGATCTCTTCCTTTGGAGAACTAATCCTTTTCTTGAAGGCTCTAACCTCATGACTCAAGCACCTTCCAAAGGCCCAGTTCCTAGTCCATCACCTTTGGGGGGTTCAGTTCAGTTCAGTTCAGTAGCTCAGTCATGTCCAACTCTTTGCAACCCCATGAACTGCCGCACGCCAGGCCTCCCTGTCCATCACCAACTCCCAGAGTTTACTCAAACTCATGTCCATTGAGTCCATGATGCCATCCAACCATCACATCCTCTGTTGTCCCCTTCTCCTCCCACCTTCAATCTTTCCCAGCATCAGGGTCTTTTCAAATGAATCAGTTCTTCGCATCAGGTGGCCAAAGGATTGGTGTTTCGGCTTCAACATCAGTCCTTCCAATGAACACCCAGGACTGATTTCCTTTAGGATGGGCTGGTTGGATCTCCTTGCAGTCCAAGGGGCTCTCAAGAGTCTTCTCCAACACCACAGTTCAAAAGCATCAATTCTTCAGCGCTCAGCTTTCTTTATGGGCCAACTCTCACATCCATACATGACCACTAGAAAAACCATAGCCTTGATTAGACGGACTTTTGTTGGCAAAGTAATGTCTCTGCTTTTTAATATGCTGTCTAGG
Source organism: Cervus canadensis (assembly GCF_019320065.1). NCBI lineage: Eukaryota > Metazoa > Chordata > Mammalia > Artiodactyla > Cervidae > Cervus > Cervus canadensis. The sequence goes on from NC_057389.1 coordinate 2,749,390, forward strand.
TTGGTCATAACTTTCCTTCCAAGGAGTAAGCGTCTTTTAATTTCATGGCTGCAGTCACCATCTGCAGTGATCTTGGAGCCAAATAAAATAAAGTCAGCCACTGTTTCCACTGTCTCCCCATCTATTTCCCATGAAGTGATGGGACCGGATGCCATTTTGTGAATGTTGAACTTTAAGTCAACTTTTTCACTTTCCTCTTTCACTATCATCAAGAGGCTCTTTAGTTCTTCTTCACTTTCTGCCATAAGGGTTAGGATATAAAAATATAAATTGCGTTGCAATGACGTGCTCGGGCCACTACAGCCCCCCCCCTCTCTCGGGCCGCGCTCTGAAGCAGCCCCTGCGGCCAGCTGCAGCTGTGTTCACACCTCTGTCCTGTCCCTCCACTGGGAAGACACAGCAGGTTCTTCAGCGCTGCTAGCCTGCTGGTCCCTGGAGAGGTGACTCCCTGCTCGGGCTCCCCAGGAGTGAGATGGGGGTCGCACACTCCTGCCTTTGGAGTGGTTCTTTCCTGGTCTGGTGCTCGGCAATGACAGTGGCTCTCCTCTTGGCCTTTTGTCCCTCTGTAATGACTGCAAGGGTAAAAAGAGGGACCTGGTTTTCCAGATTGTCAGGATGACTGGGATCTTTCCAGCTAGCTCAGAGCAATGGCAGCATGCACCATTAATCTCGCCCACCATCTGGAAAGTAAAGAATACCTGAAGAAGAGGAATTATTCATCCTCGCACAAAGAAAGCCAATATGGCAGTCACTGGACTTTATACATAGCCATTTTCCACCTAAACATCTTTAGAAATAGAACATTAATCCAGGGTGATTTGAGGAAGATTCTTTCTGAAACATGAGGCCAATTTAGGTAAAATCCGAGGTGTCTTTAAACTCTTTTTTTTTAACTGAAAAGGTTGTAAAATAATGATACATTTTCATGAATAATATAAATTTCTGTCTGCATCTAAACAGTGGGAGATTTCCTCTAATTTTAACACTGAAACATTTTCACAAATAATCATCAAATGCCTACTTTGTGCTAGGCAGGCACTATTGTAGATGCTGGAAATATAGATTAATGTGCATATAAATATTCAGTGTGAAGACTGTGTATAGATGCTGAGAATTCTTCAGGCTCTCTGATGAATCCATTCACATTTTTCTGTACCCACTCATACTTTAAAATGTAGTCAGGTGAGCTATCCAAATTGTGGGTTTCACTTGCCTCCCTGAGCCCCGAGGACTAAACCAAAAGCATTAAATGCCAGCTGCTTCATTGCCAACCCCAGCCTGGTGGATGCATTTTCACTGGGATGAAAGTGTCCAGGCGTAGAATTTTATCATCACCCCAAAGTCCTGAGGAGTTTTTCTTTCAGTCCCAAGAACTCTTTACTTGAAAGTCAGCACCCGGGTAGATTAATTGCCAAATGGTACCTTAAAACATGGAAATATTTGCCAGTCTGGAGGTCTTCACTCATAGCCATCTGGGGATTTGCTACAAAATGTATAGAGGGGGGAAATTACTCTTTTGGAAGCCTGGCTGTCAAAGAAAATCCAAACCCAGGAGCTTTTCTCCCAGGAACCCCTATGACATTTTATTCTTTAAATAAATCTTTTCTTCCTCTCCTTAGGTGCGAGATTGACATTTTAAGATCAATCATGCCTCTGCTTTGCAAGGTTGGTAGACTTAGAATAGGATAAATGGAAATTAAGCAAAATTTCCATTTTTTTGAATAAATATGATCAAAATAGCTATATTCTCACTCAGTGTAAGAGAAGGATGGTCTTCCCTCAGTGGTCATTCTCATTACTGTGGTTATCTCAAGACCTTTTGATGTCAAAATTTCCCCCTGTTTTCTCTAAAGGAACCATTCTGAACATCCACCTGCTGTTTGAATAGCCGCATAAAGCAAAAGACTCTCATTCTATGTTTTACTCCATCGTCACCAAGGATGCTTTAGTGTTCCTGACGCGGTCACGGGTGACCAGCTCTTCCAGCCCCTCATTATGGGACGTTTTAGCTGGTTACTAAAAGCTATGGTTGAATTCTTTCCTCCTGTTTATATTATTCAGCCATCCCTCTTCTTGTTCAAAATGATCTTGTTTCAGTTGGCTAGCTTGTCTGAAAATTTCAGTGTTTGTAACCAATTTACAGTGATATTTTAAATTATTGAGGCTCTTAGGCTGCTCAGTCAGTACACATTTATTGTGAGTCCACTAACTACCAGGCATTGGAGGGGGTGCTGGGTGCTAGTGAATTCCAGGGTGCATGCTGTGGTCAAAGGAGCAACCGGATGAGGGCAGGAGGTGCCATTCTAGAGACAGCCTTACCCTGACGTGTGTGGCCTGCGCAAGGCCATCAGCCTCTGGGATTTCAGCCTTCCCACATACAAAATAAGGGGTGGACAGAGCTTCTCTGACCTCAGACCCTAACATTTTATGGTTACTGCTGATCTCGTTCACTCATCACCCTGGAAACCCAGTAGCCTTCCAAAAGTGAGTGCTTTTATAAGCCTTCCCAAAAGGTCCTAATTCTAATCCAAGAAGCAATTTTGTGCTAAAATGAATGTTTTTCAAAGACCCAGGAAGAAATTTAAAGAAAGGGTTGTTGTTGTTCAGTTGCTAAGTCGTGTCTCACTCCTACATGTGTGTTTTTCAGTTTACTGTATATTTGAGCATATTTTCCCCTTAAATCCTTGCCTACTTTCTAGTTGCTAGGTAGTAGAAGGGAATAATTTCAAGTATGGAGGGTCAAATAGAATTCCAAGCACCATAGTCTTATCTCCTCAGGATAATAATAAATCAAAGATACAAAAACAAGCCATGAGTCCAGATATTTCTGCACCTAAAATAGTGACAGTTCATCAGGGCATGTTAAAACTCTCTAATTTGTGTCATTTCAGTAGTTCCAACAGTGTTCAAAGCATCTGAGACTCCCTAGTATTATTGCTCTGTATTTATTTGTATTGACAATAAAATTAATGCTTCCTTATTTACGATTCACTAGATATTCTAATATCGTATGAGAATTACTTTTTATGTGTTTTTTTCTCTATATAAGATTTCTTTTACAAAACGTTTTTTAAATGCAGAGATGGCTGGATGGCATCACCAATTCAATGAACCTGAGTTTGAGTAAACTCCAGGAGTTGGTGATGGACAGGGAGGCCTGGCAGCTGCGATTCATGGGGTTGAAGAGAGTCGGACACGACTGAGCGACTGAACTGAACTGAACTGAAGTTTGCAAAAATATGCAACAGTTTGGTATTGGGACCAGGCAGATTGTTTGAAATTCAGAATGAATCCCCAATTTCTAACATAAAAAAGCAGAGGAAATAAAGAAAACTTTGTATTGCTTTTTAGACCTTATCTTCCTGCATTTGCGGTTAGTTTCTTTCAATTTCTCGTGTGAAAGAACACAGTCACTTACCATACACCAGTGACCAGAGGGAGGAGGATTCTCATTTCTGTTTCTTCAAAAAGACCCCACATACACATCACATATAAAAAACTTTATATAAAAAATGAAGAACAGGTGATAAGGTACGAGTTATATTGAGTGGCTCTCTCTACTTGCCTGACTTGCTAAGAACATTTCACGGCTTTCTCGTCTCTCTTCCTTCCCTCTCACTGTAAATGTCAGAGCTGATGACTGACTTTCCTGCTGCCTTTCATGCGAACTCCTAAGGCTTGCACATCAGCCGACTCCGGGAGCCATGTGCCTGTCCCCTGCCCTTGCTCACACAGGTTCTAATGGGGCTGAGGGGCCGCAAAGGACATGCAGACGCTGTACAGCACACTGATCCGAGGAGTGAAACTTGAACGGGCGGATGTTAGACTCAGCGCATCAGCTCATTTCCCTCGCCTTGGCTCACGGTACACGGCAGCCACCCGCGGGACATTTTGCCTGTTGAGAGGATGGCAGAAGGGCAACCTGTCAGGTGACAACAGTGGAGGAGAAAGCAGAAGTGTTTGCAGAAACCTTCCTGCAAGCCAAGATTCTCCTCCCTACCTGAAATGCTGCTGCTCTTTTAAAATAACATTTCAAGATATTTTACCGTTCTAAAATGAGTTCCCTTCCCTCATAATGATCCAGTGTAACATTCTGTTATACCTGTTCTCTAACCTTCACATAGTACCTTATACTCACATTCTTGTTCTGTCTGATCAAAAATTATGAAGCAGGTTTAGTGGATCTGTTGGGATGTGTGTGTATACACACACACACACACACACACACACACTCACATATATCCAAATGCCATGTTGATTTAGAAACATGGAAGAATGAAATAACTATAGTGATTAGCATTTTTGAGAATATGATATGAGCCAGGGACTGTTCTCTCTCATTCACACACACACACATAAACACGCACTCACATTCTCATTCGGAGAAGGCAATGGCACCCCACTCCAGTACTCTTGCCTGGAAAATCCCATGGACAGAGGAGCCTGGTGGGCTGCAGTCCATGGGGTCACTAAGAGTTGGACACGACTAAGCGACCTCACTTTCACTTTTCACTTTCTTGCATTGGAGAAGGAAATGGCAACCCACTCCAGTGTTCTTGCCTGGAGAATCCCAGGAACGGGGGAGCCTGGTGGGCAGACGTCGATGGGGTGGCACAGAGTCGGACACGACTGAAGTGACTTAGCAGCAGCATATTCCCATCTAACACAGTTTGAGTTAGAAACTGTTAGCTCCATTTTCTAGGTGAGGAAGTTGAGACCCAGAGAAATTGAGTGACGTGCTGAGGGTCACACAGCAGAAGGTTTCAGCGCAGGCTTGCTAATCCACGCCCAGCACTCCTTTGCCTAAAATTGAGATGCTCCACACAGCCCCCAGAAATGATGCAACATGTGTGTTCTTTGGGAACTCACTTCCAAACAATAACTGAACTTGGGTGTTACTGCCAAACTTAGGAATTTTGTGACAATTCTGTCCCCTGGAGAAGTGAAAGCTCTAAGAGTCACAGCTCCTCAGAGCAAACTCCTGAACCTCATGCTCTGGGACTGTGCCAGCCAACGTGATAGCAAGTGGCTATTAAAATTGAATTCAAATTAAATTAAGCTAAGACCACCAGCTGCACTAGCCACATTTCAAACACTCGGTAGCAGCATGCGTCTAGTGTCTACTCTGTGAGCTAGCGCAACTATGGGACATTTCCACCATCAGAGCAGTACTGCCCCAGGAGACGGATAACTGAGGAGACACAAAAGAGTAAATGATCCTTGGGTCCCTTCTAGAAAAGGAACTGATGTGTGTTTCCAAGGAAGAATGCTTATCAACTGCCTGCTGGGTGCTAGCTGCTGAGGGCACAGTGATCCATACAGACCGATTAGGCAAGCATGGTCTCTGCCCTTTCTGGAACTCACGGTCTGTCTGAGCCAGTCGCCAGGATGAGCCCTGCAGTGAGAGGGAAGGTCTGACATGCCAGGAGACATAGAAAACCCGGGAGATGCGGGGTCAAGGGTCAAGGAAGGCTTTCTGAAGGAGACAAGAATCTAAACTAAGACCTTGATTGTGAAAAAGCTGAAGACGCAAACACAAGAGGAAAAGATCAAAGGAACAGCCTGTGTGAAGACTTCTGACAGGGAGAGAGGGTGCCATGCTCCAGAGGAGTTTAAACAAGTCAGTAAAATTGCTTTCTCTATTCTGTTTCTTAGGATCAGAGCTTGAATTAAAAAAGGAAGAAAAAAATTTTTTTTGCAAAGTCAGAGTTATTTGGCACAAAGGGAGGGCAGTAAAGAAAGAAAAGGCAAGGGGCAGCTCAGAGCAGCCTTGCAGGGCCAGGGGTGAGAGGTGCTCTCCCACCTCCACCGCGGCCGAGGCGCTCTCGATGAGGGCCGTGTGCCAGACACCACGGCCGGACAGTTCGCTAGCATTGTTTCTTCAGTCCTCATCCTGAGCCGAGCCATTTACTTCATTTACGTAATTTGAAATTGGTAGAGCAACCCATGAGACAGAACAACAGGACTCATAAGCTCTTTATTTATTTGCTGAGATACCCGGCTGTAGAGGGTCCCCAGTTCCTGCCCTTCCCTGCCCCAGGCTAGTACCCCCTGAGATGACCAGCTAGAGGAAGGATTGAACTGACGTGAAGGCACAGAAGCTGAGCCAAGGTGAAACCAAGTAAACCTCTGCTGCAGAGAAATTAGTTTGCACCAAACTAAAAGTAAAGAACAACTCCCAGAAAGAAACACGTGACTAGGGGACACGCCCTCTCTCTTTCAGAACTGACTCCTAATAATGATTAGCCATTTACCCATACTGATTAGCCCCAATAGAAGAGTTGTGTGGTTTTTAAACTTTTCCAGAAGAGCGTTAAACTAGGAACACTTGTATTTGTCGTCTTATCTAGCAATCTTCAGACTGACTCAAAACATTTATGACTTAGAGTAAGATAGTTCAAGCCAACTTTCCTCACAAACTTCCCTTTAAGATTGCCTCAATCTGTTGAAAACTGTTTTATGACTCAACCCAGCTAAAATTTCAGCAGCGCATGTCTTCGGATAAAACGCTTCATTCACATCAAGCAGTAATTAAATGTGCAGGGCATGAAATAAGCAGCAAGCTTGGCTTCAGAGCCTTCTTGCAATCTGTAAGCAATCCAAGATAGACCATATGCCTTTAAATCTAGATGACTGCATATGTATCCAAGAGAAAGCTAGCTGCCATTTCTGCACAAGACTCATCAAAAGAGGAAAGAAGACAGATTTATGTTGCTTGTCTGATAAATGGATGGTAATATATATGTCCACTGATACTTGGTAAACTGCCCTTAACTTTCCCTTTTGCATTCTCAATCCCATTCTGCTTGAGGAAACATCCAAACTGACATCTCAAATCAACATTGTTTTTAAGGAGCTCATTGCATTGAGCTGAGGTAGCCATTTGGACAGAGAGAGGTTTTGTCTCTCTAGCAAGGGTAGCCCCCTTCTTTTTTTGTTTTTTTAAAGAAACTTTTCCCCCATTCCATACTGGGACTGTGCCACCCTGACTCCTGCAGACACTCGCCACACCTGGGTGAGGGGAGTGGGAAACTGGTTCGGTCATAAACATGTGACATACGGAGCGTGTCCCAAACTGAACCTTCCTCGGGATCGCTATATACACATGGGAAGGAGAAGTCCTCTCTCCATGGGCTTGCTAAGCCAGGAAGACGTGAGGATGGAGCTGGTGTCATCTTGCTGCCGAACGAGAAGAGTCTTCTCTATGGGAACAGTCAGGAAAGAAAAGCAGAGCTGGAACACGGAGACGGAGGCCTGCCCTCACTGCCGGCCCCGGGGTTTCTTCAGGTCTGATGTCATCTCATGCGGACTGCGTGAGGTAAGCAGTGTCTGCTGACACAGAGGTGCCCAGGGAATGTTGTCTCCAGTCTCTTCTTCCCTCTGACTTTGGTGGCTGCCAGACAAGGGTTCAGGCCATCTACGGCGGCCAGCGCTGCTGTTCTTTGTTTTATAGGAAAGCTGGCCAGACAGACTGGACAACGAGGAGCACGCAGTCGGCTGCCCAGAGCGGTGCACGCTGCCTCTGCGCTTGGCAGGTTCTCTCTTCAGAAACGACTGTTCTTTGCTCGGCGGCCTCTCACAGCGTAGGCAACAGTCCACTCCCAATCAAGCTGCTACACAAACGGCACTTTATGCCCTAAGAAAGGAAGGAGTTGGCCTGGTCAAACCATGAGTGGACCCTACCACAGGACGCAGGCTACATAAGCGCCTCAGAATGCAGTTTTCCAGTGGCTAACTGGGTGAAGCTCCCAATCTGTTCTTGTTTGCCATTTTCCAGTGGCACCATTCTGTAGAAAGCAGACAACCTAGACTGTTAAAAATGTAGAATTCAGTGCCTTGACAGTGTTTAACCTCACGAAGCCCACGCATCATGGGTGGTGCACGTGTGTGTGCTAAGTCGCTTTAGTTGTGTCTGACTCTTGGCAACACTCTGAACTATATAGCCTACCAGGCTCCTCTGTCCATAGGCTCCTCCAGGCACGAATGCTGGAGGGTTGCCACGCCCGCCTCCAGTCATGGGCGGTAGTTAGTGCTGAATATTAAGTGATCTAAAATTCGGTTAAGATCAGGCAAATAAAATCATCACTGCTGAGTGATGTTTGCAAAATACGCATCCTCTCATCCCTGCACAGTTGTGCAGATAAGTGATTTGCTTGCACAATAAATGCTGTTGGTTGATTATCAAATTGGATTGTTTATGGGATGCAATCTGTGTAGTACGACAATCTTAAAGGTAATTTCTGAGACCTTATGTTTGTGAAATTTTCAGACTCAGTAAAATACCGTAGAATTTGGAACCTGAATGGATCTTATAGATGCAAGAAGTCAAGACTCAGGAAAGTTTAATGAGTTGTTAAATGGTGAGGGGGGACCTTCAGCCGCGTCTTCCGGTTTTCAGTTGGGCCTCTCTGTCGTACCGCGCTCTCTGCTAGACAGGAGCACCGACACGAGGGTGGCGAGGGACCCTGTAAGGCAGCTGATCCAACCTGCTCAGCCGTGAGCATAAACTGGGGCTCAAAGACACGGGGTGCTCGCAGAAGTTCAGTAAGGCATTAGGCTAAAATTTATTGACTCCTGGACCAGTGTTGGTTCTTGGCTGCACTGGATAAGTGTGCTTTATCAGACTTAGTTGTAACTACAAGTCATCCCACCACTTAATTTCTGTCAGAGGGTGAGCAAGTTAGTAAACACCTAGTCATCACCAGAAAAATCTGGCAGCGGGTAACATCTAGAAATAAAATTTTTTAGAGAACCAGGGTCTGCTAGTCAAGAAATAATGTGGTGAAGTATACATACACAGCAGAGCTGAAGGACTAATCTGTCAGGCATGTTGTGGTGTTTTATTTTTCCCAGAGTCACTGACATCTAGAGGCTGTGGCTATCTTTGATAATGAAACCTACCGGCTTCAGTGAGAAGGCCTTTAAGTTGCCTACAGCGTCCCGTCTCTTCTCGGTTCTTGCTTCCTGATTTATTCTGATATGGTAGGCAGGGTTAAGCAAAGAGTATTTGTCCCGTTACAAAGTTCAGCGCTTTCTACGCTCCCGTAGGATATGTGTACCCCAAGTGGAGGCCGCATTACTGTAAATACGTCTCTCTGTGCTCCAGCCCCCAGCCCTGAGTCTCCCTCGCTCTCTGAAAATCAGAAGAGCTCTATCTAAGGAAGTGGGGGAAGGTGGAAAGCAAGCCTCTGAGCTGCCTGTCCGCCTACAGACGCACATTAACATTGTTGATCAGCATTGCAGACTCGGCTCGGCTTCCCAGGGAGTTGGTTTGTAGCGACAGAAAGCGTTTCAGTCCTCTCCAAGCAGTGCTGTCCTTGGCGATAGCCAGAAGGAGGGGTTCTTCGCGTTTATACCTTTCAGCAATCTTTGTACAGTTTTTTGAGTTGCTAACAGTAAGATCAAACTCGTCGAATAAAGTCATGTCAGGTTAATGAAGAATTATCAGCTGCTTGTGCTATGCCCAACATTGTCCTGAGTCCTACTAGAGTGGCAAAAATAGTACTGTCTTTACCCTTGAAGAGCTTACCACCTTCTTGGAGCAACAGTATGTGATAACAAAAATGGTACAAGGCTGCCCTCCCTTGTGCACGCTCCTAGTAAATTCTGGTACCGTGACCCTTAGCCAGTGGGGCATAACTTGTGAGAGCAGTCCAAAGGCCAGGGAGGAAAAGAAGGTTCTGATGAGCCAAGGACGGACGTGAGGGCTGTTTGACATGAGCTCCTGAGTAGAGTGGTTTCTGGGGTTTTTTGTTTATTTGTTTGCTTTGGCTTCCTGCACCCAAGACTCTTAAGGCTGCACTGTAAAGTGTCTGTCATCCCACATGCCACCCCTTGGTCCATATGTGGTTTGTTATGTGGCTTAGAAAGTGGTGGTCTCAAAGCCTCGGAGAGACAGTAAGAAATAGCCCACTGGTGAGCTTGCTTGAAACACCTTGGCCTCAGACACAGGGATTGTTATGGATATGAACAGATGCCTCCTTCTGGTCCTGAGTGATTAGCCTAAGATCAGACCTGCAGTCTTGACTGCTTCATTATGAATAATGAGAACATGGTTTTTATTGTTGCTTTCCCTATTTTTTTTTTCCTTCCACAGCCTGTGTCTTTATCTTTCATACAAATAATTCCCCTGATGGATCCACCCTATTTGTTCTTCAGTTATATTCTGATTTATCTAAGTCTTGGGTAAACGAAGCTGAGACAACAGTCACAACCCTTGAACAAAGAATAATAGTCAATCAACCCGTTAATCGTTGAAACTAAATAGATGTACCTGCCAGCTCCCCATTCTGAACTGCTTATCCAGGCTCCATTATGGTTACTGTAAGGACCTGGGAGACACACTCCAGCTAGTGAGCGTTCCCATAACTTATCTAACTTCTCAGAGTCTTTGATTCCTTATCTCTAAAATAGAAACAATAGTAATCCTACCTCCTAGTGATGTCAGGAGGGTTAAATGTGCTACAGCAAGGTGCTAAATACTGTGAATAAGCAATTGGGGCTTTAATTTTTAATCATTTTCCTTAATGCTGATCTTAATGCTCTTTTCAGTTGAATTTTACTGTGTCAAAAAGCGTTTGAGGTGAGTCAGAGGAAGACCACAATACACTCTGCTGTTAGTACAGTTCAGTTCAGTTCAATTCAGTCACTCAATCGTGTCCGAGTCTTTGCGACCCCATGAATCACAGCACGCCAGGCCTCCCTGTCCATCACCAACTCCTGGAGTCCACCCAAACCCATGTCCATCGAGTCGGTGATGCCATCCAGCCATCTCATCCTCTGTCATCCCCTTCTCCTCCCACCTTCAGTCTTTCCCAGCATCAGGGTCTTTTCAAATGAGTCAGTTCTTCACATCAGGTGGCCAAAGGATTGGAGGTTCAGCTTCAGCATCAGTCCTTCCAATGAATATTCAGGACTTTAGGATGGACTCTCAAGAGTCTTCTCCAACACCACAGTTCTAAAGCATCAATTCTTCAGTGCTCAGCTTTCTTTATAGTCCAACTCTCACATCCATACATGACTACTGGAAAAATCATAGCTTTGACTAGACAGACCTTTGTTGGCAAAGTAGTGTCTCTGCTTTTTAATATGCTGTCAAGATTGGTCGTAACTTTTCTTCCAAGGAGTAAGCGTCTTCCAAGGAGTAAGCTGTTAGTACAAGAAGAGGCAATTCTGAGTTTAGGCACAGGCCTGTGCCAGTTGAACTCTCACGGAACTTTTATTATTCAGTCAGTAGTACAATCATACCTAGTGATAAAGAATAGCAAAGTACCTGCTACTCCTCCCCACCCTAACAAATCAGTCATTAGTTTTCTATGTTCTTTTTCAAATTTGTCCATCATCAAGCATAATTTTGCAGTTGCACATATAGCAGTTGGGATCCATTCAAAAAAGCAAATAAGTCCCCTGACAAGCAGTTACCAACCGCCTGCTAAGTGCCACTGTTCTGAGGTGCTGAGATCACGAAGAAGAATACACCTTGAAAATTGATAGCCAATCTAATTAAAATACTGGGTTTTATTCTGGTAGTGTATTTTTTCTGAAGGGTAAGAATTTTCACATGTTGCCACAGAGGAATGGAGGAAGAGTCAAGAAGCAGAAGATAATGTGTATTTCAGAGCTGGTAGTAAAATAAAGAAGTGGCTGGAGAGTGCCTGATCCGTCGACGTGTGGCAGCTGAGCCCCTTCTGAGGCACAGGAATGTCCTGCATTGGGAATTATTTATGTCACAGAAAGGGTGAAAGTAAGTTCGTGTAACACATGTATCGTGGGGTATCTGCAATAGTGATGACTTAAGAAAGAAATTAAATAAATAAATAAATAAAAGTCAATAAAAGTATGAAAAGAGACTATTTATGAGATCGACGCCATTAAGAAAATGAAAGAGATGAAAACTTAAAGATAAAATTGTTCATATTCACTATTTTATGCTAGTAGGTACCACAAAATAAGAGAAAGCCAACCAAAAATGAGAAATCTATCCATTCACAGAAAGGTAAGAAGTCAGTTTCCATTTTAAAAAATTGTATAACACTCAAAAGCAACAAAACCCAAAAACTCTACAAAAATAAATGAGATAAGTGGGAGGCATTTGGAGCATTTTGTAGGAGAGTTTTTGAATCCTCTTTTTCACTTTGAATTATCTCACTGCTATTATTGCATTTCGTATGGGAACCACACAGACAGTTATGCAATGTACACAGTCTAAGCTGAGATCTTACTGATCCATGGCCTTTCTGGTAAGCATTCGTTGTCATCAAAAAGAAAATTATCTAATTGGCCATCAAAATAATCAATCTTCCTAAATCATAGCAAACTCTTACCTAGAAATGAAAGCATAAATATGTTTTACTGACAAGAGTAGTGATGCTAGGAAGGCTGTTGTTTTAGTTAACTCGTTTGTTGAGCACTGCTAGAGAAGCAGAGTATGAATTGTTATTGGGACAGAGCCTGGCATGGGTTGGATATTGGTGAATTTCAAGTCTCTCCTCTGGTCAATTGATGGCCATTACTCAATTACAGGATAGACAGTTTAATTGATATCCATCATTTTATTAAAAGTAACCTAGCATATCCCATTCTTTGGATCAGAGAATTAATATTGTTAAAATAGCCATATTCTCAAAGAACTCTATTAATTTAATATGATCACTATCAAATTATTCATGACATTTTTCACAGAGTTAGAACAAATGATTGTAAAATTTATATGGAACCATGAAAGACCCAGAACCATCAAACCAATCCTGAAGAAAAAGAACAACCCTGGAGGCATAACCCTCTGAGACTTCAGACAAGATTACAAAGCTACAGTAATCAAAGCAGCATGATGTTGGCACAAAATCAGACTTATGCATCAATGGTACAGAATAGATGGCCCAGAAATAAATCCACATACCTAACATCAATTAATCTTTGACAAAGGAGGCAAGAATATGCAACAAAGAAAAGACAAATATTGTTAGCAAGTGGTGTTGGGAAAGTTGGACAGCCGCATGTAAATTGATGAAGTTAGAACACTCCCTCATATCATACACAAAAACAAACTCAAGTGGCTAAGAGACTTAACTAAGACGTGATGCTGTAGAAGAGAACGCTGGCAGAACATTCTCTGACATGTGTTGCAGGAGTGGTTTCTTAGGGCCATCTCCCGAGGCAGTTGAAAAAAAATAAGCAAATGGAATCGAATCAAACTTACAAGCTTTTGCGTAGCAAAGGAAACAATAAACAAAATGAAAAGGAAACCTACAGACTAGAAGAATATATTTGCAAACAATGCGACCACCAGGGGCTTAGTTTCCAAAATATACGAACAGCTCTTAGAACTCAATAACAAAAAACAAACCCAGTCAAAAAGTGGACAGGAGACCTAAGTAGACATTCCTTCAAAGAAGGTCTGCAGATGGCCAATAGATGCATGAAAAGATGCTCAGCATTAGAGAAATGCAAATCAAAACAACAGTGAGGTACCACCTCACAGCAGTCAGAATGGCCATCATCAAAAAGTCTGCACAAAATAAATGGTAGAGAGAGTGTGGAGAAAAGGCAACCCTTCCTACACTGTTGGTGGGAATATAAGTTGGTGTAGCCACTATGGAAAATAGTATGGGGTTTCCTCAAAAAAATAAAAATATTTTTAAAACTTAAAAACATAAAAATAGAGTTACCATATGATCTAACAATCCCACTCCCGGGCCTATATCTGCAGAAAATTAATTTGAAAAGATACATGCATTCCAGTGTTCAAAGCAGCACTGTTTACAATAGCCAAGATACGGAAGCAATCTAAATGTCTATCAACAGATGAATGGATAAAGAAGATGTCTGTTACTCAGAAATAAAGAATGAAATAATGCCATTTGTAGCAACATGGATAGACCTGGAGATTATCATACTAAATAAGTCAGACAGAGAAAGACAAATATGATATCTCTTATTTGTGAAACCTAAAAATGATACAAATGAACTTGTTTACAAAACATAAATAGACTCATAGACATAGAAAACAAACTCATTGTTACAGAAGAGGAAAGGTCAGGGAGGGATAAATTAAGTGTTTTGGATTAGTAGTTATAAGCTACTATATATAAAAACACAAGGTCCTATTGTATGGCACAGGGCACTATATTCAATACTTACAATAAACTATAATGGAAAAGAATCTAAAAAGATTATATGTAACTGAATTATATATAACTGAATATATAATACTGAAGATTTTATATATATATATATATATATATATGAATTGCTGTATGGTACACCAGAAACTAACACTTTAAATCAAATATACTTCAATAAAACAGTAATCTATCAAAGAACTTCTAAATATCTTAAATGTTGATAAATTGAAAACTGAAAATTATAGTACATCCAGTGCAATGCAGTATTGATCAGCTATTAAAATAACATGTATACAAATATACATGTGTACAAATATACATATATTTAAATATTTTACAGAAATCTCATAATTAACATGGATAGATAAGATGTTAGATACTCAAGATGTAGAAAAGTATTCAAGATAACTATTAAGTAAAAAATAATTATAGTTATATACTGGATCATATATATACCTTTTTAAAGGGAAAATACATATCTAAATATAATTATTTCTGGAAAGATACACAAGAGATTGTGAACAGTGACTACCTCTAGGAGAAAAAGTGTGGTGAGAGGTATATTTATGCTTTTCAGAGTACATACATTCATATTCTTTAAAGTTTTAGCTATGAGCATGAATTAATTACCATAGGTAAACTAGTTAAAAACTGAGAAAAATTTACTAAAAAATTGTAAAGACAGTTAATGACAAATATCAGCTATTTCAAAGAAAAAACTGAAAACTTAATAAAGGGAAATCATCTGGTCAAAAAAGTGAGGTAGATAATTTTCAATGGAAATAAATTTATCTCATAATTCTAAAAACAAACAGAAAATAAATGCTGAACAATATGGTAAACACATTAGTTGCCATGTGTTAACAGTACTAAGTTAACAACAAAACTGTGAAGCTAATGGTTCCCTTTCAGTCAGTTGCTTTAATTATCAAGAATCAAATATATAAATGAAACTTTTCTCAAGGAGCTTTATGAGTCTCCCCATGAATATGCATCTGAAAGACAGAAGGCTTCTTCCCTCCTTCCTAACTACACTCACTCAAAGTTCTGCCATCCCTGTCAACAGATGCTCACTACTGAAGGGAAATTCAATTTCATGACCCACTTAAAATATCGACATCTAAATGTAGACATTCCTTTCGTTGGAATAACTGCTGTGACCATACCCTTACGTGGTAAAGGCAAATTCAAAGGGATATATACATTTTTGGAATGCATCAAATGGTACTTTAAATGTGGCACTTGGAAAGGGTAGGCTTTGGGGTGGCAGGAGCTATCTCCTTGCTGTACGTATTCTGGGCCAATACTTGTTATCAGATGCATCTAATACTTCTCTCCTTTCAGTATTCATGTTAATATCACAAGGTATTCTTGTAATGTGAAGTTTTGTAATGACAGCGGAAGGGGCAAAATAAGAATGCCTGAAACCACATTGGGGAATGGAGATATGGAGTCATAAATAATTAATTAGGCATACAAATACTACTTGATCCTGTCAGTAACCCCAAATCTTTCTCATCCAAGGACTGATGATGTCTTGAGCCTGGTCCCATTTGGATGCTCACCTTCTTTCACGTCTTCCATTGATCCTCAGCCAAGTCCTTTAACTGTTATCAGTAACTACTATTATTAATGATGACTCTTGACACCATATATTGGGAGCCTAGCGTATGTCAAGCACTGAGCCAACCACATTGTATATAGCTTCCAATTTCTTATAATTCCACCAGGAAGTGTGGGCTCAGACAGGACACCCAGTTAAAAACTGTAGAAGCTAAGATGGGAACCCTGGTGTACCACTTAGGGTTCTGGGTTGCAAACACAGTAATTCTGATTCTGGTTAACATAAAGTAAAAGGGTAGTTCACTGAAAGAATATCAAAGACCTCACAACATCTGTGTGTATCTTTCCAGAAATTTTACATATGTGTGTGTGTGTGTGTCCCCTTTCATAAATGTATAGTATTATGCAGAGAAATAGGCTCAGAACTAAGCAGAGCATGAAAGGGGAGGCTAGGTATTCAAGCTCAGCCCAAGTCATGCCACTTGTTCATAATAGAAAAAGACATGCAGACAGCGAGTGGCCATCAGGGAGAATATGGCTGAATAAATCACGATGGAATTAATTGAATATAATGCAGCCACTAATTAAGATGAATAATGCTCTCCCTGGTACCATGGATAGATTTTCATGAGCAATTGCTGAGTGAGAAAAGCAAGTTGCAGAAAAGTGCTTATACCAGAAGTGACTGGCTGAGGCAGGGAAACGCTGGCAGGGGGTGCTGGATGAGAGTTGACGGAATCAAGAAGAAAAGGCAAAGGAAAAATCCTAAAGAGATACACCATACGTGTATAATTATATTTCTGCATTTATGTGAAGTCATGTTTATGTAATACATGTAATGATTTTTTAATGCTAAAGGAAGGGTAAAGGGTCTGATTAGGATTCAGTAACCCCTACTGTCACCCTCGACATAAGCTCTCTGCATCTGAACCTTTTCTGGATTCTTGGCTCCAGAAGGAGAGCATCTAAGGAAGGAAAGCATCTGCTTGGGCCTGGGCAAGTGTATCAGTCAGCTCAGCTGCGTAACAAACTACCTCAGGCTGGGTGCCTTAAACAACAGAAAACAGAAGTCTGCTCCTGTTAGTTCAGAGACTGTGAGTCGACAGCCGAGACTTGGCCGAGTCGGCTCCTGTGAGTGCCCTCTCTCTGGCTGACAGGTGGCCTGAAACTCAGAGTACCCCGACATGACCTTTCCTTTGTGTGCCGGCAGAGATTTCTCTTTCTCCTTCTCCCTCCCCTGCCACTCTCTTTCCTCCTCCTCTTATAAGGCCACTAGTCTTATTAAATTAGAGCCCGACCCCTGTGATTTCATTTAACCTTAATTACCTCCTAAAGACCGTATCTCCAAATACAGTTACACTGGAGTTAGGATGTCAGCACATGAATTCTGTAGGCACACAATTCAGTCAGTAACAGTAAACCAGCTTCTTTGTTTTTTCTTCTGTCACGGGAATCTAGATCCTGACTTCCACTTGACCTATACATACAGTGGCAGATTCTTCAAACATGAAAAAGTGATTTGGCAGGATGGCACGAGACACTTGACAAAAATGTAGACGTCTGATTCCAAAGCCTGTGCAAACTTTTCACAGTTAGACAATTTCTGCGGAGAATTTCGGTCTCTGTTTCAGTAAGGTATATTCAGGCTTCACCTATGGAGTCTTGAGCAAGTTTATGCCTATTGCATTAGCCACCAAAGTTCCTAATTTGCTATTGTACAGACCAAACCTAATCTGCTTCTAGAATTAGCACCTTCAAGAAATAACACTGAAAAAGGTATACTTATCATCGTACGGGATTGGAATGCAAAAGTAGGAAGTCAAGAGATACCTTGAGTAATAGACAAGTGTGGCCTTGGGGTACAGAATGAAGCAGGACAAAAGCTAACAATGTTTTGCCAAGAGAATGCACTGGTCATAACAAACACCCTCTTCCAACAACAGAAGAGAAGACTCTACACATGGACATCACCAGATAATCAATACCAAAATCAGATTGATTACATTCTTTGCAGCCAAAGATGGAGAAGCTCTATACAGTCAGCAAAAACAAGACCTAGAGCTGACTGTGGCCCAGATCGTGAACTCCTTCTTGCCAAATTCAGACTTAAATTGAAGAAAGCAGGGAAAACCACTAGACCATTCAGGTATGACCTAAATAAAACCTCTTATGATTTACAGTGAAGGTGGCAAATAGATTCAAGGGATTAGATCTGGTAGACAGAATATCTGAGGAACAATGGACAGAGGTTTGTAACATTGTACAGGAGGCGGTGACCAAAATCATCCCCAAGAAAAAGAAATGCAAAAGGACAGGATGGTTGTCTGAGGAGACCTTACAAATAGCTGAGAGAAGAAGAGAAACTAAAGGCAAAGGAGAAAAGGGAAAGATATACCCAACTGAACGCAGATTTCCAGAGAAAAGAATAGCAAGGGGAGATAAGAAAGCCTTCTTAAGTGAACAATGCAACAAATAGAGGGAAGCAATAGAATGGGGAAGACTAGAGATCCCTTCAAGAAAATTGGAAATACTAAGGGAACATTTCATGCAAAGATAGGCACAATAAAGGACAGAAATGGTATGGACATAACAGAAGCAGAAGATGTTAAGAAGAGGTGGCAAGAATACACAGAAGAACTGTACAAAAAAGATCTTCACGACCCAGATAATCACGATGGTGTGATCACTCACCTAGAGCCAGACATCCTGGAATGTGAAGTCAAGTGGGCCTTAGGAAGCATCACCGTGAACAAGGCTAGTGGAGGTGACGGAATCCCAGTTGAGCTGTTTCAAATCCTAAAAGATGACGCTGTGAAAGTGCTGCAGTCCATATAACAGCAAATTTGGAAAACTCAGCAGTGGCCACAGAACTGGAAAAGGTCAGTTTTCATTCCAATCCCAAAGAAAGGCAATGGCAAAGAATGCTCAAACTACTGCACAATTGCACTCATCTCACACACTAGTAAAGTAATGCTCAAAATCCTTGAAGCTAGGCTTCAACCATATGGGAACCAAGAATTCCAGATGTTCAAGCTGGATTTACAAAAAGCAGAAGAACCAGAGATCAAATCGCCAACATCTGCTGGCTCACAGGAAAAGCAAGAGAGTTCCAGAAAAAGACCTATATCTGCCTCATTGACTACGCTGAAGCCTCTGACTGTGTGGATCACCATAATCTGTGGAAAATTCTTCAAGAGATGGGAATACCAGACCACCTTCCCTGCCTCCTGAGAAATCTGTATGCAGGTCAAGAAACAACAGCTAGTACCGGACGTGGAACAACCACAACAGCCTGATTCCAAATTGGTAAAGGAGGACATCAAGGCCGTATATTTTCACCCTGTTTATTCAGCTTCTATGGAGTGTGTCATAGTAAATGCTGGGCTGGATGAAGCACAAGCTGGAATCCAGGTTCCTGGGGAGAAATATCAACAACCCCAGTTATTCAGATGATACCATTCGAATGGCAGAAAGCTAAGAGGAGCTAATGAGCCTCTTGATGAAAGTGAAAGAGGAGAGGGAAAAAGCTGGCTTAAAACTTAAGATTCAAAAAACCAAGACCATGGCATCCGGTCCTATCCCTCTGTGGCAAATGTTGATTTAGTCACTGAGTTGTGTCTGACTCCTGCAACCCCATGGACTGTAGCCCTAAAGGAAATTAACCCTGAAGATTCACTGGAAGGACTGATGCTGAAGCTGAATCTCCAATACTTTGACGACCTGATGCGAAGAGCCGACTCATTGGAAAAGACCCTGATGCTGGGGAAGATGGCAGTCAAGGGGAGACAGGGACGGCAGAGAATGAGATGGTTAGATAACAGCACTGACTCAGTGGACATGAATTTGAGCAAACTCTGGAAGATAGTGGAGGTCTGAGGAGCCTGGCATGCTGCAGTCCACGGGGTCACAAAGAGTCGGACAAGATTTAGCAACGAAAGAACAACATAATCTACTGTGCCACTGCTTCTAGGTATTGGGATTGAAAGAGAGGCACTTGAGAGATATCTTTTATATTTCTATGTTTTCTCTCTTTGCTTGCTGTGATAGTAGGAAGGATTGTTCAGACCACCCTGCCTTTTTGGAGAAAATATTCATTCATACTTGAAAAAAAAAATCTTATTCTGGTCAGGAGTTATTTTTCTTATCTCACACGTCAAATGTGAGTTTTTGCTATTATTTCATATCCACCTCAATGGATTAAGTCACTATACCTAGAAATTACTATTTTTCAGGACCCCTTGGTAAGCCAGAAATACAAAAGGACTCCTCAGTGTCTAGTCCAAACATAATTTCTATGAGGCTAAGACCCATACAGTCATTACTCACGGTAAAAATTCTTGACTCTTGAAAGTCTATTGGATATACGCAGCAGATGGTACATAATGGATGTGTGTCTGGGTGTGTGTGTTAGTCACTCAGTCATGTCTAACTCTTTGTGACCCCATGGAGTGTAGCCCACCAGGCTTCTCTGTCCATGGAGTTCTCCAGGCAAGAATACTGGGGTAGGTAACCATTCCCTTCTCCAGGGATACTAAAATTCAAAACTATATTTAGCAACATGCCTCTGAAATAAAAATAAGCCAGAAAAGTGCAAAGAAATATAAATGCTATGCTACCATTTGTGTAGAAAACAAGGGAAATAAGAAAACATTTATGTATCTACTTATCTCCACAAAAATAAGCATAGGTATGTATTATTGATTGAACTGTGTCCCCTTAAAATTCATGTGGTGCATTACTAACCCCCAGTATCTATGAATGTAACTGCATTTGGAGCTAAGACCTTTAAGGAGGTAATTGAGTTAAAATGAGACCACTAGTGTGGACCCTAACCCAGTGTGGATTTATAAATCCATTCAGGTAAATGGCGGTGCTTTAGTGGGGGAAATGTTTTTGGTATACAGCTTGACCTAAATTCAAAGGACCTGCACACCACTCCAGACTGAGCACTTCACTATCAAAAATTCTAATATCACATGGCTTGCAGAATAACCATCAGAGCTGAACCGTCTGGTTAAGAACAAATACTATTGTTTTTTAGATTAGTAGAAATGCACTGTTTATAATATCCATCACAATGTGGTGAGACCAGGAAATCAAAACCCGTCACCCAAGCTTTGCTCCTTTTGGGGGAGTTCTGGGCTGGTGCTGCACTCAGATACAGCAGCAGCAAGCTTTTGGCAAAGGCTCACTCCAGGCGTCACTGAAGGGGACAGACATCCGGTTCCCAGCGACGGCTGACCAGCCGGAGTGCCGGGTAACGGCAGGGGTGCTGAGGGAGCGTGTCCCCGCTGAGACATGAGAAATAGAGTGGGTAAGCATTTGAGCAGAGAAGAACTCGCAAGGTTGGTGAAAGCTGTGTTTTCTGAGGGCTCTGTCGGAAGGCCCCGGGCTGACAGGTTGATGAGGGGCTATGAGCTGGGGCGCGGTAAGTGCCTGCGCGACAGGAGCCTGCGTTCCAGCCCGGGTTTGGAGTTGTGAGACTCCCTTTGCGTTTTGCTGACATCCTTGTCGTTTGTTGTAAGATGTAAGAATTCCTTAGGGTTGATGTAAAGTACCAGCATTCCCCAGTGGCTCAGTGGTAAAGAATCTGCCTGCCAATGCAGGAGATGCAGGTGCGATCCTGGGTCAGGAAGATCCCCTGGAAGAGGAAATGGCAACCCACTCCAGTGTTCTTGCCTGGAGAATCCCATGGATGGAGGAGCCTGGTGGGCTAGGTGCACTGGGTCACGAAGAGTCAGATATGACTTAGCGACTAAACAGCAACAGCAGATAACCGAGTCTGACGCGTCCTTAGAGGAGGGTGTTAGCACACACAGAGACGCCAGGCGCCCCAGCTGTCCAAACAAAGAAGAGGCAGCATTGCAGGCTCCTTGGCCTTGGACTGCCACCCTCCAGCACTGCGAGGAAGGAAATTCCTGTGACAGAAGCCAAACAGCCCATGGTGTCTTGTTATGGCAACTCTCCCAACTAAAGCAGAAGGATGAGCCAGAGAACAGTGAACCTGGTTCCTTACAACGGGGACAGTAAGTAGGGTAGGAGAGAGACAAAAGGAGTTCCACGTCTCTCTCTATACCTTTTAGCATAGTTCCGACTTTTGGAAGCATATTAGTGTTCCACCAATTGGAAATAAAATTATCTCACCAAGATGAAAAGCGGGAAAAGACTACAATGGAAAACCACCTGCCATAAACAAATAAGTGTGTTTCAAACGTATGCCGTAACTACACTGAAGCGGGGGGAAAGTTCGCATCAATAGCACCCCTTAATGTAAGGACCAAGGGCTTCTTAGAGAAAGAGCTGCTTACAGGACAGAAGCAGAATGGGGCAAGATGAACCTGTAATATTTTGTCATGCCAGAAGTAAAGGAAGTGATTTTAAAAATAGCAGGTCAGTTTGAAGGTGGTGGCACCAGCCAAAAGTGATACAATTTTAGTGCCAGTATAACTGAGTACAGTGATGAATTATAAACCAATTACAAGATAGAAATGCATGCATTCATACTGATAATAGGTGGATAAATCGATAGGGGATAAGGAGGGCTCTTGCTTATAGTAGAACGCTGAGTATAGAGTGGCAAACATGGAGGGGAACTGAAGCTGGATAAATTTTAGTCCCAAAGATTGCCCCAGGATAGAGTCACCAATAGATGCTGAATAAGGGGTAATTTTGATGGGGAGCAGGGTATTTGCATGGTCTTCAAGAAATCCTCATAGGTTGCTTAATAGTTACAAGGTAAAAAATAATGACTCTCTAGTAAACAAATAGTACACCTTTTCCACATAATCAAAATTAACATCACCAAGGCAAATAGACATCATACCCTTCTAGATACAATACATTGAAAAGGACACAACATTGCTTATGTGATATTCTGGTCAATAATGTATAACCTGAATCAAATCAGAGGAAATATTAGATAACCCTAAATGAGAGATATTGTTGTATATTCTTATATACTTCAAAAAAAATCAATAACATGAAAGACAAAGCCTGTTTCAACATTCCATTGAAAGGCTGATACATAAATGCAATATTTGGTTCTGTACTGGATCCCATGCTGGAGGGAAAAAAATGCTATGAAGATTTTATTTTGTTAATAGGTAAAATTGATAAGTGGATGGTAAATTTGTTTAAATGTAGTTTCATTGTATATTTACTGAAGTTGGAACCTATTGTGGTTATTTACATAAAAGAATGTCCCTAATATTGTGAAATATATTAATATGCTAAAGTATTTAGGGATAAAGAAGGTGATGGTTACATGTTACCCTCAAGTTGATGATGAAAATATTGTATATATATACACACACATCCATACATGTATATGTATATACACAAGATGGATGGATGGATGGATAGAAGGACAGGTAGAAAGGAAGCAAAGACAGCGCTGGAGGAAAATAGTAGCATAGGTGAATCTGAGTAAAGTGAGTGTTGGGTTTTTTCTGTAGTATTCTTGTATCTTTGTATACGTTGAAATTATTTCCAAATAAAAACGGTAGGTTTTTTCATTTGTTTGCTGGGACTTGTATGTTTCTTATACATTTGGGAAAGACACTTTAGGTAAAGGGCTTTTTCATCTGAAAAGTTTCCTGTTTAAGAGTTGGTCTGAGTGAACTGTTTTTCTTTCTTTTAGAGGACACTGATCTTAGAGAAGATGGCAGTGAGTAGGAAGGCAGCTAAAGAAGCTTGTTATGAGCACTGTTTTGATCCAGGAGAAGATACTTTTTTCTTACACTGATAAGTTGTTAGCTTAAGAATGAATAAAATTGTCATGGGGAGAATATGAGATTGTAAATTATAACAAATTTATTTATAGCTTTAACATTTTACTTTAAATAAATGACAATGTGTAAGAGAAAACAAACTACTTTCCAGAGAACAGGTATGGTATCTTTGAGGAAAAAAAAAAGAATTCCGTTGCTTCCTTAGAAACCACCGTTGTCCTCTAGCGCTTTTTCCCGAGTTGTGTAAGAAACAAATTCAGTTTTCTGCTCCGCTGTGACTGTCCGGAGTCCATTTTGCTCCGGTCCCCCCCTCCCTCCCCTCACTGTGAGTTAGAGAGAGAGAGATCCGCGGAGGCCAGAGCAGACACTCCCCACTTGCTCACACGCCTAGGTTTGTCTTATTTCAGTCACAAGACCTTGTGCTTGTAATTATTTTAAGCTATTAATTTGTAATTGAACTAGTCCCAAATGAAGGGCTCATCTCTAAGATAGTTCTGTTAGAATTTTTACAAATAGTCATATTCAGGTATGTATATTGATTGGAGTGCTACAAAGGTCATAAAGACTAGAGTATCCTAAGGCAGTTCATAAAATATGTGTATTCTTTTTCAGTTTAGAATATGTTTTACTTGTGCGACTTTTTGTTATGAAAGTGTTCAGACATACACAAAAGTAGACAGTGTTGTATGATGACCCCCACACACGTCACACGGCTTCAGCGGTCATCAGCATGTGGGCGCCTGGTTTCACCCGTAACTGCCATCCGCACCTCTCACCCCCACTGGATTATTTCCGAGCCAACTCTCAGATATTATTGTGTTTATAAACGCTTCAGCATGTAGCCTGTTGGAAAATATCATTATTACCCTGAACAATAAGTATTTAAAGGCAATTTTAAAGTAAAATTTTATTTTCAAGCATTTGGTTTTTTCCTGCTTGCTGGCATTTCTTCTTGATCTGTCTCTTTGGCCCCTAAGCCTTTGTGTACAATATTGAGACAAATAAAGGGAAAGGCATTACTTAAAGTCCAAGAAACTATGCCCCAGATTATAGTTTACACAGTTATGCTCCTAACCTAAAGCTATTCTTAAAGTTTTTTTAACTACTTATTGTAAAATGAAACACATACAGGAAACTAAATAAATGGGTACAGCTTAATGAGTTATTATGAGGCTAACACCCTTGTGACCTCCACATGGGTCACCAGAAAACCCTCTCCACACGAGTTGTCCCAACATCAGTGGTCCTGTCCCTCAAAAGCAACCACTAACTTCATAATTACCCCCTGCATGCTTTACTTCACAGTTCTGTCACCCCGAAGTACAAGCCCAGACCCTATAGTTCTTAGCCTTGCCCATTCGTGTTTAATTTGGTGTACCTTTTTGAAGCTACATGTTCTTTAAGATGGGCTACATGCTTCTCCCACTGAATAATCACTACTTTCCCCATCCATGAAAAGTAATTAGCTTTTAAGCATTCTTTCTTTCAATGTACCACTACTATAAAATGTATTCAACTAAGCCCACACAAAAAATAAAAGCAAACATTTCTTTTCCCTGATGTAAGCAGACAAATTAGTCCAAAATACTTTGATCTTGATTGAGGTGGCAGGCACAGAGCACATTTTTATAGTTTCAGCCAACACTGGAAGGCCTGACAGTATTTCATTGTATTCTGAATAACTTCTGGTGGCAAAATTTCCTCTTAGTTGTCATGACGATATTCACATTCTTTGCGGAAGCAATTAAGAGAGAGTACCTGGGAGATAAAGAAAGAAAGAAAAAAAAAAAACAACTTCTAGACCAAACACAAAGGTGTTTATTGAGGATAATTACAGTGAAATAAAGACTAATACATTTTGATCAGTTCCAGGGAGAACACTTTTTTGAAAATCCTTCCATCTCTGTTTTCATTGGTTAGGGAAACATTATGGCCTCATATCAGCTATGTGATTGAAGGAAAATATAAAAGAGAGCATACCTTAAAATATGAGTTCCCATTTTGTATTCTGTCTTTTCACTAAGTCTGTTATGTTTACACATCATAAGGTAAAAAATTCAGAAATATATCTATGCTGCAAAAAGGGTGTCCATTTTAGAAATGGTGTCAGCAAAAGCTTCCCTTCAATAAGATAATAAATAATTTTAAGATATTTTCCTTCATTTATATTTCATAGACTTAGAAACTGAAGAAAGTCTCCAGCGTTAGCAGTCATATTTGGTAAATGAGCACAAGAGTAACATTACTGCTGGTCACTTGATTCTTGTTAAATGTTTTGTACCTTGGTGAGAGTGATAGATTCTAGAATTTCACTATTTTGTTTCCCTTCAGTTTTACTTCCTGCTTTATTTCTCGGTTTTCAGAAAAATAATCTTGTGTCATTGATTATCCACTAGCTATAAAATCAATCATTAATGTGAAAAGTGATTTTCATTCTTTTAAAACGGTTTCACAAGGCCTGAAAAAATAATCCAGATTATAAAAAGCCTTGAATGTGCTAATAAAATGCACCATTGTTTAATTTGTGTCATATTTATTGCCCCAAAGAGAGTTAGCTGGAGAAATAACTGTGCTACTGTTATCATGCGTTTACATCAAAGAGTTTTTATGTTAACCTATATTTTTCCATCAATATTATATATGGCAATAAAGGTCCAACTGAATAAATATCTGTCCTTGTGAAGTTCTGAGGCATTGTTAAACTATGCTCTAAATTTAATTCTCACTGAATCATATCACTTGTTTTCCCTCGGAAACTTAATGATTAGAAGTCTTTGTTTGTGCAGTCTTAATATTACCTTAAACTCTTGAGGATCCTAACCAAGATGTGACCTCTGTCTCAAGTTTTATATTTCAAATTCCTTTAAGATGAAAAAAAAATGACTTCGAGATCTAGTCACCATTTCTCAGCTGTCAAAACTGTCTTTTCTTTCTGTTGGCAGAGAAATATCACATTGCACGCCTTTGTTTCAAGGTCGTCTGTCAAGAGTCTCAATTTGCCTGCAAGTCCTGATGGATCTGAAACATCAATAAGTGTTCATCCCTCCCTTGCAATATAAAACTGAGCCTGTTCTGACGTCACTAGTAAGACCATGAGCACTTTTTTAGCAGTTTTAGCGCTTTTTTAGTTTTTTAGCGGTTTTAGCAGTAAACACTCAAAAGCATCACATGTACTTCTCATCTCTTCCTGTCTTGAGAGGGCGAAGACGTCTCCTCTGAAGGAACAGAATCTTCCGGCATCTTCTCTTTGTCAAACAGCTCTCTTCCTAAGGAAACACGGACCTTTCTATACACTGAATCTTCTTTTCAAATATGGTTTTTTTTTCTGTCCCTGTTGTGAAAGAGACACTATGTCCTGCCTGGACTCTCCATAAAACGTCCCTTTCATGTGCATCCTTCCTGTTTTTGTGGAATTTAAAGCATTCTTTACATTGATACACTCAACAGCCATCTGGACTCCACAGTAGTGGGCAGTTTATTAAAGAGAAGTTTTAAAGGAAACTGTTAAGAGCCTATTTTATTCTCCACATTGCAAATGTAAGGACATCAAATGTCAATGAATTTATTTTTCTGTGATACTGGGTCCCTTTTTGTGCAGAACATAAGCCCAACAATTTTTTGTGAAGTGGAAATTCTCATGTCCATGCCCAGGAAGCCTAGACAGGCTAGGCTACAGCTAGATAAGTTATTGAGTGCATTTTCCATAATTACCATTAATTCTGATCATTGAAACATTTTGTGAAAGCACTCTATTTTATTAGGTCGACACTCTTCTTCATATTTTCCTCTGGTTCATTTCAGCTCAGTTCAATCGCTCAGTTGTGTCCGACTCTGCAACCCCATGGACTGAAGCATGCCAGGCCTCCATGTCCATCACCAACTCCCAGAGTTTACTCAAACTCATGTCCATCGAGTCCATGATGCATCCAACCATCTCATCCTCTGTCATCCCCTTTTCTTCCTGCCTTCAATCTTTCCCAGCATCAGGGTCTTTTCAAATGAGTCAGCTCTTCTCATCAGGTGGCCAAAGTGTTGGAGCTTCACCTTCAACATCAGTCCTTCCAATGAATATTCAGGGCTGATTTCCTTTAGGATGAATGGGCTGGATCTCCTTGCAGTCCAAGGGGCTCTCAAGAGTCTTCTCCAACACCACAGTTCAAAAATATCAATTCTTCGGTGCTCAGCTTTCTCTATAGTCCAACTCTCACATCCATTCATGACCACAGGAAAAACCATAGCCTTGACTAGACAGAGCTTTGCTGACAAAGTAATGTCTCTGCTTTTTAATATGCTTTCTAGGTTGGTCATAACTTTTCTTCCAAGGAGTAAGCGTCTTTTTATTTCGTGGCTGCAGTCACCATCTGCAGTGATTTTGGAGCCCAAAAAATAAAGTCAGCCACTGTTTCCACTGTTTCCCTGTCTGTTTGCCATGAAGTGATGGAACCGGATGCCATGATATTAGTTTTCTGAATGTTGAGTTTTAAGCCAACTCTTTCACTTTCATCAAGAGGCTCTAGTTCTTCTTCACTTTCTGCCATAATGGTGGTGTCATATGTGTATCTGAAGTTATTGATATTTCTCCCAGCCATCTTGATTCCAGCTTGTACTTCATCCAGCCCAGCATTTCTCATGATGTACTCTGCATATAAGTTAAATAAGCAGGGTGACAATATGCAGTCTTGGTGTACTCCTTTCCCGATATGGAAGCAGTCTGTTGTTCCATGTCCAGTTCTAACTGTTGCTTTCTCAGGAGGCAGGTCAGGTGGTCTGGTATTACCATCTCTTGAAGAATTTTCCACAGCTTGCTGTGATCTACACAGTCAAAGGCTTTGGTGTAGTCAATAAAGCAGAAGTAGATGTTTTTCTGGAACTCTCATGCTTTTTTGATGATCCAGTGGATGTTAGCAATTTCATCTCTGGTTCCTCTGCCTTTTCTAAATCCAGCTTTAACATCTGGAAGTTCATGTTTCACATACTGTTGAAGCCTGGCTTGGAGAATTTTGAGCATTACTTTACTAGTGTGTGAGATGAGAGCAATTGTGTGGTAGTTTGGACATTCTTTGGCATTGCCTTTCTTTGGGATTGGAATGAAAACTGACCTTTTCCAGTCCTGTGGCCACTGCTGAGTTTTCCAAGTTCTCTGGCATATTGAGTGCAACACTTTCACAGCATCATCTTTTAGGATTTGAAATAGCTCAACTGGAATTCCATCATCTCCACTAGCTTTGTTCATAGTGATGCTTTCTAATGCCCACTTGACTTCACATTCCAGGATGTCTGGCTCTAGGTGAGTGATCACACCATCGTGATTATCTGGGTTGTGAAGATCTTTTTTGTACAGTTGTTCTGTGTATTCTTGCCACCTTTTCTTAGTATCTTCTGTTTCTGTTATGTCCATACCATTTCTGTCCTTTATTGTGCCCATCTTTGTGTGAAATGTTCCCTTGCTATCTCTAATTTTCTTGAAGGGATCTCTAGTCTTCCCCATCCTATCGTGTTCCTCTGTCTCTTTGCACTGATCACTGAAGAAGGCTCTCGGGTCTCTCCTTGCTCTCCTTTGGACTCTGCATTTACGATGAGCGTGTGTCCTTCTCCTCCACCAGCTTGTAGGCCCCATTTTCCTCAAAGCCATTATCTTTTATCCAACAGAGGGCAAGAAATTTTATTTATTTATTCTGCCATCAAATATGTTTATGGATGACTTTCTACATGCATTGGGCTTGCCAAATGGCTCTGTGGTACAGAATCTTCCTGCCAATCATGAAACATGAGTTCAATCCCTGGGTCAGAAATTTAGCAAGGGAGAAGGAAATGGCAACCCACTCCAGTATTCTTGCCTGGAAATTTTGTGGCTAGAGGAGCCTGGCAGGCTATAGCCCATGGGGTCACAAAGAGGCGGATACGACCGAGTGACTGACACTTTCACTTTCACTTTTCTATGTGCAAGGCACTCCTCTTAGTGTTAGAGAATATTTAAATGCACGTAAGAAAAGACGCTTGCTTTCAAGGACCCTATCGTCTTATGGAAACAGTTAAGACCTGCTTTCAAAAATCCACAATAGAGAGCAATGTTATTTCAGTGATAAAGGAAAGGAAATATGTATTGATCACCTAAATGCATTCACAATTCTTATGGCCATCCTCCCCAAAGAGTATTACTATCATTGCTTTTTTTTTTTTTTTTTTGCTAAAAAAATGAAGAAATTGCTGAAGGTCATGGAATTTTAAAGTGAATCTGTCTGAGTCCAAAGCCCATCGTTCTTCTAGTAGGAACACAGTCTGATACTTTTTGGAGAGGAGAAGGTCACTGCAAATTTTGGTTGGGTGGGATAGAGGATGCTGCAGGAATAAAGCACAGTGAAGGGTGTGGGGTGGGAAGGGAAGGATTCACCAGGGGAAGTGCAAGCAGCAGTGCTGGTAAGTAGTGGGAAAGGGGCTGGAACTAGCAGCTGTGGGCCTGAGGAGTGTGGCTCTTCAGTGGTAGACTGCCGAGGCTGCCTTTCTCCTGCATCCAGAAGACCACTGGAAAATTCTAATTAAGGACATGAGATAGATGATCAGTGTCATCTTTCAGAAAAGCATTCTGCCAGTAGGGTTTAGAGGGAAGAGATGCAAGCTCTTCTGTCATTGCCACTGCAAGCCACACTTCTGGGTTGGCCCAGGAAACTGCCAGTTATGCTTTCTGTGGTCTGTGAACACGCTCACTCCTTCCTGTGTGAGGTGCACACTTCCTTCTTAGTTCTAAATGTGTCATGAGGAAGTACTTCTGTGGCTGACAGTGAAGCAAGAGAAAGGGGAGATTTAAACTAGTTACACTGCAGTGACAACAATGATTTTACTCTCTGCTTAAAGGACAGGAGTAGTAAAGCAGTTATCCTCCACTAAAAGGAAATATTAAAAAATTACGGATAAGAGAAAGCTCAGCATTTTGTGCATTTTTTTTTTTAAATCTCACAATAAGACAAAATTTCATTGTGAGGGGATGAGTGAGAGAAGAGACTCTAAGGTCATGGCAACTTCATAAATGCCTTTTAAAAACACATATGTTACCAAAGTTTTAGTAGCTGTAGGTGGGGAGGAGTAGAGAACTTAAAAGGGCATGGAATTATCGAAGCTCCTGTAGCATATGATTAGAGGTTGAGTGTAGGAGTACTGCAGACATAGATGTGCCCAGATACTGCTGCTGCTGCTGAGTCGCTCAGTCGTGTCCGACTCTGTGCGACCCCATAGACGGCAGCCCGCCAGGCTCCTCTGTCCCTGGGATTCTCCAGGCAGGAACACTGGAGTGGGTTGCCATTTCCTTCTCCAGTGCATGAAAGTGAAGTGAAAGGTAGGTTGCTCAGTTGTATCCAATTCCTTGAGGCCCCATGGGCTGTAGCCCACCAGGCTCCTCCGTCCATTGGATTTTCCAGGCGAGAGTACTGGCGTGGGTTGCCATTTCCTTCTCCAGATACTGTAGGACTGCCCAAAGCCAACACCTAAACTACCTTCGATTGTCCTATCTGTTCAGCCCAGTCATTCTCCTGTCTGGCTCTTTGCAACCCCATGGACTGCAGCATGCCAGGCCTCCCTGTCCATCACCAAGTCCCGGACTTTACTCAAACTCATGTCCATCGAGTCTGTGATGCCATCCAAACATCTCATCCTCTGTCAGCCCCTTCTCCTCCCGCCTTCAATCTTTCCCAGCATCAGGGTCTTTTCCAATGAGTCAGTTCTTCACATCAGGTAGACAAAGTATTAGAGTTTCAGCTTCAACATCAGTCCTTCCAATGAATATTCAGGACTGATTTCCTTTAGGATGGACTGGTTGGATCTCCTTGCAGTCCAAGAGACTCTCGAGAGTCTTCTCCAACACCACAGTTCAAAAGCATCAATTCTTCAGTGCTCAGCTTTCTTTATAGTACAACTCTCACATCCATACATGACTACTGGAAAAAACATAGCTTTGACTAGATGGACTTTGTTGGCAAAGTAATGTGTCTGCTTTTTAATAAGCTGTCTAGGTTGGTCATAACTTTTCTTCCAAGAAGCAAGTGTCTTTTAATTTCATGGTTGCAGTCACCATCTTCAGTGATTTTGGATCCCCCCAAAATAAAGTCTGCCACTTTTTCCATTGTTTCCCCATCTATTTGCCATGAAGTGATGGGACTGGATACCATGATCTTAGTTTTCTGAATGTTGAGTTTTAAGCCAACTTCTTCACTCTCCTCTTTGAGTTTCATCAAGAGGTTTGTTAGCTCCTCTTCGCTTTCTGCCATAAGAATGGTGTCATCTGTGTATCTGAGTTTATTGATATTTTTCCCAGCAATCTTGATTCCAGCTTGTGCTTCATCCAGCTCAGCATTTCGCATGATGTACTCTGCATATAAGTTAAATAAGCAGGGTGACAATATCCAGCCTTGACATGCTGCTTTCCCAATTTGAAAGTAGTCTGCTGTTCCAAGTCCAGTTGTAACTATTGCTTCTTAACTTGCATATAGGTTTCTCAGGAGGCAGGTCAGGTGGTCTGATATTCCCATCTCTTTAAGAATTTTCCACAGTTTGTTGTGATCTACACAATCAAAGGCTTTGGCATAGTCAATAAAGCAGAAGTAGATGTTTCTCTGGAACTCTCTTGCTTTTTCAATGATCCAACAGATGTTGGCAATTTAATCTCTGGTTCCTTTGCCTTTTCTAAATCCAACATGAGCATCTGGAAGTTCCCCTTGCACATTAAAATCACCTCAAAAGTTTTGAAAAGAAAAATACCCAGATCTAGGCCCTACTGCCACCAGATCCTGAATTAATTGCTCTGAGTTTTTTTTTTTTTCCTATTTTAAAAATTGAGTTTAATTTATCGAGGGGAGCACATGCAGATTTTTAGTCTACCATTGATGTGTGGAAATTTAGTTTTTAAAATTGAGATGCCATAAAATTCAGAGATGTACAGTCCTTGACCTTTGTGTGGCACATTGAATACCTATAGGGCTAGAAGAAATTCAGATCTAATAGAAATGAGGATGGTTATTAAAATTACCCTTAAAATATACTTTGGGCTACGCTTACTCAGAAGGTACAGTTTGACAAGAGTCATAATATATAATGTTTTTTTTTTTTTTTAAGTATATAGAACCTCAAATCAATGATGCACATCAGTGAACTCTGAAAAGACCATGCAGCCAGAAGATCTTTCCCCTTGAAATTCACCTCTGACGTGAACTTCAGTCCTGCCATAGAGGGAAAGGGCTGCATCAGAAGAATGAGTGCAGACGGCTGCTCCTGGTCGCATGGTCTGGTCCCCAGAGCTGTAACAGAGCCCTTCCTTGGTCCTGTTATTGTGTGTGGAGAGTATGTGTAAGGAGCACAGGGAATTCTGCCAGCACCAGCCTGTCTGAAGGAGAAAGACTCATCTGGTGTCGTGCTTCCAAGAGTAAGATCCTCTGCATGACAGAAACCCTAGGGAATACCAAGAAGTCAAATGCGAAAGGGCGTGAAAGAAGGACAGCCACAGCCAGGAATGTACAGTGCTCAGTCTTCCTCATCATGGTTAAAACTGATTCCGAAACACTGATAAGAGAGAGGGCCAGGAACTCTATCAGAATGAAAAATAGTGACTTGGTAAACATGGAAACACTTAAACACGCAAGATATGACTTTATTATTTGATGTTCATTTCTGGCATCGTCTCTGGGAGAACTGATGACACACTAAAGCTTAATTTCTGGAACCAGTTTTTGGCAGCTCAGATTTTAAATTCTTAACTGGTTACTAAAAATAAGCAAAATTCGTTTTCATTCCATTTGGTTCTTTATTAAACTTTCTAGGACCTTTTTTTGCACAGAATTTGAAGCAGCTGGTCAAATACACCTCCTGACACAAACTAGCATTTTGAACTTAATATAGAGTGGACAACATTCCCAGTTATATTCAGGATATAAATATCCCAGGATAGAGCTGAAAATACCATAGTTTTAATCTTTCATTCTGTTGATATAGTATATTACATGTATTGATTTGTGTGTGTTGAATCATCTTTTATATCCAAGGGATAAGTTCCACTTGATCGTGGTATAATGTGCTATTCAATTTGGTTTGCTAGCATTTTCTTGAGAATTTTTACATCTATATTCATCAGTATATTGGCTTATAGTTTTCTTTTCTTGTAGTGTCTTTATCTGGCTTTGGTATCAGAGTAATATTTACCTGGCAGAATGAATTGGGAAGTGTTCCCTACTCTTCAGTATTTTAGAATAATTTGAGAATGATAGGTATTAACTCTTCTTTATGTTTGGTAGAATTCCTCTGTGACGATGCCTGGTCTTGGACTCTAGTTAGCTGGGTGTTTTGTTGTTTTTTTTAACAGATTCCTTTTCACTACTAGTGAGTGGTCAGTTCAGATTGTCTATTTCTTCCTGATTCAGTCTTAGAAGATTGTATGGTTCTAGAAATATATCTGTTTTTTCTCACTTGTCCAATTTGTTTGCATATAACTGTTTATAATATTCTCTTATGATTTTTATATCTGTGTGATATCAGTTATTGCTTCTCCCTCTCATTTCTTATTTTGTTTATTTGGGTCTTTTCTTTCTTTCTTGAAGAGCCTGGCTGAAAGCTTATCAGTTTGTTTATCTTTCCAAAAAGCCAGCTTCTGCTTTCATTGATCTTTATTATTTTGTGGTCTCTGTTTTATTTGTTTCTCTCTGATCTTTATTATTCCCTTCCTTATCCTGACTTGGAACTTTCTTTTTTTCTAGTTTCTTTAGGTAGTAGGTTAGGTGTTTATTTGAGGTTTTTCTTGTTTCTTGAGGAAGACCTGTATCATTATAAACTTCCCTCTGGGAATGCGTTTGTTATGTCCCATAGATTTTGAAAAGTTGTGTTTTTATTTTCATTTATCTCAAGGTATTTTCTGATTTCTTCATTGACCCTTTGAATTTTTTACTGAAATGTTGTTTAGTTTCCACAGGTTTGTGCTTTTCCTATTTTTCTTCCTATAATTGCTTTCTAGTCTTCTACTGTTGTGGCTGGAAAAGTGCTTGTATCACCTTCTTCGATTCTTCATGAACTCCCTGAGGTAGGCATAGCACTAATAACATTTTTGCTTATACATGAAGACTCCAAATAACCTGGGAGTTGCATGTTCTCCTGAAACAACACAGGAATCATGTGGCTAAACCGTCCTGGAAGTCAAGTTTTCTGAAAAGTTAATGTTACGAAGTGAATGTTTCTTCTGCCCAAATTCATATGTTGAAACATAACCCTAAATGTGATGGTTCTAGGAGATGGAGCCTTTGGGAGGTGCTGACATCATGAGGGTGGGACCCTCATGGATAAAATTAGCGCCCTCATAAAAGAGACCCCAAAAGAGCTCTCTCGGCTCTTTTGCCAATGCGAGGACAGAGAGAAGATGGCAGGCTATGAACCAGGAAGCAGGCTCTCCTAAGACGCTGTGTCTGCTGCGCCTTGACTGTGTACTTGGTCTGGAGAACTAGGAGACATCCATTTCTGTTGTTTTTAAGCTCTCCATCTATGGTAATGTATTACAGCAGCCTGAATAGACTAAAACACTTGAAGTTCTTTGTTTCCCCCTAAATTGTTAAGAATATATTCTGTAGGGTATTCATGAAGCTACCTGACAGAACTAAATGGGTGAGGCTCTGGGTGTGAGACAGGAGCTGAGCACATAGTGAACCCCAGCTACAGGAATTAAAGTCGCAGAATGAGTGGCTAGTGGGCAGCTACTGCTAAGAGGCAGGCGCAGTGGGGCCAGGAGGAAACAGACCTGCACCTTTTTTTTTTTGACATTTCAGTAAAGACCAAAACAAATTTTACATACTGTGTGGAACATCTCTTCTGTCTCCAACTCATTCACTCATTCAACACACACTTAGTGAGTCTGTAACATGCGCCAGACAAAGGGATCCAAAAGTGAACACGACGGAGACGGGAGAGCCGGACACAGAACGTCTGGTGTGGCGGGAATGCGGCCACACGCCAGTCCTGCTCTCCCCGAAGCAGCTGGCGGCAAGACGGGGACAGCTAGTTCCCTTAAGTTTGTCGGAGTCATTCCCACCTGTGGCTGATACTAAGTTGCCAAGGTAATGTCCTTGACTCACAGAATTCCTGATAATTTGATACTCAGTTCTCCAGGCTCAGCAGAGCACCAAATCTACCTCCCATTTTATCCGCCCTGCTGTTACATAGTAACAGGATGGATTACTACTCCTCACAAGTTCTGAGGGGGCTCAGAGGTAAAGGGTCCGCCTGCTAATGCAGGAGATATGGGTTCAATCCCTGGGTTGAGAAGGTCCCCTGGAGAAGGAAATGGCAACCCACTCCAGTATTCCTGCCTGGGAAATCCCATGGACAGAGGAGCCTGGAGGGTTATAGTTCATGGGGTCACAAAGAGTCGGACCCAACTGAGCAAAAGATTACGTGCACATGCACAAATTCCGAAAGGTTTTAAAACTAGGAGTGTGTGTCCAGCACTAGGACAGTAGCATCGAAGTTGGGAAATATGGGGTAGTTTGGTTTTCTGCCCAGAGCGACAGAAGTGAGGCCCAAGGAATCAAGTCACCCTACCAAGCATGTCTGTGGGCGCAATAGAAACAAAAGCCGCGCATATTGAGAGCCAGCGAAAGACCCTGGAGGGCGCGCCCACTGCGGGAGGGGAACCCTTCAGTGAGTCTGCTTCTCCATGGCTGAAGGCCCAGCTCCTCGTGAAAGGTCTTTAGCTGTGAGAGGTAACAGGGTGATCCACGAATGTGGAGCAGTAGATCACGATGGCCTGCGTTTTGCTGAGAATGTAACCTTAAAGTCGTTAAAAAGTGTTTTGGACAGGGAGCAGTAGTTAGGTTCATGGGGCATGAACCTTGCTGGCAGGGAGTGCGAGTGAGACCCTGGAAAGCAGAGTGGCGCAAACACCAAGGCGTCATGAAGCCTGCTTCGTGATTCTACCTGGGGCTGATAAAATGTGCACATTTTGAGCTATCAACAGACATAAAGTGGTAATGATAATAAAATCAGGTCAAAAAATAAAGTAAGGTATTTTGGAAGGATTTCCTACCGCCTATCTTTTCTAATACCCCTGCAAAAGACATTTGACAGCAAATAAAAATTTATGGCAGTTATGGCCCCCATAGAGATTAAAGACTAGTCTTGGCCATACCCTGCAGGACTTAGCAGCATGTGTGAAATCACTCACCAAAATGCTTCACATTTTGCACATTTTAATTATTTATTATTTTTTTAACCGTGGTATGAGACAGTTCTTTCTAAATGCAATAATGTGTCTGTCTCCAGATTGCTTTTCAGTGATAGTACAACACTTTTTCCCATCTAAGGAAGAAAATCATTACAAGTGCTATTTGGTACTATATCAGAATACCTGAAGACATACTCAATTGGAAATTGTTTGTGTAATGCCTGAAGGTGTTTAGTAATCAGAAAGTGTTGTAAATTCATAATGAATAAATTGGTCAAATGAGTTAGTAATGACAATATATTTAATTCTTTTTTAATACAGACTATAAGATTCAGTAGTTTAAGATTTTTACTTGATAAACAATGACCACCACGACCCCCCCAAAAAAAAACCCAAAACATGGATGTGACTGGATTTCAGGATGATCCCATATCTGTAACAGAAACTGAAAAGATGGGGGTAAATCAAAAGAAAATGAAGTTTCACTGTGACATTAATGGTGTCAATATTTCAATACAATAGCTTATCAACATCTATTTACCACTAACATCCACAATAGAATGGGAAAGACTAGAGATCTCTTCAAGAAAATTAGAGATACCAAGGAAACATTTCATGCAAAAATGGGCTCAATAAAGGACAGAAATGGAACGGACCTAACAGAAGCAGAAGATATTAAGAAGAGGTGGCAAGAATACGCAGAAGAACTACGCAAAAAAGATCTTCATGACCCAGAAAACCACAATGGTGTGATCATCAACCTAGAGCCAGATATCCTGGAATGCGAAGTCAAGTGGGCCTTAGGAAGCATCACCACGAACAAAGCTAGTGGAGGTGATGGAATTCCAGTTGAGCTATTTCAAATCCTGAAAGATGATGCTGTGAAAGTGCTGCACTCAATATGCCAGCAAATTTAGAAAACTCAGCAGTGGCCACAGGACTGGAAAAGGTCAGTTTTCATTCCAATCCCTAAGAAAGGCAATGCCAGAGAATGTTCAGACTACCACACAATTGCACTCATCTCACATGCTAGCAAAGTAATGATCAAAATTCTCCAAGCCAGGCTTCAACAGTGTGTGACCTGTGAACTTCCAAATGTTCAAGCTGGTTTTAGAAAAGGCAGAAGAACCAGAGATCAAATTGCCAACATCCATTGGATCACTGAAAAAGCAAGAGAGTTCCAGAAAAACATCTGCTTCTGCTTTATTGAGTATGCCAAAGCCTTTGACTGTGTGGATCACAATAAACTGTGGAAAATTCTGAAAGAGATGGGCATACCAGACCACTTTACCTACCTCTTGAGAAATCTGTATTCAGATCAGGAAGCAACAGTTACAACTGGACATGAAACAACAGACTGGTTCCATATTGGGAAAGGAGTACGTCAAGGCTGTATGTTGTCACCCTGCTTATTTAACTTATATGCAGAGTACATCATGAGAAACGCTGGGCTGGAGGAAGCACAAGCTGGAATCAAGAGCACGAGGAGAAATATCAATAACCTCAGACATGCAGATGACATCACCCTATGGCAGAAAGTGAAGAGGAACTAAAGAGCCTCTTGATGAAAGTGAAAGAGGAGAGTGAAAAAGTTGGCTTAAAACTCAACAATCAGAAGACTAAGATCATGGCATCCGGTCCCATCACTTCATGGCAAATAGATGGGGAAACAAGGGAAAAAAGTGGCAGACTTTATTTTGGGGGGCTCCAAAATCACTGCAGAGAAATTAAAAGACGCTTACTCCTTTGAAGAAAAGCTATGACCAACCTAGAAAGCATATTAAAAAGCAGAGACATTACTTTGCCAACAAAGTCCATCTAGTCAAAGCTATGGTTTTTCCAATAGTCATATATGGATGTGAGATTTAGACTATAAAGAAAGCTGAATGCCGAAGAACTGATGCTTTTGAACTGTGGTGTTGGAGAAGACTCTTGAGAGTCCCTCGGACTGCAAAGAGATCCAACCAGTCCATCCTAAAGGAAATCAGTCCTGAATATTCATTGGAAGGACTGATGCTGAAGCTGAAACTTCAATACTTGACCCTGATGCAAAGAACTGTCTCATTGGAAAAGACCCTGATGCTGGGAAAGATTGAAGGTGGGAGGCGAAGGGGATGACAGAGGATGAGATGGTTGGATGGTATCACCGACTCAACGGTCATGAGTTTGAGTAAACTCTGGGAGTTGGTGATGGACAGGGAGGCCTGGCCTGCTGCAGTCCATGAGGTCGCAAAGAGTTGGACACGACTGAGTGACTGAACTGAACTGAACTGATAATAAGAGTTGGTAAACTGTTCTGATAACTTCCTGTTGGGCAGAGTAGCTCAAGAGCATTTCAAATATTATCTTAATAAACTGACCAAATTAATGTAATCTTTCCTGATTATTTGGTGGAAAGAGCCTGGACTTTGGTTTTAGGCAAATCAGGTTTCAAATGCTGGCTCTGCGACATAATTCATGGGTTATAGGACCTAAGTTGCCTGAATGAATTTCTTAATATCTGAGCATCCCTTCTTGGAACATGGAGAAAATAACATAGCAGGGATTTGTGACTATTAAATAAGACCATAGATGTGATCATTTGAAGCCAAGTTAATAGCATACAGTAGGCACTCCTTCAGTCAGAGTTTTCCTCTCCTTTCCAGAGATCAGCTAAGGCCTTGGCATAGTCCGGTGTTTAGGCACAGCCTTCTGTTTTATTAAAATCAGAGATATCACTTTGCTGTCAAAGGTCTGCATACTCAAAGCTATGGTTTTTCCAGTAATCGTGTTTGGTTGTGAGAGTTGGACCATAAAGGCTGAGCACTGAAGAATTGATACTTTCAAACTGTGGTGCTGGAGAACTCTTGAGAGTACCTTGGACAATAAGGAGATCAAACCAATCAATCCTAAAGTAGATCAATCCTGATTATTCATTGGAAGGACTGATGCTGAAGCTGAAGCTCCAATACTTTGGCCCCCTGACGTGAAGGGCTAACTCACTGGAAAAGACCCTGATGCTGGGAAAAATTAGAAGCAAAAGGAGAAGGGGGCGGCAGACGATAAGATGATTAGATAGCATCACCAACTCAGTGGACTTGAATTTGAACAAACTCTGGGAGATAGTGAAGGACAGGGAAGCCTGGCATGCTGCATTCTATGGAGTCACAAACAAGAGTTGAACATAGCGACTGAACAACAGCTGTTTTTTGAAAACTGTTAATATTTGTGAAATGGCTATAGTCTTCTTATTTTAAAATAGTCATAGCACGTAGAAGGTAAAGGCAGTCTGAAGTCTAGAGGTCCCTAATGCCCCCTGTTACTCTGAATCACCTGAGATCAGTTTGGAGAGGACTGTCCTTACTGCCGGTGTGCAGCTGATCTAAGGGAACAGCGGCTTCACCCAGAAGACACATCCTAGGTCTTCCTCACACAGAAAACAACTCAACAGCCAGTCCCTCAGGGCTCAGGTTTCCAGTGATAGAATCCAACTGTGGAAATAAATTACACGGTGCTTACAAGGCAGACGAAACCCGATCTACCAAGATGGGATCACCAAGCTTGCACCTCAGGCTAAGATGAATGTGATTGAAACAAGTTTCTTTGCAGATTCTTATTTCAGATTCTGACATTTTGCAACAGTTTGTTGTAAACTTTTCTGAAGTAACTGAAAAATATAATAATTGTATTTTTGGCAACATAGAATTCCTAGGAAAGCACTTAAAATGTAGCAGCTGCTGGCATAGGAAGCAGAGCCTATGCTTGATTGTAGATATTCTGCTAGAGATTTAAAAGTATTTTTGTACACTGAAGAATTGCAACTTAATCATCTTGCTTTAGATAGTAACACCTTCTTTGCCTTCAACAGAGAATGCTGATAATTTGCTGGTCTCCCCAAAGTTCTTCACCAGCCTAGTCTTCTCAGAATACATAAATGCGTTGATGTAGGTGGTTATCAAACCGTTTGATCTTTCCCCCCTGATAGCTGAAATGTACTTCCCTGTATCAGCTCCCTGCCAGGTGTGGACGGCCCCAGCTCCCCCGCCTGGCATCCTGTAGGTCTCCGTGGGGACAGGGGCCAGGCTGGCAACGGGCCTCCTGGCGCCCATGTGCGGCTCCTCACCGCATCTGCAGCTCCTCGGTGGGGTCCTCAGCGGGGCCCTCGTTACCCACGCTGCCCTCAGGCAGAGGTCCTATGGTCTGCACCGCGCTGAGCGGTCACAGAGGCTGCAGCCAGGGTGGCGGCGGCGGCCAGGTGTGTGGGGTGGGGCGCGCTGAGTGTCAGGGCTGCAGAAAGGCGGTCCAGACGGAGGAACGTTCCTCCTTCACCCAGTTCCCTCCCCTCCCGCCAACACCAAGAGGGAGCCACACAGCGGGCCCTCACCTCCCTGGGGCGCCGCTCCGGAGGACAAACGGAGGTGCCTGTCTTGGGGCCAGGCGGGCCTTTGGGTCAAGGTGTGTGAGCGGATGAAAGACAGAATCCTGTAGAGCTCACTTGCAAAAGCACCACTCATTGAATTTCCTGTATTCAAGTAACTTCTTTTACTAGATATGTGATATGTTTTCATTCCCTGAAATATCACTTTCTTTCTTATTTGCTGAATTATTCTGAACTTTACCAGAAAATTGATTGTGCCCTTTAGCAAGTGAGATATCTCAGCAACCATTCTTTGGCCTGACCAGAAACTGTTTTCTTGCTGTATAAGAATTTATCAATAAATTTGAAGAATTGCTTTAGTGTTCATTAATTCATTTAATAAATGATTTATTGAATACCTATTCCATTGCAGGCATTATGCTGGAGGTCTAGGAGTAATACAGAAAACTAAAATGTCCCTGTTCTCAGGATGCTTATGTTTCCAGGGCTTTTCCCAAAGTGTTCCCAGAGAAAACACGTTCTTGCAGTCGTCTTACTCCCCTCGGTCTCTCTCTAAGTCTTTCTCTCTCTAATTAAACATATTTGGAAAATGCTATACACAGGGTATATCAACATATTAAAAGCTCTGAGTTTGGGGGGATAAAGAATCTTATTTAATTTTATTCAATTATTTAACTTATAAATTATTTATCTTATTATTTTGATTCAGATGAATTTAGATATACCTTTTGTGTAAAACCTATTGACAGTCCAAGAAACTAGCATTTCTCAACCCGTGGGAAGATACTTTTCTGAACATCTTTCCCATTCTGGTGGAGGAAGAATTCTCAGATTTCCCAGATAGGTTATTGAATTTGGAGTCTTTAAGGAGATACTGTGTTATGTATTTGACAGAGTTGTATATGAGCCCCAGCTATGCATTGTTATCCAATGTACTTGCATTGAGAAATTCTCAGCTCCTACAAGAAAGGCGTAAAGGACTGGCCAAACGCACCACCTTTCCTGAAGCCTTAGCCTTGTGCTTCTCTGGTTTCCTACTCACTGTGCAGGTCTCCAAGTGCTGTAAATGACCTGGGCCTTTGTTGTAATTACTAAGATCTCAGTGGTTTTTTTTTTAATATGTAATTACTAAGATCCTGTGTTTAGCTGCTTGGCCTGGGTTCGAAGCAGAAGTCTCCATCCTTTGGGGGGGCTTACTGTTTCCCAGCGCCCCGACCACGTGGAGGGGCTCCTGGTAGCACCTGGCTCGGCCACTCTCTTCCTGCTTGAAACGCCCGTGAGCAGCTGCCCCCACAGCGGGGTCACTGCAAGTGACAGGCTGGGGGCCCTGTTGTAAATGACAGCGGCAGGGCG
This sequence comes from Cervus canadensis, assembly GCF_019320065.1. Lineage (NCBI taxonomy): Eukaryota > Metazoa > Chordata > Mammalia > Artiodactyla > Cervidae > Cervus > Cervus canadensis. Next base: position 2,791,699 of record NC_057389.1, read on the forward strand.
AGTCTGGCCGTGGCTGCCAAGAGGCAGAAGTTGACTGGAAACATTATAGAATTTTCATTATTCATCGTGGCAGTGTGTTTATGACCAAACAAAGAGGGCAACACTTGAATATAGGGAAAAAAAAAATTGGAGCCACTCTCTCAAAAGCCCCACTGATGCCCTTTCATTGCCAGAGAGGGCAGCAAGCAAATCAAAACTGACACAGTGCCTGCTCCAGCCCCAGCCTCTTCCGCCTGGTTTACACACCCTCAGCCAGAGAGACTGAACAACAGCAATGCTATTATCCCAGTACCACTAACACCTGCCATCCGCGGAGCACTTGCCCAGGGTCTGATACCACCTCCTGTGTGTGTGTGAGTCACTCAGCCGTGTCCAAGTCTCCGTGACCCCGTGGACTGGAGCCCACCAGGCTCCTCCATCCTTGGGACGTCCCAGGCAAGAGCACTGGAGTGGGTTGCTGTTCCCTTCTCCAGGGATCAAACCCTGGTTTCTGGCATTGCAGGCAGATGTTTACCACCTGAGTCACCAGGGAAACCCGCCAGTACCTATAACCCTTATCTGAATTTCTCCTCTCAGCACACTGATGAGGTCGCTTCCTTTTCACTGATGAAACAACTGAGCAGTTGAAAAGTGTATATATCACCCTCGGTCGTGTAACCGGGAGCTTGTGAGACAGAGATCCAAACTGGTATCTACTCAGATGGGGACTTACTTGAAAGTGCATGGCGGTGACTTAAGGCTGGATGAGTTTCCAAAGTCCAAGAACAGCGGCTGTTGTTTAAACAAACATGGCTTTTCCCAGCCCTCTGATCAGATCACAGCACTGGTACGAGGTGGTGTTTGCAACCAAAGGAGAACAGCAGGAAATAAATTTAGTGATCAAATTCCATTTTTGATGGTTAAATTTCAGTGTAAACTCCACTTCTTGGTAAATAAAACTAAAGATACCAAGTAATCTTTGTGTACATGAAAATGACTACCCAGTATATCCAAGTTTCCTAGCTTCCTTTAAGGTTAAGGTGGCTTGCTACTTGTTTCTGAATCTCAAACACCATCGTGTCCCTTGACTGCACCGAATGAAATAAGGATCAGTCAATCCCTAGTCCCCCACAGAGGCGACAGGGTTGAGAAGCGGTGGATGTATGTGAACTGGGCCTGACGTTTGTGGGATGCAGTTGTTACAGGAGGCAGGACTTGGAAACATCATGATTCCTGGGGACACCGTGTGAGGAAATGCCGTTCACCTTTCCATCCACGTTGAAAGTGCTGTTTTAGTGCTGAGAGATGCGTTTCTTCGGAGTACTTTTCTGTCTGAGCACATCTTAGGATTTTCTTTATGGCTGCTCAAGGACTTCGTTTCCCTTCTTTTAGAGATTAAAAGGGGTTTTACTTTTAAAGAGCTCGGTTGCAGCATGAGAAATAGTGAAGCCCTGTTCTATCACACGGCTCTCATAGGAGAAAGAGGCCGCAGACCCTGCTATTCATCTTCCAACCACTGTAGGTGGGTTGACCGGGGTGTAGAAGGTCTCAGGAGACCTCTAGACAGAGAGGTCAGAAATGCCTTCTCTGAAATGGGGAGGTGAGGGGCTCAGACTGGATGTAATCGTGTTTCTCCCATCCCCGCAGGTCTCACAGGTCATCCCAATCTCTTCATTGCCTAGTTTCGACACCGAAGTTTCTTTCTGGGTCAGGCTGAAGGCTTGGGGCAGTGGCTCACCGTTCTCAGCGCAGCCAGTGCTGAGGGTTGGTCAGTATCTGAGATAAACGTTTATTAGAGTGCTTTCCTCCGGCACCTCAAGGCCTTTCCGTCAGGGAATGAGACGCATTCATCTTGTGCTGGTTTAACTGCATGAAGGAAGGCTGGTTTTATATGCGATAAAGCCACTAGCAGGGAAGATGGAGCCTCGTATCTACAGCAAGCGGGCTTCATTCGGTTGAAAGCCTCGGTTTCCCTTAACACTGCTGGAAGTATAATGCAGTTTCCCTCTGAGTCCCCCGGAATGGGGCCTGGTTTACTGAGTTTCAGTGACAGGCACAACGAGCAGGCTGGAGCTCGCCGCGGCAGTTCACAGGATTTGCACGCTCTTCTTAGAAGTGGGCTTCATAAGGTCCATGCTGCCGCCGGAGGGTCTCCGCCTTCCCTGACCACGCGCTTTCCTCCTGCGCTGTCGTCCCACCCCCTCCCCCCCGCCCCCGACCCTTCCCCACAAATCAGCCTTAAGTCCCCCGGCAAAGTGCTCTGCGGATCTCACCCCATCTACCAGCCTCTCCGAAGCCGCCCTGTGTCTGAGCCTAGGTGGGTGCAGCACCGGGCCCCCGGGGGAGAGGCCAGCGCCCCCAGCCCGCCTCTGCCCGCCCGACGGGTGTGCCCCTCGCCTGCCTGAGGCCCCGGGCTCCGGGACGGGCTGAGCTCGGCTGCTGCTGCCTGGGCTGCGTGCACCTCAAGCAGGACCTCGTCCCCTGCCCGCGGGCCGAGAGGGGCTCCGCCAGTCCCTCAGCCACTGGGCCGCGAAACCCAGCATCCTTTTTTTCTTTCCAAAAAGAGTTTGTCACTGCAAAACAAAGTCAAGAGCAAACGAGTACCAAAGCACAGAAGCTGACAGGCCTAAGACCTCTGTCCTGGCCTTGGGCTTTCAGAACCAGTGCTTCCTGCTGGACTGGTCTCTGAGGCTGCTTCCTCAGATTAGGAGAGGAAATGCTTGTCCTACGTCCAAGTCACTGATTCCACCCGTCTTCCAAGTTTCTCTTAACGCATTTCTGAGATGTGCCCAGGAAAAGCCCTTTATCCAATTCATCATTAATCATATGATAGCAGAATTATAGGTTCCGTAAGTACATCACATGTTATTTCAATCTAGGTTTTTAAAAGGGGTTCCTTCTCTCTACCTGCTCCAAACAAGAACCTCCTCATCTCATTTCATTTAGGGGGGTACTCTGGCACTTGAAAGTTCACTTTCTTCTACCCTTTGCATCAACTGAAACCCCAACTGTTTCAGAAGATTTTCTTTGGTGTCAAGCCTTCCTCTAACTTCTTCTTATTATATTCCAGTTGATTGGTCCCAATAATGGAAAAGACCCTAATGCTTGGAAGGGCTGGGGGCAGGAGGAGAAGGGGACGACAGAGGATGAGATGGCTGGATGGCATCACCGACTCGATGGACATGGGTTTAGGTAAACTCCGGGAGTTGGTGACAGACAGGGAGGCCTGGCATGCTTCGATTCATGGGGTCACAAAGAGTCGGACACGACTGAGCGACTGAAGAACTGAATAATGGAAGAACCTCAAAGATGTCTGTGTCAATTCTTACTTCATTCCTATAAATAATTAAACTTATGGTCACAAGCGCTGGTTTCTATAAAAATCTCCTGGTCAATAATGTGTTTAGGCAGATTTTCCTCTATGTGGAAGGTCAGGGATATTTGAAATCCAAATCAAGATATTTCTCAGGGAGCTGTTCTGCATTCCCTTTAACACTTGAACCAATGCCTGAGACCCCCTTTACCACACTGAAGAGTAAGCTAACATAAGTTTGGACCTCAAAACTATTTAGGCTTAGACAAAGGGCTTCCCTGATGATTCCGTGGTAAAGATTCTGCCTGCAATGCAGGAGGTGCGGGAGACCTGGGTTTGATCCCTCAGTTGGGAAGATGCCCTGGAGGGGGCATGGCAACCCACTCCAGGATTCTTGCCTGGAGAATCCCATGGACGGAGGAGCCTGGCGGGATAGTGTCCATGGGGTCGCACAGAGTCCGACATGACTGAAGCGACTTAGCACACACAGAGCAGAATATTTTAAAAAACTATTTTTCATGCATATACTGTCTATAGAAAGAGTTCCATCAAACCAATAAGAGAAAGTTGAACGTATTAGAAATGGGGTCAAAGGTTATGCACAGACAGTTCACCAAATGACTCTTTGTTAATAGAAAAGATGGAAAATGATCAACCTCTCTTATAAGAAAAGTGCAAATTGAAGTTATTTTGATATAAATTTTTAAAAATCTATCAGACTGGTAAAGATCCAAAAAGTATACAGAATACGGGGAAACAGGTACTCATACAATACCAATGGAATTGCAGATTGACACCTTTGGAAGGCAAGTTATCAATACCTAACAATCACATATCATTTGGTTCAGCAGTGCACCTTCTAAAAATTTAACCCACAGAAATATATAAGTTACTGCTGCCAAAGTGATTGTAGTACCAAAATTTGGACAAATACAGATGTCTATGACATTCAAATCCCGTCTTAAGGCAAAATGGCCCGCTGGTGTGCCTTCTACCTCCGTGGGAACAAGTGCGGAGCCAGGTTGTTGCACATATTTACCAGCTCTGTAGAAATATTCGTTGTTGACCGCGCCCACACTGGAGAACACGAGCAAAGACAGTGATTGCAGTTTGTCTGCTCTGTTAGCGGGATGCTCACCCCGCCCTCACTGCAGCAGAGATGAACCCACTGTTTTCCTGAAAAGTCTCCCACATACCCCAACTTACCACTCTTTCCGCCTAACTCCTGATTCTTCTGGTCTTAGCCTGCACATCTCTTCATCCAGATAATATTCCCTGACCTCTTCCTCGAACATACTGGGTTGGGTTTCCTTCCCATTTGCTCCCAAGAACCCCCTTATTAAGGGATTCCCACATGGTCTGGTGGATAAAAATCCACCTGCAATGCAGGAAATTTGGTTTTGATCCCTGTGTTGGGAAGCTCCCCTGGAGGAAAGCATGGCAACCCACTCCAGGGTTCTTGCCTGGAGAGTCCCGTGGACAGAGGAGCCTGGTGGTTACAGTCCGCGGTCGTGAAGAGTTGGCCGTGACTCAGCGACTGAGCATGGAAGCATCCCTCACTCACCCTCTTGGTGGTCTGCATCCTTCTAGGCTACAGTGGCCTGCTAACCTGTCTCCCCCAGGACTCTAAACTCATCAAGGGACAGAGACAGGATCTTCTACTCACTCTCCGTTCTGTCCTTAACATCTGTCATGGGACTTGCCCTGTGACTTGCCCTCAATAAATATTTGTTCAATGAAAGAATGAGGGGCATTTTTGTCCCCGGATGTGTGTATGTGTTACTCACTCAGTCGTGTCTGACTCTCTGCGACCCCATGGACTTTAGCCGGCCAGGCTCCTCTGTCCATGAGATTCTCCAGGTAAGAATACTGGAGTGGGCAGCCCTTTCCTTCACCAGGGGTTCTTCCGAACCCAGGGATCGAACCTGGGTCTCCTGCACTGCAGGCAGGTTCTTTACCCTCTGTGCCACCAGGGATACCCATTGAGGGTCAGTCCCAACCCAGGATAATAAAACCACTCTCTCAACTCTCATTTATTTTGGGAGAGCAAGGAGAATAGGTGGGAAGAGGCTGAATTTCTCAAAAAATAAAACAAACCATGCAAAGCCATTATTATGTAAGTTTACCAGAAAGTAACTTTAAGTATGTCTTTCTTCTTTGTTTTAAAAAGTATTGCCATATATCTTGATTCAGGCACTTGCACTTCTCTGATTCTAGGGTGAAGAATGTTGACAGTGACTTTGGTGTACACTCTTCCCCTCATTCCCAGGGTACCCTAGACAAGTAACCAGGAGCGCTGTCTCTGACCTGATAGTTTGAGTATCATTCTCACCATTTTTGTATCCATTCTTTTCAAACAAGTGTACCATTAATTTGAAGCATGGTATATTGGGGGAGTTAAGTAAATCTATAGGAGAGCACTTAAGATTAATGTTTAGAATTATTGTTAGAGGACTTATTTTCCTCCAACCAAAGCTTATGCATCAGCAGACCAACTGCAGATCATGACAGGGCAGGGAGCCAGTTTCTCAGGCTTTCACACTTCAGTGCTGATAATAATATTTGAATTTTATGTTTATACACACATGCACCCTTCCCAGTTTGGCTGCTGTTCCCTAAAAACCTGCTGATGTATGCCTGACCAATGACTGTAGGCACGGCCAGAAAAACAGAGGAACCTGGGCAGATGAGCGTTGTAGTGCCCAGAGTGAATGAAGACTTGTAAGCCCTTTCTGACGTCTCCCTTTAAAACCAAACCCAATGTGTTAGGGAGAGGAAGAACACTTTGTGGATGGGTCCTTTGCTCCGCTGAGAATATTCCTCAGAACAGGAGTGAGTTCAAAGCCTTGCCTTTGGTGCTGCAGTTTCAGAATGGGATTTGCTTACCCCTCATGTCTTTGAAATTTGTGTTCCTTAGAAGGGAACTTTTTAAACCAACCGAATTGTCCTTTCTTGGTTGACCTGTCTTTACAATGGAAATGCAGTGGGAAAGATTAGGGCTGTCTTTATTAATATCACAGAGTCAGAGCTAGCTTTCTTTCAACCATCTTTACAGTGGTCCCTTGGTATCCATGGGGGACTGGTTCCATGTGCGCCCGTGATAGCAGAGTCTGAAAGCTCTCCTGTCCCTTGTGTAACATGGCACAGTGCTTGCTGACAACCTAGGCACATCACCCTGTGTGCTTGCAGTCATCTTTAGATTGTTTGTAATGCCTAACACAGTGCAAATGCTAGGTAAAGAGCTGTAAATGCAACGCAAAGGCTTTGTAAGCAGTTGCTTTTGTTTTGTTGTTGTTGTTGAGTTGCTAAGTCCGGTCTGACTCTTTGAGGCCTCATGGACTGTAGCCCGCCAGGCTCCTCTGTCCGTGGGATTTCCCAGGCAGGCGGATTGGGTTGGGTTGCCATTCCCTTCTCCGGGGGTGTTCCTAGGCCAGGGATCGAGCTCGTGTCTCCTGCAGTGACAGGCAGGTTCTTTACCACTGACCCGCCTGGGAAGCCCAAGTAGTTGCAGGCACACAGCACAGTCAAGTTCTGCTTCTTGGAACTTTCTGGAATTTTTTTAAAGGACTTCAGTCCTTGGTTTGTTAATTCCAAAGATACGGAGCCCGAAGATATGGCAGGTCACTGTACTCTTTCCCCGGCTTTACTTTCAATCAGTTTTTGATATTGACTTTAGCTACTGCCAGAGGGTAAGTGCAGAATAAATGAAGAAAGTGCCGACTCTCTCCTCTGCTTTCAGTCGTCCCTCAGGAGACGGGGGCAGGTATCCTCTGAACCGTGGGAGGACTGTACCCTCCTTCCCCGCTGCCCCCCTGCAGGAATCTGTATGTTCCCTAGAGGCTGAATCAGTGTTTTAAAACAGGCAGTGTGATGGCTGAAACTTGGAGGAGAGCCCATCGTGAGTTGAAAAGGATTCCCAGCTGCGTTTTCGCTGTAGCAGATCCCAGCTGCAGCAGCACACAAGGGGCTCCATTTCCCAAGCCCTGTGTGTGTATGTGTGCGTCCACGTCGGTGCAGGAGAGCGCGTGGCTCGGAAGCAGCTGGGGAGCCCTGAACTTTAGAGGTGAGTTGATTTTCTTTGTGACACAGACCTGAGGAGCTACAGGTGTAAAGGTAAATACATCATACTTCTCTGTTTATTAAATTAGAAAGATTCTCAGCATGATTTCAAGCATTAGGGGATCAAAAGAAAGCAAAAGCGTGGGTCTTCATGTCAAAGCAGGTCAGGGCATAAAGGCGTGGAAGCAAAAAGATAATTCAAGATAGGCTGAGGAGTGTCAGCATACGTTGTAAAAAGGGCAGTGAGGGTGAAAGTAGAGTCAGAGTTAGTGTTTAAAGGGACTCCTCCCTGGTCTGGAATAACACAGAGCAAGCTTGAATTTCCTCCTTATGGGAGAAGTGATTCTCATAAATATATATGGGATTTCCTCTCAAGACTGTACATGAGCCGCGCTAGTGGTAAAGAGCCCACCCGCCGTTGCAGGAGACGCAAGAAAGTGTGTTCGGTCCCTGGTTCAGGAAGATCCCCCGGAGGAGGAAACGGCATCCCACTCCAGTACTCTTGCCTGGAGAATCCAATGAACAAAGGAGCCTGGTGGGCTACAGTCCACAGGGTCACACAGAGCCAGACACGACTGGAGCAACTCAGCACACACGCAAGGGAGAGAGAATTACAATGAGATGAAAAGGAGGATTTGAAAGTCATGTGCAGAGAGAAGGCAAGGCTCTTCTAAACAAATAAGAAAATTAAAATTTGGGATATCCCTCACTTTTCCCTGGATTAATAGCTAATGAAGCTCAAGAGAGTGACCTGAAGACAAAGTCAGAGGTACAGGAGTGCTGCATCCTGGTTTCTCAGACCAGACGTACGTAGTAACCGATCGAGCCCGTCATTGACCGCTTTGGTAATAAAGCATAATCGGTCAAAATGTAGGCATCAGCTCCAGCATTCCCCCATCAAACAGGAGGCCGTCTGCGTCCTGACCTGTGGTCCTCACCACCGGCGCAGACGGCAGCCCATGTCGGGTTTCTGAGTGCCTGACCGAATGACCACAGCTTCCTGTCCTGAGCTTTGAACACTGATCTCCCTCAGACCCCAGGCTCAGTTTCTGTTCTTTCTGTTTCCCATCTCACCAGAGTCATTGTTATCTGTCCCTGTAGGAGCTTGTCAAACGTGGTCCTCTGTTTGATCCCTCACCTTCCTCCTTGAAAATCCCAGTTCATGCAAGAAGTCTGAACACTGAAAGAGGAAACAACAGACTCAGCAAACAACGAGTCAAAATCAAAACAGGGGCTAAAATGACCACATGTCTAAATGTCCTCAAAAACCCTGGGCAGGATGGAGAAGGAGGAAAACAGCCTGGGAAAGACACTGCTGTGCCTGGAAAGACAGCCAAGGGCTCAGCCTTGGTTGCCTGCAGTTTTCTCTGCACTCATTATGCTCATTCACAAGCCTAGTATTATTTTGATGTCATTATTCTGCGGATGGCCTTGTTTTTATTTTTTAGAATACAAGAAAGGGACAAAAAGAATCTCTTTACAAGCCTGTCAGGCACCCTGTTCTCTTTTCAGAGGAAGGGAGTGGTTGAATTTATATCCGCAGAGCCATTCATGACCCACGATTTCCCTAGAGCCAGAAAAGCAGGGTCCAGGGGCTGACTTGCAATCCTCACTACCAACAGTGGGGTCGAATCTGGGGTCTGGTTCCTGAGTCCATGTTGGGCCACAACTCCTTGGCAGCAAGTTTATGATGAAAGGAAAACACGCAGCTGACTAGGATTTAAGAGATTTGCTCAAGGTCAAAAGGGACACCTTTGCGTGACAAGCTTCCCGTGAAAAGCCCAGGGCACCCGCAGAATCAAAGCTATTTGTTAAGGCGTATCAGGCAGCCAAGAGCTTCCATTAAGCCCTGTTTGTAGAGAATTTAGGGAATTAAAATGAAATAGAAGGCATGGCCCCTTCCTTTTAGGAGTTTGAAGTCTAATGGAAGGAATAAAATACACAGGCCAGAAAATGGGACAGCTACAAATGAAAATAGATAGGAACACTTGCAGAAGAGCAGCAGAAACATGCAAAGACGGTCACTGTTAATTGGACATGTACAGATATATACAGTTGAGCTAAAACAGCCAGCAAGTATCTGGGGGAAAAAAACAGAAGCCTGTGTAACTTTGACGGTGTAAGTAAGGTTTTCAGAAAGAGATTTCAGCCTCAGGTCAGACCATTTGATGACCCACCACCGCAGCCTCCAGACTTCACCTCCCTGCTGTCAATCCTGTGTTGAGACTGACTGGGCCTTAGGCTGAAAAGGCAAGCAGGAGGCGAGCCGGATGCTTCGGATGGCGTGGGCAAGGGTGTGAGAATCTGTTGACGATTATCAGGATAGACAAGCACAGCTCCCTGAAAACCTGGACACGTGTCCCCGTGCCTGTTGATGAGACACAGAAATGAGTTAGTCAGACTAGAGAGGCCGTACTGTGGACTCTGTCCAGGCGGTGATATTACTTTAATCTAAGGTGCAGAACCAAGAATAGCTCCAAGGAGTCTTGGCAACATTTGCCTGGGGATGCGCCTCTCTGCTGTATTCTTACACCCCATCCCTGGTCAACAGACACACTCAGCTCTTCCAGAGTGGAAGATGGAGGAAGTCAGGACCAGACATAAAGGATCCACCAGTCCACGGGCCAGTAAGAAAGGCCCTCTGCCCATCCCACCCGCTTCCTGCCTTGGACGGGGCGGCAGGCCCCGGCTACAGAGACGCGGCCGCCCGTTCAGGATCAGGGGTGTGACAGAGCGGCTGCCCTGATAAGGCATGCTCACAGGCCACAGGGGGCGCAGCTCAACAAACAGATTTTTGATTGCCTTTTCTGACATATTGCCCCAGACCTTTCTGTACCGTTTGCACAACAGGCTGGCATTCAGTGGGCAAACATAGCTGATGATGCTACAGTCGTTCCACTTTCTGTGTGAGAATTTCATCCTAAATGTGATGCTTCATTCAGTATGCAACCCCCAGGTGTAAGCCTTGGAAGAGAAGGGAGAAGGCCTACAGTTCCTCAGGCCTCCATCTTCCCCAGGCCCCACCGTGAAGTGACATTTTTGTCCTAAACTCTGGGCGAGAAAATGACATGAAGTGTCCCATGAACCCTCTCCGGCACGCTTCCATTTCCACAAACCATGCCTGATAAACTTTCACTGGTTTGTATCAGAGTTGGAAAGAATTCTCATTGTGGCCAAAAGAGTGTGTTAAGTGGTTGCTAAAAGTGTTCTCCAGTTTACCTTGAAATAAAAGCCCCAAAGTGACCGCAGGGAAGGGGTTCCTCCTCTCCCATTGCCTGTTTATACAGAATTAATTCTTTCAAACTACAAGCACAGAGCACAGCGGCATCACACTGAGAGAAGCTGTGCTGGAAGAATTAGACTACATTCCTGGGAAGTTGCACCTATCAATACTCTGTCTTATAAGTTGTTAGTTTAAAAATTACTTTTATGCTTTCTTTCATGATATTTGCATTTCAGAAAGCAACTTTAATCTTTTCTTCACTTGGGGTATCACAGGGTAAAGAGCATATCCTAGCAATGGATGAGTATTTTACAATTCCTGCTTTTGCAAAAGTGAAACACTGCAGTGACATCAGGAATAAAGAATTGCAAACGGTAGTGGCAGAAGTCCTAGAGACCTTCACTGGAGGGTCGGGATGGCCGCAAAGCCCGCTTTGGATCACTGGCAGCCTTCACCCCGCCGTGTAGGCAGAGCTTCGACCCCCCAGCGCAGGCTCTGCCCCACCACGCAGAGAATGGTGTATGCAGAGTGGGTGTCAGGAAGTAGCCCAGAATCGGTACGGTTTTCTTCACAATTAAAATTTCCTGCTAACAGTTTGTAAGTGGATTCACAAAAGGTTAATTCTACAGAGAGCAGGAGGGAAATAGCTGTTAAAAACAGGACAATCACAATTCACCACAGGAACATTTGTGGACATAAAATTTTGGCCCAAGGTGCATATATTGAGTTGTGGATTATAGCCTGTAGTGTAACTGTGGCCATCTACAATTAATTGAAAGGAAGTCATTTTCTAATTAGGATTGTCATCCATCTACAGCCTGGGGTTAAAAAATAGGAAAGGGAAAAAGAAAAGACAAGAAAAAACCCTCTGCACACCAATTTCACGAACTTGTCCATTTTTAATGCTTAGCCAGGTTAGAGTGGTTCTAAAAGCTGAGATCTGCAGCCTAAAAACGTGAGTATGGAATTGATTCCCTTTTGTAAAATTAGATTATTGATTCTCTAAACATCTGGTTATCTCTGGGATTGAGTCTTATTACATGATTCCAAGAAAAGATGAAAATCAAGAAGTGCTGAATTTCACTCCACGATTTTTTTTTCAAGTACCTAAATATGGCGCCTTTATCCTTCTGAGCCCGAAGAGGCAGAGGGTGTGGTAGAAAGAACACTGGCCTTTGTGTCAGAAGGTGGAGGGCTCAAATCCACCCCTAACTGTCTCTAGACCTTGGGCAAATCACTTAATTCTTCTAAGCCTCGGTTTCCACATCCACACAAAAGGGATAAACCTGTCACAGAGACTACCTTAGAGGTCGTAATGAAGGTTAAATGACACAGCACAAGCAGAACTAACAGAGCGGAGCAGACCCCTTGGTTCGATGGCTCCAGCCCAAAGCTGTGTGTCTCTACAGCCCCTGTGGAGCGATAACAAAAAAGACAGCAATGGAAACAATAGCAGTTGATCTGTGTGTTAGGTGTCTTTAATTTTCTTTTTTCCTTCTTGTATATATTTAAGACGTACAACATCTTACTCCTTGCAAGAGAAATTATGAGCAACCTAGATGGCATCTTAAAAAGCAGAGACATCACTTTGCCAACAAAGGTTCATCTAGTCAAAGCTATGGTTTTCCCGGTGGTCATGTATGGATGTGAGAGTTGGACCATAAAGAAAGCTGAGCACAGAAGAATTGATGCCTTTGAACTGTGGTGTTGGAGAAGACTCTTGAGAGTCCCTTGGACTGCAAGGAGATCCAACCAGTCCGTCCTAAAGGAAATCAGTCCTGAATATTCATTGGACGGACTGATGCTGAAGCTGAAACTCCAGTACTCTGGCCCCCTGATTTGAAGAGCTGACTCATTAGAAAGACCCTGATGCTGGGAAAGATTGAAGGCAGGAGGAGAAGGGGCTGACAGAGGATGAGATTATTGAATGGCATCACTGACTGGATGGACATGAATTTGAGTAAACTCTGGGAGTTGGTGGTGGACAGGGAGGCCTGGTGTGCTGCAGTCCGTGGGGTTGTGAAGAATCGGACACGACTGAGCGACTGAACTGAACTGGAGCTGGTTGCGCTAGTGGTTAAGAACCTACTTGCCAATGCGGAAGGCACAGGAGACCGGGGTTTGACCCCTGGGTCAGGAAGATCCCCTGGAAAAGGAAATGGCAACCCACTCCAGTATTCTTGTCTGGAGAGCCCCATGGACAGAGGAGGCGGGTGGTCCGCAGTCTTCAGGGTCACAGAGAGTCGGACGTGACGGAAGCAACTCAGCACACTGGAGCTGGAAGCGTGGCCAGCGCATTGACAGCAGCGGGATGCGGGGTGCCAGAAACACTTGCCGAAAGGGCTGTGAAAAGGAGATGAATACTGCGTGGAGAACATTAAATATCCCCGAAGGGGCATGGGTGTGGCCGCAGCTGAGCCTCCCAATAAGCTTTTAGTTCAGAAGGAAAGAAAAATAGGTGTGAGGGACCCTCAGCAGCGGCCCTGAACACAGCGGGTCCCTCGCTGCCCACTGGCATCGGGGTGCCCGCAGGCGGGCTCTGGCCGGCGAGGCCCTGTTCCTTGCCTTCTCTCCTTGCCTTCCTTCACCCCTCCGTCTGTCTGTCCATCCGTCCCCGGGTACCAGAGTGCCTACCTCGAGACGTGCACCGTTGGCCCTGGGACGTCTGCGGTGGACAGGCCGGGCGCGCTGCTGCTCACCGGGAGCCCACGAAACCCCGGGGCCGCTGCCGCTTACCAGTGACGCAGGCAGGCGCCGCGAGCTCTGTCGGGCAGGGCAGGGCAGGGCGCTGTGCAAGCCACCAGGGGGAGTCTCAGCCAGGCCTGGGGCCAGGGGGGGGCCACAGGAGTGAGTGGCTCAGCGGGAAAGGGGGGGTTGGCTAAACACAGGTGAGTGCCGACAGGACCTCAGAAGCTCTGTAATCTGGCTAGCGCTTTTCTGTAAGCCCTATGGCAGTGGCCTCAGAGCTGAATCGATTTACACTTGCTGCAGGTTAGGTAAGACTATACATTATTAAATCATGCCCTGGAAGCATTAGGGGGTTCCCCAGAGGTCTCGGGGCTCAGTGAGGGGAGGTGGGGGATGGAGGTGCAGGACCCGTGCCTTTCAGAGGCAAGGAAGCTGAGCGGGGGACTCCCTGACCTCCTCTCCCTGATTTGACCACCCCAGCCCTGCCTTTATGCTTTATGCAGTGGGAAATGCAGGTATGTCTTTTCAGGGCGCTTAAAAATAACATTTGAACAGTTCTGGGATAGAATATGGATTTATTGTGCTATGCTTAGTCACTCGGTCATGTCCAACTCTCTGTGACCCCGTGGACTTCAGCCCACCCGGCTCCTCTGTCCATGGGATTCTCCAGGCAAGGATACTGGAGTGGGTTGCCATGCCTTCTCCAGGGGATCTTCCCAACCCAGTGATTGGACCCAGGTCTCCCACACTTCAGGCGGGTTCTTTACCATCTAAGCCACCAGGGAAGCCCAAGAATACTGGAGTGGGTAGCCTATCCCTTCTCCAGGGGATCTTCCTGACCCAGGAATTGAACCGGGGTCTCCTGCATTGCAGGCGGATTCAGCTGAGCCACCAGGGAAGCCCAATAAGCCATGGATTTGTTAAGAGTTTCTTAATTTTACTGTTTTGGAGCATTTCTTTATATTTGTGTCAGTCACTTCAGTTGCGTCTGACTATGACCCCATGGACTGTAGCCCGCCAGGATTCTCTGTCCATGAAATTCTCCAGGCAGGAATACTAGAGTGGGCTGTTCTTTAGTCAGTGGATAATGAGGAACTGTAAGATTTTTGAGTAAGGAGACCCCATAGACTGTATCCCACCAGGCTCCTGTGTCCATGACATTCTCCAGGCAGGAATACTGGAGTGGGCTGTTCTTTAGTCAGTTGATAATGAGGAACTATACGATTTTTGAGTAAGGAGATGAATTCTAATGGGGTAGTAAAAAAAAAAAAAAAAAAAAAAAGTTAGTTTGACAGCAGATTTTAAGATGGAAGAAGGCAGTATGAAATTAAGGGCAGGGAGATTAATTAAGAGACTACTTGAAAAAAAAAAAAAAAAAAAGAGACTACTTGGATAGTCCAAATAAGGGTGCTGAACTCTGGCAGTGGCCAATGGGCATGGGTGTGTGGGGTACGTGATAGAACTGGGAAGATCAGGGGCATGTAACTTGAGGACTGATAAGATACGGAGGGTGAGGGACAGCTGGGAATTACGGGGATAGAGATGCTGACTTAGAAAGAGACTTTGGGAAAGGAGCTGGTTTGAGCGGAGTTCAAGTCGGAGCATCCTAAGCTTTAAGTGACAGAGCATTTGGGAGTAAAATATGAAATCATGTAGGTAATATATGCCCTTGGCTGAAAGAGGGGCTAGGAGAAGAAATAAAGATTTGGGAGTTAACAGCTTAGAAGTGGTGGTTGACCCCTTGGCAGTGAGCAAGGTCTCTGAGGGGAGATACAGAAAGAAAAGGGCAGAGGGCTGAGCAGAGCAGCGCGGGAGAGGAGCTGTGTTTCAAGGATGAAGGAAACGGAAGGAGGCCGCGGGAACGGGGTGGGGAGGCAGAGACTCCAGAAGGAAAAAGCGGACTGGAATGAGAGTGTCTCCGGGCGGTAGCGGGATACCAGGACGTGTAGGCTGAAGGCAGAGGCCGCGCAGTCTGCCCCTCAATGGGAAGAGCAGGGCTCCATGCAGTCTGCAGTTGGTCATCCCCAAGACCCTCTGGCCCTTTGTCACTCTACCTGGAATCCCGCAGAGGCCTTGCAGACAGGGATCTTTTCTGTCTTGCTCACTGCTGAATCCCCAACACTGTGCAAGTGCCTCTCCGTAAGGTCTGCGTAGCTTGTTAGCTGCTCAAAGCACACCTGTTCAAAGACCCTCCACAGTTTGAAAACCGAGCTGCTCTTTCTTGCTTCCTTCTGTGATGTTTTCTCCTCAATACTCAGTACCTTACAGTTGAATATGAATCTCTTAATTACTAGATATCAACTGTAAAACCAGGCAAATCACAATAACCATGGCAATTGTCCGTAATAGTTCATTGTTTACACCTAATTTCACTAACATTGCTATTGGTTATCATCACTGTGGACTTACTCTATAGGACATAAGAAGAAGAAAATAAATAATGACTTCACTTTCCTTTTTCAAAGTCACAGACTACGTTTCTAGGCTTCTCTGGAATGTCTCTCTATGCCTTGCTTTTTACGAAGGTCTCACTGAATTTAAGTGAAAGTGGAATCTTTGGTATAGGAAAAAAAAACTTGATAGCACAAAAGTTATTCTGAGGCCTAACTAAGGAAATTTACATCTCCTACCCTCCCTTCAGGATCCCCCTACTTAGAGTCAAGTTATATAAAAACCACTACTCTCCTACAGGACTTGAAAATTTAGAGTGATCAAACATCTCCTTGGTCAGCCACGTTTATCAAGCACATGCTATGTGTGCACAGAAATCGTGAGGAATATGAACAGGGAGCCCCTGCGTCCTAGGAGTGCTTTGTAATCAGGCTGTGAGCAGCAAGAGATAAGGCATAGAGACCTTCAATTAGGGTTTCTGGAGCCAAGACAAAAGCCAGAGAAGAATGAGGATTTACGTCATATTCCTGGATTCTTTGGGCTAGAGGCATATGGGTCACTAGGAAACAACATGGATTTGAGCACACAACCTGTGGATCAGAGCTGGACAGCGACTGGACCGTATTAGCTCTTCTGGAGAGTGAACCCTGGTGTGGGCATCAGGGAAACAGAGACCTGAGCCCAAGAAAAGGCAGTGTTAGTTCTTGTGTTGAAAACTCCTGGTCTTGGTCCAGTGCGCATGTGGGGCAAGAATTTTGGTTGGTATTTTAAAATGAAGAAGAATATAGTTGTCATCTGGAACACTGTTTCTTTGAGGTTTTCCAGGCGTCACCTGGGAGCTTTTCTACCCTCTGAGATTTTGGTAAACTTTGCTCAAATCCCTGTGCTCACAACTGGAGGCTACTGCGGACTCAGCACAATTGCTGTTAATTTCCAGGCTTGTTTTTATTCTCTATCTCCTCTCCTGCATCCGTTTTACAATGTATTATTAGGTCCTCATCAAACCGAAGGTCTAACTCAGGTGCAATACTCCCAAACCCCTTATCAGCATTCATAAGACATAGAATCACAAAGAGTACATCACAAGTTTTGTAGCTTTATTGAATATTTGTTGTGACAAGGGGCCGTGGGCAATCACATCTCCCTGTTTACTGAGCACCTACTATGTTTTATAGATACAGCAGTGAATAAGACAGTTTGGCTGTCTGGAGTTTCCAATCCGATGAGTGAGATAGGTGATAAACTCCATGGAGGCTGTGACCGCCTGCCACCTTCTGGTTCCCTAGCCGTTCCACCTGCCTCTTCCACTTAGACCACTCTGTGACGCTCTGCAACTCTCTGACACCTGTGCTCTGACATGTGACATCCACGGCCTCTCCTGTTTGCTCTGTCTTTCAGGATCCTCCAGCCTTGGAATCTTGGCATAAATGTCTCCACCTTGTTACACAGGATTCCTCAGTGCTATGGAACTAGGACATGGCAGATCTTCCACTGGAAGTTTAGGATGATGGAGAGGACAATGGGGTCAATATGGAAATTGGTGTCAGCCAGCTCTGGGGTCAAATCTCTCTTGTTCTTGCTTGTTGTGTAGCCTTGACCATGTTCCTTCATCTTCCTATGCCTTCATTTTCCTTGTCTGAAAAATGGAGCCATTAGGATCATCCTTTTAATATGAGGGTAAAATTCAAATGTGACAACAAAGTTTCCAGCTCAGTAAAGATTGAGGGCAGGAGGAGAAGGGGACAATAGGATGAGAGGGTTGGATGGCATCACCAACTCCGTGGACATGGGTTTGGGTGGACTCCAGGAGTTGGTGATGGACAGGGAGGCCTGGCGTGCTGTGGTCCATGGGGTCACAAAGAGTCGGACACGACTGAGTGGCTGAACTGACTGAATAGGTGCACAGATATGACTGGTTCATTTCCTTCAGGTTCTGGAGAGATTCTGGGGTATATAATCACACCTCGGCCCCAGACCCAAGAGAGTCACTCGGGCTAACGTGAGAGAAAGGAGGGTAGCACTTTCTGCACTCAGGGTGGGGTGGGGGGGTGGGCAGCACAAAGATTCTTAGGTCACCCCAGGACCCTCTGATGAACGGCAGGCCGACCCCTTCGTGTGGTGAATTAGGTGGGACGTTCAGACATGAACACCTCCTTCCCGCAGACCTCGGGACTGAGGTGGTAACTCTCATGCCCACTCCAGCAGGGCGGGCTGACGGTGGACCCGGGGCACGAGGGCGGTCATCCGTGGGCCCCTGGGTGCAGCTGTGGCAAGGACGGCAGAGGATGCTGGGAAGACTTCAACACCGCGCAGACTGCGGGGCCGGGCGCCTCGTGGGGTAAGGGCCAGGTCAGGAAGTGTCCCCGAGGGCAGAGGAGGCCCAGCGAGGCTGGCCTGGCGGAACGCGACAGCTTCGGGAGGAGGTAACCCCTGCCTCTCAAGGGACCCCGGGGCTGCAAAGCTGAGATGCTCAGACCTGCCAGCAGCTCTGAAAGGTCCTCAAGCCCAGGGTCCCCACTCACGGCCACTGGTCTAGCAGTACCGAGTAAGCGCCCAGGTTGGAGGCAGGCCGGGCATTTAAATACTTCTCAGGGTATTCTTCTGGCTTGGGGCAGGCCCAGAGGGTCTTCAGTCCTAACTGCTGTGCGGCCGGTTCATGGACCACACCTGAGCAGCGGGGTCGGAGACTGACTGCCCAGCAGACACATCAGTCTTCTCGACGGTATTCCATCAAACGGTTGTCCGACCTCCACTTGATCATCTTCTACGAAAGGAATCTCTTCCCCTCTGATGAGGCGCATTCAAACTTTATCCCTCCTGGTGAACAGTGTACGTCAGTGTGCTTCCTAAGTCCTGGTACGGGTATTTCTAGACTACTCTATCCATTGGCAACTCTGCCAGTAAATCCTTTCTTATGTTTTCCTACCATGTATCATTTTAAAGGCTGTAACACTAACTGTAGGTTTTCTGGTAGAAAATATGGAAAATATAGATCCATAAAGAGGAAAAATTCATAATAGAGCTAACACCAGCAACTAGAGATACGTGCTTTTGAAATATTAGTGTTTCCTCCTGCTGCTTCCTCACCACACTTTGAAACCTGACTCCTGAGTGTCTCTCCCTCAGAGTCTCCAAGGGCAAGGCTCGGTGGCATCTCTCTGTTCTCTGACTGCTTCCGGCAATGGGCGGTGGTTCTGCTTCGCCTAGGGCTCCGAGGCCCGCCCTTCTCAACGACTCTGCAGCCCCCTCTCTGAACTGGAGCAGATTTTGGCAGAGATGAGAGGGAAGACCACTCAGGCCATCTGGGTGAGCTGGTGCTGCTGGTACTCACTGAGTTAGGGGCTATTTTTCAAGTCACCAGAACGGCTTTACAATGAACCATTCTATTTCCTTGACTTGATACTGCTTGTCACCAATAAACAAAGATTTTAAGGACTCTGTGACCACAAAACATAATATTTTTCACTTGGCAAAGTCAACTGGCTCTCAGCCAGTCATGTCCTCACCCCGTCCAGCATCATTAGTCTCCTGATCAGCTGGCGTGGGCTCCTGAATTATAACACCGAGACCCAGACCCTGTCTCCATCATTTCTTACTAAATCTGCAGAGTTGGACAGATTAGTTTGCCCCTCTATGCCTCAATTTCCTCATTTTAAATGAGGACAGTAGTACTATTGCTGCTATTCCATAGAGTTCCTATGTGGATTAAATGTGTTAATCCACACTACGTTTTTAAGATGGTGTGTGACTCATGAAAAAACTCGATAGATGATATCCAAATTGCACACACACACAGCCACAGGTCATTTTAATGGGCAAGATAGATTGAGACAAGGAGATAAGCTTGGTACTAACACTTACTTTTGTATTTTAACCTTGAGAAAGACTTGGCTAAGAAAAAGAGTCACAAAGTACCTGGAGCCAAGGTCTGTCCCAGCATACCACACTGGGACAAGGGGTCTGCTTCGCCTGGGGAGCCGCGGCAGAGACTGTCACCGGCGGCCCTGCGCCCGCTCCGAAGAGGCCAGTGCTCTGAGCTTTGCACGCACGGCTGGGACGGGACAGGTGCTCAGTAAACGCTGTGCGGTGAGGACCTGTCACCTCGCCGCTCACTGTTACCAGCTCTGCCCAGTGGGCAGGCTGAGAGATAGCCCAGGACACAGGTGGGAAAGCTGGGAAATTGGTAATGTATTTTGGTTAAGACAGGGTGTCCCTAGGACAGAGCATTGAGGATCCCACGTCACTCACTCCGCAGGCTGCTGAAACCTCTGGTCGTGCGTCGCATGCCCTGGGCGCTGTGCTGAATCCCCAGGGAGTCCCTGGCTCCCTCTGGGCGATCCGTGCCTCACTGTGGGTGTGGCTGGTTTCTAAAGAGTCCCTCAACGGGACCCTGATTTTCAGAAAAAAGATAGTTTTCAGCCCTATGCACCGAACTTCCTATGAGAGGGTTACTTAGGCACTAGAGACAATCTGGCTCATTAATGAGTAAATTCGTTTTTATGTTTTCTAACCCAGACTTTAGCTTACGCTATACACTGATCTTGGAATTTATAGCCCTTTTCCCCTCTTTGTGTATCCCTTTATTTACTTTTTAACAGTTCAGTTGAGATATAATTGATCTATAACATTGTCCTAGTTTCACGTATAAAGCAAAGTCATTTCATATTTGTATACGTTACAAAATGATCACTCAGCTGGTAAAGAATCCACCTAGAATGCAAGAAGCCCCGGTTTGATCCCTGGGTCGGGAAGATCCCCTGGAGAGGGGACAGGCTACCCACTCCAAGATTCTGGCCTGGAGAATTCCATGGACGGAGGAGTCTGACAGGCTATAGTCCATGGGGTTGCAAAGAATCAGATGTGACTGAGCAACTTTCACATACGCACATACATTGCAAAATGATCACACAACAAGCCTATTTAATATTCATCACCTTACACTTACTGTTTTATAATATAGATGATTAATACCATAAATTTCCCGGAAGTGAACTTATATAGATTAAACTGTAGTTTTTCTTTTTTTATTCAGTTCAGAATGCTTCCTAATTTTCCTTTTGATTTCTTCCTTGGCCCATAAGTTATTTGGAACTGTTTTTACTTAATTTCCAAATTTTGGGACAAATTTCCAGAAATATTCTGTCATATTTTGTATAACTGGATCATTTTTAACTTTACTGAGACTTGTTTTATGACCCAGAATATGGTCTACAGGTCCTGAATATGTTTTGTGGCATTTTACAAAGGTCAGTAGGTCAAGTTGGTTAATACTGTTTTTAAATATTTTGAATACTTGCTAAACTTTGTCATCTTGTTCCATCAATTACTGAAAGATGGATATTGAAATGACCACTATAACTGTGGATTTTTCTATTTTGGCTTGAAATTCTATCAGTTTTTGCTCCATGTATTTTGATGCTCTGTAATTAGGTTCATTCATGTTTAGGATGCTTATGTCATCCGAATAAATTGATCTCTTTATAATTACAAAATGAGCTTAGTAGTATTCCAAGTAGTATTTTGCTGCTCTGAAATCCACCTCAGTTGGTAGTAATATAGTAGTATAGTTCAGTTCAGTTCAGTTCAGTTCAGTCGCTCAGTCATGTCCGACTCTTTGCGACCCCGAGAACCGCAGCACGCCAGGCCTCCC
This sequence comes from Cervus canadensis, assembly GCF_019320065.1. Taxonomy (NCBI): domain Eukaryota; kingdom Metazoa; phylum Chordata; class Mammalia; order Artiodactyla; family Cervidae; genus Cervus; species Cervus canadensis. Next base: position 2,813,002 of record NC_057389.1, read on the forward strand.
TGTCCATCACCAACTCCCAGAGTCCACCCAAACCCATGTCCATTGAGTTGGTGATGCCATCCAACCATCTCATCCTCTGTCGTCCCCTTCTCCTCCTGCCCTCAATCTTTCCCAGCATCAGGGTCTTTTCCAGTGAGTCAGCTCTTCACATCAGGTGGCCAAAGTATCGGAGCAAAAGTAGTATAGTAGATGGTTGTTACTCCAACTTTTCTTTGTATAGCTTTAATCTTGGTGTATCTTTTTCTATCCTTTTAAGTTTAACTCATGCATGTCTTTATATTTAAGGTAAGTCTCCTGTGAGGCAACACTTATTTAAGTTCAACAAGCTTTGCCTTTTAATTGGAGCATTTAATGTGATTGTTGACATGGCTAGGTTCACGTGCATCATCTTGTAATTTGTGTTCTATTCTTACCATCTCTCCTTGTTCTCTTTTTTCTTCTTTTTTGCCTTATGGTAGATTATTTACATTTCTTATGATTTCAGTTTATCTCCTTAGTTACATTGTTAGCTGTAACTCTATTTTGTTATTTCAGTGGCTGGCTTAGGGTTACAGCACCCATCTTTAACTTGTCACAGGCTACTGTCAGCCCGCATCATTCCAGTTCATATACTGCGTGAGAGCCTCTAAGCAGCAGGCTGCCATTCCTTCCTCTCTGGTCTCTGTGCTTTGGTTGGCACACATTTTATTTCTTGTATAAGCTACACAATATACTGTAATTATTTCTGTTTAAATACTCACTTATCTTTTAAAGAAATGTAGATAATAGGAAATAAATTATATATTTACCCACATAATTATCATTCCTGGTATTCTCGATCCTTTCTGTACATCTGTACTTCCATCCATTATTATTTGCTTTCTGCCTGAACTTTAAATTTTCTTTCAGGGTATGTCTTCAGGTTAGTATTATACTTTTAGCTTTTGTATGTATAATAATAATAATATTTGCCTTTGTTTTCGAGAGATTTTTTTCACTGAGTATAGAATTCTATGTTGATAGTTTTTTTTTTTCCTTCAGTACTTTGCATATGTGGCTCCACTGTTTTCTCACTTGATTATTTCTAATGAGGACTCTATTATCTTTATCTTTGTTCCACTCTACATAATGTACCTTCTTTCTCTGGCCACTTTTAATTTTTTTCATTATCATTGCTTTTGAGCAAATCAGTTATGATGTGTCCTGGTATCATTTTTTTCATGTTTCTTGTATCTGAGGTCCATTGAACTTCTTGGATCTATAATTTTCATTAAATTTAGAAAATTTCCAACCCTTATTTCCTCAAATATTTTTGTCCTTCCACCTTCACCGTCAAAGATTCCAATTACATGAGTATTAATCTGCTTGAAATTATTCCATAGCTCAATGATGCTCTGCTCATTAAAAAAAGAAAAATTATCCTCTTTCTCTGGGTTTCATTTTGGATAGTTTCTATGGTTAGATATTTGGATTCACTAATCTTTTCTTCTTTGATGTCTCATCTGCCAGTAACCCCAGCCAGTATATTTTCTAACTTACACATTGTAGTATAATCTCTAAAAATTTGATTTGGGTCTTTTTTATATCTTAACTTTTTGAACATATGGAATAGAATCACACCTGTTTTAATGTCCTCATCTGCTAATTCTAATATCTGTGTCAGTTTAGGTGGATTGATTTTTCTGCTTATTATGGACAGTATATGGACAGTATTTTTCTGGTTTTTTTTTTTTTTTCTTTTTTTTTTTTTATGCCTGGCAGTTTTGTATATATGCCAGATCTCATGAATTTTATTTTTTTGGGTGCTGGATATTTTGGTATACTTACAAGAATACTTGAGCTTTATTCTGGAATGTGGTTGTTTGACAATTGTTTGATCCTTTCTGATCTTGCTCCTAAGATTTAGTAGACAGCATCCAATCTAGGGGTATTTATCCCCACTCCTAAGATTTGGTAGACAGTGTCCAATCTAGGGGTATTTATCCCCACTCCTAAGATTTGGTAGACAGCGTCCAATCTAGGGATATTTATCCCCACTCCTAAGATTTGGTAGACAGCGTCCAATCTAGGGGTATTTATCCCCACTCCTAAGATTTGGTAGACAGCGTCCAATCTAGGGGTATTTATCCCCACTCCTAAGATTTGGTAGACAGCGTCCAATCTAGGGGTATTTATCCCCACTCCTAAGATTTGGTAGACAGCGTCCAATCTAGGGGTATTTATCCCCACTCCTAAGATTTGGTAGACAGCGTCCAATCTAGGGGTATTTATCCCCACTCCTAAGATTTGGTAGACAGCGTCCAATCTAGGGGTATTTATCCCCACTCCTAAGATTTGGTAGACAGCGTCCAATCTAGGGGTATTTATCCCCACTCCTAAGATTTGGTAGACAGCGTCCAATCTAGGGGTATTTATCCCCACTCCTAAGATTTGGTAGACAGCGTCCAATCTAGGGGCATTTATCCCCACTCCTAAGATTTGGTAGACAGCGTCCAATCTAGGGGCATTTATCCCCACTCCTGAGGCAAGGCTTTCTTGTGTATTGTTTAGTTCTCCATGAATTCTGAGGTTTTCCAATCTGGTAATAAGAACAGACACTATTTCCAGATCTACACGCGTGCCAGACTCTCTTACTTCTAATCTTTTTGAATGGTTCTCTTCACTCAAATATTTCTGCACAAGCACTCTCTGCGAAAACCTCATCTGAAGCAGACCCTCTCCACATCTCTGGACTTTCCACCTGTGCAACTCTCCCCGGGTGCACGCGCCTCCGTCCACTGATTACCTTGGCATCTCTGGACTCCCAGCTCCATCTCTTCAACTCCAGGGAGCCGCCGGAGTCTCGCTGGTCCCCTCCCTGCGCCATGGCCTGGAAACGCCCTCAAGGCAGTAAGCTGGGCTGCCCGTCTCTCAAGGGTTGCTGTCCTCGGGCACCGCACATCCAGAGTTCTTCATCCTATGTTCCTTTTCTGGTTGTTTAATGTGGAGAGTATCTCTGGTCCCTGTTCCTCTATGTTAGGTGAAAGTGGAAGCCTCCACCATTTCTTGTTAAATCTACTCTGGTTATTTTTGTTTAATTGACAGGTTACGTAGCCCTTCACCCTTGAGTACAGTCTGTGGAAAGTCTGAGATATGACCATTTGTATCTAGCTTTTGTATCAATCCCTGGGAGTTACTTTAGACATTAACAATATGATTTGGCATGTGTATTATTTCCCTAAGGCCTTTGTTTCCTGACTTCACCACTTAGCTGATGCCTCTCTTCCCCTGGGTTCCCCCTCACATTTGTTACATATGTGTCAGCTACACTAATTGTTTACAGCACCAGAGCTTTTAAGTTGGTACTGATTTTTTATCAGTCAAATAAGATATATGTGTATGAATTCATTTATTTGATTAAGTGTGTAATAGTTAATGTCCTTGTCTAATTGACAAAAACATCTGAATGGATTAGGAGACAAATATTTCTGTATTATATATAATATGGCAATCAACATTGTAAATATAACCAAACTAATGTTTATTGAGGGGCTTGTTATTGCCCAAGTACCGAACTGGTTTGTTTTTTTTTCCCTCCATATTATCTTGATTATCTTTATCTCATAAAGTAGATATCCCCCACCTTATTTTTGCAGGCCAGGAAATTGAGTTTCTGGGCTTCCCAGGTGGCTCAGTGGTAAAGAATCTGCCTGTGATCCAGAGGATGTAGGAGACTCCACAGGTTCGATCCCTGGATTGGGAAGATCTCTTAGAGAAGGGCATGGCAACCCACTCCAGGATTCTTGCCATGGAGAATCCCATGGAGAGAGAAGGCTAGCGGGCTAGAGTCCAAGGGCTCACAGAGAGTCAGACATGACAAAGGCGACTGAGCAGACATGCACACAAAGGGTAAATAATCCCTAAATGTCCTTTGGCCAATAAGTGATGTTGTTCAGTCGCTAAGCTGTGTCTGATTCTTTGCCACCACACGAACTGCAGTGTTCCAGGCTTCTGTAGCCAGGATCTAAACTCAAGTTCAGTTCAGTCCTGTTCCGTCGCTCAGTCGTGTCCGACTCTGCGACCCCATGGACGCACGCCATGGACGCACCCCATGGACGCACGCCAGGCCTCCCTGTCCATCACCAACTCCCAGAGTCCACCCAAACCCATGTCCATTGAGTCGATGATGCCATCCAACCGTCTCATCCTCTGTCGTCCCCTTCTCCTCCTGCCCTTAATCTTTCCCAGCATCACGGACTTTTCTAGTGAGTCAGCTCTTCACATCAGGTGGCCAAAGTATTGGAGTTTCAGCTTCAGCATCAGTCCTTCCAATGAATATTCAGGACTGATCTCCTTTAGGAATGACTGGTTGGATCTCCTTGCAGTCCAAGGGACTCAAGTTGTCTGATTCCAAAGTCCAAATTCTTTCCCTTCAACATATTGGCCCAAGAAGAAATCAACTGGTTGCGGATTTCTAGGTTTTCCTACATGTACTCAGTAGTATGCCCAACTGTAGAAAGACATATTAAAATTTTCTCAAAGAAACTGCAGTATCAAAACCCTTTGAGGTAGAATTTTTTATCAATGCCTTTCTTTCAACCTTAAATTCTTTAAGCAGCAAATAACTTAGCAACTACAAGTAATAAAGGCAGTGAATGAGATGGAACTCATTTCTACTTAGAAAAAAGTTTATTTGGTTTCACTGGAGTCAGCCCCCAAATAAATGCCATATGAATTAAATATCTATGCATAAAAAAGTAACAAAGTATCAAAATGAAATTAGGTAAATTTTTTAAATCTGAATTTGGTAGATGCTCTTCTAAGAAACAAAATCTGGAAACCATAAATGAAAATAACTCATAGATATGATGATATAATTTTTTTATTTACATCTTTGCCAAAAATATTCCAAGAATTCCCCCCAAACAGCTCAAAGGGCCCAACTGGGAGGTATTTGTGGCCATTGTTAACAAGCAGCTAATGTTCTTACCTGGACTGTGCTCGGCTTTACTCCCTCATGGCCCTCAGCATCAGTTTAAAACTGGGGCCCTTCCCGTGGAGAACGGTTTCCCTCAAGCAACCACCCCTGCTTAAGTTCCTGAGTCTGTCTGCATCCAGAGTTCCCAGGACCGTGAGGAGAGCTCCCCAGGTCTGGGCGGGCGCTCTGGTTCTGCTCTTCCCAAGCTGCGTGGCCCTGGGCACGTCCTGCAGCCTCTTCGTGTCTCAGGGTAACGGCACAGCGGGGACGGCAGGAGCACTGAGCCCGCAGGGACGGCAGGGGCGCTGAGCCCGCAGTGGGGACGGCAGGAGCGCTGAGCTCGCGGTGGGACGGCTGCAGTACTGAGCTTGCGGGGACGGCAGGAGCACTGAGCTCGCGGCGGGGACGGCAGGGGCGCTGAGCCCGCGGTGGGACGGCTGCAGTACTGAGCTTGCGGGGACGGCAGGAGCACTGAGCTCGCGGTGGGACGGCAGGGGCGCTGAGCCCGCGGCGGGGACGGCAGGGGCGCTGAGCCCGCGGCGGGGACGGCAGGGGCGCTGAGCCCGCGGCGGGGACGGCAGGAGTACTGAGCTCGCGGTGGGACGGCTGCAGTACTGAGCTCGCGGTGGGACGGCAGGAGCACTGCGCCTGCGGCGGGGATGGCAGCAGTACTGAGCTCACAGCACTTCTCTGAGTCACCGAGCATTGTCCGGTGCATAGACAGTGTTCACTGTACGCTAGTCACTGTTCCTGGTCCATCCCCAGTCCGAGGGCATTCGGCACATAAGGACACCCAACGTGTGTTTACTGAATACCTCGATGCTACAGACGAATAAGGAAAGTGTGTATGAGCTTGCGCTCGGTCGTCCAGTTGTGTCTGACCCTTTGTGACCCTGTGGGCTGCAGCCCACCAGGCTCCTCAGTCCACGCCTCAGAAAAATAAGCAAAGGGTATGGTAGGAAACACACAGGAAAATGCACTGTCTGCAAATACATGGAAAGAGGCTCAATCTCAGTAATAATGGTAGAAATACAAATTAAAACCACATTATTTTTTTAACCTCTGGATTGGAAAAAAAAGTTGAAATGGCTGACTGACTACATCCAGTGCAAGTAAGGTTGTGGGGAATTCTTCCTACACATGGTTGATGGAATAGAAGGTAATAGAATAGGCCTAGAGAAATATTTGGCAATAATTTTTAAACCTTAAGTACACACATTAAGGATCCCACCTCTAGGTATCTAGCCTGCAGAAATAATACATGGGTATGGAAAGATACTTCTGTAAGGATGCTCATTACACATTGTTTGAAATTTAAAACATCAGAAATAACATAAATGCTCATCAGTTAAGAACTACTTTAGAAAATGGTGATGCTTTCATATAAGTAAATGAGATAGATCCAAAAAAGGCCCATGATATATATATTCTTAAGGATATATATTTAAAGAGAGCAAACAGCAGACCAATATAATAATAGCTAATATTGGTTAAGCACATGTTAGGATGGTAAGCAATCTGCGTGAATTACCTTATTTGATCATCTATACTACTTCAGTTTCTTCAGATGTAAAATAAGGGATAAGACCAGATAAGCTCTAAGATCCTTCTCATCCTGGCTCTAAAATGCTACCTATACTAAGGTCCTTTTTTGAGAGCCATCTCCCTTGGAAAAGGCTGCAGCACGATGGTGCCTCTGGGAGTTGGACAGTCAGATTGATGTCTATTCTTACGGCTTCTACCGTGGAAACTCTGTAGGAGATGATTCTGCTTCCTGGAAAATATTCACAATCTTGTCCTCGGACATTAAACAAAATGAGATCATTGCTAATTGGTGAAGAATGACTCTTACATTAAGTGAACTGGCTTCCTCTTAAAGCCTGCCTTTAAAGCAGGGCAACCTCAAGTCTCCTAACTGTGCAGGAGATACCAACCACATGGTCCCCTGAGCATCTAATTGTGGATGAACAACACTTGTCATCCCCTCCCACGTGCACAGAGGCTGGCCTCCCGGTGGTCCTGGGGCTGTGATGCTGGCGAGCACCACCTCTCAACTGGTGTCTGGGCAGTGGGGTGGCAGTGAGGTGTGACCAGCTGGAGGCAGTTGCCCATCCTAGCAGAGACTTGTGTTTGGTCCCCTCACCATCCACACCAGGCATGTGCAAAGGAGTGCCCTCAGTTCTGTCCTGTGGAGAAAGGGCAAATTTAAGGGGTGAACACGTGTGGAATACTGTGGGAGTATAAGAACATGAGTAGTGAGTTCAATATTTTGACTGTGCTTTTCATATTTTTAGAAAAATCTTATCTTTCGTGAAAACATAGCAAAAAGGTTACTCCTACAACTGCTCTAATTTTAAGTTTTATTTTTAAAGCAGAAAAAATGTCTCTAGTATCTGAGAAAAACAATGCATGTATTAGTAGGTACAAGTTCAAAGTAGAAAATAAGCTCTTATTTTTGCTTATTTGATAGAGACTCTTTATCAAATAAAAACACTTATTGCACAATCACATCCTAGACAGCCTCACCTCCGTTGTAAAGTCTGCTGGGACTTATTTGGGTGCCATTAGACGCGCTGGTGGCAGAGGAGGAGATGGTTAAACAGCATCACCATCTCAACCGACATGAGGTTGAGCACACTCCGGGAGACATGAAGGACGGGGAAGCCTGGCCTGCTGCAGTCCGTAAGGTCTCAGAGAGTCGGATGTGACTTAGGACTGAACAAGTAGCACTGCTGAGAACAATGTCCATCAGAGGGGCTGGAAAAACTGGGACGATCTAGTCCAAGACAGAACAAAAGCCCGCTTCTGGCTTGTGTCAGACAGCTGGGCTATCAATTTGGAAACTGTCTGCTGTCAAGATCAGAGAAGTGCACTCTCTTACATGGGCTGCAAGAATTCATGCAAACATGGTGTTTAAAAATTAAAAAGAAGGTGAGACAGGAGAACAGAACACAAGTGTATTTTCCTCTACTGGAAATTTTTGTTTCATATAGCAGGTTTTTATCAAAGCTGACTCTCAGAGCAGTGTGAATATGCAGGTGTTGTGTCAATAATCAAGTTTCTACATTATACCTAAAAAAGCATCTGCTGTCTTCTGCACCAAAGGCTGAATAAAGGCCAATAAAGTCACAAATAAACTAACACTATTCCTGAAAGATTTTTTTCCCCCAAGGGTAACAGAATCCACAGTGGACTAGCCCACCTATTCCCTACATAAGATATTGGCTTTGAGAACTGCAGAGTGCAGATTGAATATCTGGCTTTACTCCATTTTTGTGTTCAACAAGCTAGCAAGTAAGACATGCAAATCTACTGCTCTAAAATGAGACAGAAGCTCAGCGGGCCTCTTCTGCCTCTGACACTGGCTCCATGGACCCTTGGCCACCGCAGAGACGTACCTTGGGCTTCCCTAGTGGCGCAGTGGTAAAGAATCTGCCTGCCAGTGCAAGAGACGCGGGTTCGACTCCTGGTCTGGGAAGACCCCGCGTGCCCGGAGGCAGCTGTGCCTGTGCGCCACATCTGCTGAGCCGGCACCCTAGGGCCCGAGCTCTGCCGCACGTGGAGCCATCGCCATGAGAGGCTTGTGCAAGGCAGCTAGAGAAAGGCCTGAGCAACAACGAGGACCCAGCACAGCCAGTAAATAATTCAAATACGACATTCAAAATAGAACAAAACTTTCAAAAAGCTGTCTTTAAAAGAGACCCAGCTTGTTGCTGCCTTGAACTCCCGGCCAGTGTTCGCTTTGCCCACCACCGTCCTCCAATACCCGCTCACCTGGAGGGAGGAAAGTGCCCTGCGCCCGTTCGGGTGCTCCTCCGCTCCGCGGCGGGAGGCGCGGCTCCCCCATCCTCCCGAGGGCTGACTCCTCCTCGGGCCCTGGGTAAACCTCCGGAAGAGACAGGGGTGGAGGCCGGTGTCGGAACGGCAAGAGGACAGGCTCCATCGTGCACGCGCGCCGTTTCCTCTAAGACTTGTCTTCAGGGCAACGTGTGCGCCCAATGCGGACTTCCGTGAAGTCCTCCTCATGAAGGTTCTGTCCGTTGTCCTTCTTCACAATGTCCATTCTTCACAATGCAGTTAGTCCCCTGAGGCTCCTGCATTTCCTCTGGAAAGCCCACCCGCCTCCTGGACATGGCTGAGCCCCCAGCCATGGGCTGGACTCTTATACTGGGGCCTCGGACACACAGTAAGAATAGGAGAGGAACTGAGTCATGAATTCCTGTGCCTGAATTCTGGAGAGGAGAAGAGTTGACGGAAATACTGGTTATTCATTTTCTCTTGAAAAGGCTAAGCTTTTAGTTTAAAAATTAGTGGCCCTCTTGCCCAACTTGCTTAAATGTCCTAGGTCTGTTGAAAAACTATTATACCTGCCCTTATTTCTCCAGATGGAAGAATTCATTACTCTTCAGCTTTCCCCTTCCAGTTCAAACACAGACTTCTTTCAGAGAAGCCCAAGAAGACTGATCCCTTAAATTCCCCAGTGCTGTCAACAGTAGCTCTACTTTAGAACAGAAAGGAAAGACACATCCATCCTTTCGTCAGAAGGAGATTTTGGAGCAAAAGAAAATCCTCTAGACACCATTTTCTGAACTTAAGCTTTTATTTATTTCTGTTGCATCACCAAATGATTTCAATTTGGGGGAATATTTTAATATAGAAAAAATATAAAACTCTAGCATATTTGACGTTTGAAATTATGCTGATTGGCATATATTTTTAAACACATAAATAAGACAGCCGTCAGTGTTTGACAGTTTTTTACACAAAATGGATTGTAAGAAACAAGTGAAAGGGAAAGTGTCAACAAAATTTTTAATAAAATTTAAAAGACAAATGCACAGAATTGCAGGAGGTGTATTAAGTCCATGTGGAATTTAAAATGACTTCTGTGGTTTATAATCCTTTTAAGATTCAATCTGGAAAATTGCTTTGGAACAATGAAAACATGAAATCAAATCATAAAGCAGACTAACGGATAAAGACTGTAACACAAATGGACATATTTTATCCTGTCTGTTCACGATGAGAGCATATTTCTATTTCTTTTATGAGCACAAAGAAGGACCTACATTAATTTGTCTCACAATAGTCATGACTTCTTTTGCAATATTCTAAGTAATTTTAAAACTCTAATCTGATCATATATTTTTAATGTTCACAGTTGCTCACTGGTTCAATTCTTGTATATATACCAAAAAAAAAAGTCAAAAGCATAGACTGATGGTCATACAGCCATGGACGTCACAAAGCAGCTGCTTCGAGGATTAGATCGTAAGTGCGGTTTTTAGCGCATTTACATTTTACTTTAAAATTATCATCTTTGGATGTGAATATTGCTGATAATCAGTGTCTGCCAGGCACAGACTAGATAGACAAGATCAGAAACCACATCTTCTCATTGAGGTTTATTCCTTCACTATTTCTGTGCAACTTTTCAGAGCACATTGAAATTCTCTGCTGCGGTCGCCACGTGACTGGGTTTTAATGTACGGCTGCATGTCCCAAGGGCAGAGCAAATTATGCTCCCTGAACCCTTTATTTGTAGGCAGAATACAACAGGGCAATGTAAAATAGAAGACAGATTTATTTAGACATAAACAATGTAAAAAATATTATTCGATACAAGAAACATAAAATCCAATATCCCAATAAATCTAGCTGGCAAGCCTTACCTTATTGCTAAATGATTGCACAAAAGAACAAACTTTCTTTAATGTTTCCAGGTTGACAAATGCAATATGTTCTGTCTACAGCCTCCTAACTTTGTCAGGAGCTATAAAGTCCTTCCCTCTCGGGTGCCAATATTTCCAAGGAGGTTTACAGGATTTCAGAATCTATCCTGCAGCTTACGGGAGGCCCCAGCCTTGTATTTATCCCCTGATATTTATGGAAAACAGTGGGCACGGCTGGAGTGTAATGTTCTAGAGTTCCTTATATTTTGTCTTAAAATTATTATCAGTTAACATGATCTGGGCCAGCACATCTCAGACATTAATGTGCATATATATCACTTGAGGATCTTGTTAGAACGCAGACTCTGAGTCAGTTGTTCTGGGTGAGACCTGGGAGTCTTTATTTTGACCAAGATGTAGTCAATGCTGCATGTCTCTGGGCCATATTTGGTGTTGCAAGATGACCTCATTTCCAAAAGAGAAAAATCTGACCCAAACTGGACTTAGAAACTTAAGTTTGCACAGATCTTAGGACCGTTGTGTTGGAAGGTCTATGACCCTGTTCCTGTGTGCGGGCCTGGGTCGGGCCTAGGGGCGCAGGTGAGGGTGCATGGCGCCGTCCTTCCCCTTGGCGCTGGCGCGGGTGTAGGGAGCCCCGGCCGGGAGGGGAGGGCTTGTGGAGCTCACTGCTGGGGCCGGAAGTCCACGTCCTCAATCCAGCCCGCGGTCCTGCCGGGCCCTGCAGACGCCTGCCTTCCTTCTGGCTCTCTCCTGTCCTGCCTACCTCCTCCCAACATTCCAGGTGCCCCAGACTTTATGGTTCAGTCCAGTTCAGTCCAGTCGCTCAGTCGTGTCCGACTCTTTGCAACCCCATGGACCACAGCACGCCAGGCCTTCCTGTCCATCACCAACTCCTGGAGTTTACCCAAACTCATGTCCATTGAGTCGGTGATGGGCTGTATTGTAAATCTCTGCATTCCAGGGTCCTAGTCAGGAATGACTCAGTGTTCCCTGATGATGGATGCAAATATTATCCTGTAGGTGGGGTGGAGCCCTGGAAAGTTTCTAGCAAGGAAACGGCCCTGGAAGAGCTAGAGTTTGATCTAAGCTGTTGAATATCACATCAGCAGTGCCCAGGGCAGTGTCCAGCAGTAAGACTTCAGTAGGCGTTGCTCAATGAAGGAATGAGTGCATGAATGACTGTTTGCATTTTGGGCTGGCTTACTGCTTGAAGGGTCAAGGGTGGCCTAGGGGATGTGAGAGTTGGGGAGGATGGGTTGACCACTCACCTGTTCTGAGTCCCTACACTAAGCCCCAAGGCTGACCTCATTATTTACTCTTCTGAAATCCTTCCCATAACCAGAGAGCAGTAAGTACAAACTGGTTTCTGTCTGCATTTGAACCCAGCGCTCTCTAACCCCAGGACCTTTATTTTTAGCCCACTGCTCTTTCAGAAGATGTTATGTATGTGTTGCCTGTAACTGTGCAATGCAGAGCAAGTGCGTGTTGGATGCAAGTATAAAATGGCAACAGGAAGTGGGGCAAAATGATTAAATTCTCAGGAGGCTTAGGAGCCGATCAGATCTGGTTTCAAATTTGCTTCTTTCACTTAATAGTGAACTTGGGCAAATTAGTTACCCTCTCTGTGTCTGATTTCACTTCCATAAATGGCAGTAACAAGGCCTGCTTCGCAGAACTCTTTAAGACAAACATACTATAATGGAGGAAGAGTTTAGCAGATGATTTAACATATACACAGTGCTTAGTACATGGAAATTCTGTTATTTATCTTTATTGTTGTTAACAAATGTGCTTACATTTTACTTGGAAAGATATAGACTGACTAATTAAGGAAAATTCTTTTTAATTAGGATGTTGTGAATAAGCTAGAAATTTCTCAGAATAAAATGCCGGATGGTTTATTTGTGATGACTTAATTATAATCTTGCCTAAGGACCATGGCCTGAAAATGCTTTCTAGCCACATAATTCTATTTTTTCCATGTTTTCTCAGCTAAATAAAGAGGGCAGTCATAGTATTGACCTACTTCATAAGTTTTTGAAGAATATCAAACTTGAGTGTCTTAAATAGTTTGAAAAATGCAAGTAAGATATACATTCTTATTAATAATTATCTTTTCTTCTGCGGTCCAATCCCAAACTACTTTGGTAAGCCACTGACTGAACAGCCTTTCTCTATCAGGCACTTGTCAATTGGTGCAATGGAAATGCCCCCAAGTAGTGTCGGAATATATTTTGGTGAGTTTCCATGGCAACCTATAGACTGCTTTAGAACGCCTTAACTCTGTAAGACTCAGTTCTGTTACAGTCAAGATAATCAATCACAATATTAGACCAACTTGAAGTATAATTCAAGCCAATTTCCATTTTTATTGAGTACATCATATTTATATAATAATTTCTCTTCATAGTACGCCTTTCACATTATGTGAAAACACAAATAACTTGCTTCATCTGGCAACTACCATCTCACCACTTATGCACAACCACATCTCATGGATAAATATTGCTTGAACATTTCTTTTTCTTGGAAATATTTCCTTGATGACACTTGCCAGGCCAAAATTTTGGAATTCTGTTAAGTTTCTCAGTGTATTTTTATGCAAGACCAAATGAAAACCTAGCTTTAGTATTAGAACTCTTGCAGGAAAAGTGGATGATCGTTTGATGAGAGTTGCATAATATTTTCTTTGACACAATTTTCAGTTAACCTGATTGATAATTTCTACTCAGAAACCTAGTTACATAGAGAGAAATTGAGGACAATGAAGTCACTAACATATTAACAAGGGATTTTCCTGGCTGAGAGGAAGATGCAATTAAGTTGTTTGGATTAATCACATGACAAAAAGGAAGGCTGTACAGAGTAATGAGGGCCAGCAGGCCGACGCTTCAAGTAGAAAAGAACAATTGTGTCCAAACCACTGTTTAACTGCAAGGAAAATCTTCCCATCGTTCAGGGAATCATGCCTTTAGGATACCTCTCAGTTGCGTATCTCAGCCCACCTTGGACAAAGACTAAAGTCCTGTGGGCAACTTTAAATATATTTACCTGTGGTTTGTATACCAACTTTCACTCCTTCCCTCTGCCTGTGGAAAGCTCATAAATAATAGTTGAGGGATTTTTTTTTCTCCTCTTACCCTTCTTAAAAAAAAAAAGAAGAAGACCTGCTAATTTTGAGAACTGTGATAATTTTCCTGATATTTATATAACAAGATGAAAAACATATTTGTCAGACTCCCAAAACTCCCTGGGAGTTTGGGGTTAGCATATGTAAACTATTATATATAGAATGGATACACAGCAAGGTCCGTACTGCACAGGGAACTGCATTCAATAAGCTGTGATAAACCATAATGGAAAGAATATGAAAAAAGAATATATATATATATATATATGTATAACTGAATCACTCTGCTCTACAGCAGAAGTTAACATTGTAAATTAACTATGTTTCTGTTTAGTTGCTCAGTCGTGTCTGACTCTTTGCACCCCATGGACTGTAGCCCGCCAGGCTCCTCTGTCCATAGGATTCTCCAGGCAAGAACGCTGGAGTGGGTTGCCATTTCCTCCTCCAGGGGATTTTCCTGACCCAGGAATCAAACTCGCATCTCCAGCTTGACAGGTGGATTCTTCACCACTGAGCCACCAGGGAAGCCTCTAAATTAACTATACTTCAGTGCAAAAAAAAAAAAAAGTTGTCAGAATTCCGGAGAAAATGGTTCTGCCAGGCATTGAGTGAGACGAGAGTAGATGTGTTTCAGTGTCTCCCGGGTTCCTGTGGTTGGAGCCTCACTGACTTACTAGTGACTTAAGTAGAAAGGGAGTAAATGGGGAGCTGAGAAAAAGGAGGGGAAACGCGTTAGAAAGGAAAGGAAGGAGAGAGCCTCACAGGCGACTTCTCGGGTTTGCAGCTCCGGAGGGAGCGCTCCAGCCGCCTGAGCTGGCGGAAGAGGGTGGATGACGGGCCGGGTGAGCTCTGAGGCTCTTCCCCCAGGGCCTCCAGGGCCTCCAGGGCCCCTGAACCGGCCTGCAGTGGGTGCCGGAAGGGAAACAGAGGCATTGATACTGAAAGAGAGGGACACGGAGAATAAGGAGTCAGGACGGGCATGGAGGACTTGAGCTAGTCCTGGGCTCCACGCAGCATGGAGCGTGTCCCATGGAAGGAAGGCAAGCTCGGGAACGACAGCTAGAGGAGAGTCTGAGAAAAAGGAAGCCAGGCAGGGCGGGGGCTGTGCGGGTGGTGGGATGGCCCTGATGTGAGTGGGTTCTCTCCTCAGAGCCCACGGGTCTTCAGGAAACCCCCCCAGAATCATCACACCTGGTGGGTTTGCAGAAGTTAGTAAGAAGTGGCTCTGTGAAGGTTTGGTGCAAAGAACAGAGTATAAACATCCAACGAGAATTCAGAAGGGAAATTCAGAGGATTCCTGGAGACATACAGTTGGGACAGTGCAGACACTGTGAATATGGTGATAAGGCATTAGATGAGTTACAATTGCCTTCCAGTAACAAGGAGAAAGAGCCTGAATCTGGGGAGAGGTTTAGATGACTCGGTTCCTTTCCCTGTAATTGTTTCCAGGTAGGAGGAGGTCCAGAGTGATCCAAGTGAGTCCAGATCCAGAACCAATGGTCCAGGGACTCGGGGCCTGGAAACAGTGTTCACGCAGCAACGTCGTGTTAACATCGAGGACGCGTCTGAAAGAACGGAAGCAGTGTCTGACGCAGGATGGAGTCTCCTGAGGTTCACTGTGGTAGTATGCATGCGTTTTGATGGGTGTTGTGTGTTTGATACTGACTTGGGTCTCGGATCCTTTAATCAATATACACTGATGAGGAATTCAGGCGAGGCTCCACTGGGACTGCTGCAACACGAGGGAGCAAAACCACACAGAGTCCCCTGCTCCCTCCCCGGGGAAGGCCGCGGGTTCATCCAGTGGGCTGCGGAAGAACGGTGGGGCCGGCCTCTTGGCGGTGCTGTGTGCAGGGTCTGCCCTGCTTCCTGGCATTCTGTGTCTTCTTATTCATACGCACACAGTTATTTTAGCCTCTTACAGCTTCTTTTTATTCTGTTGCTCACGGAGACATGTGTTTAGGTTCGAATGCTCCAGTGAAGAGTCCCAGCCCCCAGCCCCCAGCCTGCCTCCTGTCCAAACCTCTCCTCCTTGTGAACACAAGTCGACGGGGGCCCTTCTGCTGCCTCTGCCCGCTGGTCAGCACCGGGCCCCCATCCTCACCTGAAAGGGTGTGGTGATGGCTCTGGGTTACCATGCCCCAGACAGGCGTCTGTCTATCCCCGTTATATCTGAATGCAGTGTGTGAATTTTCCTCTGGGCAGCACTTGGGAGACTAGACAAAGCGTCTGCCCTGGGGACTATCTGCTTTTCCAATAGGCACCTAATAAATTACTGAAAAGGGTTAACCTCTTGGCTCTCCTCTTCTGGAAACCATACGTAGATAACTTTCCACCTTGACAGGTTTCGGACACCGAGATCCAACCTTTTGGACTGTAGATACCTTCTCTATTTGCTTTATTTTATTATAGCAAAGCATTTTGCTAAGAGTATGTTAAGGCATGTCTCTTTAAAGTTAATTAGAGTATATTTTGAAATCCCCTTGTGATTCCCTCAATTAAATGGATGTCACAAAAATAAATGAAAATTCCTGGTCTGGGGCATTCACTTGCATGAACCAAACAAATGAGTCAAGTCTCTTTTTAGTTCTAATATTCTAATAAATTTGTGTCAATATTTAGCTTCTATTTTATTTGAGGTATATTAGTCTTGGCATTTAGAAAATGAATGTTGAATAGTTATATTGGTTATATGGAATGAAGAGAAAAGCATCCTGACAATGATAAGATCTTTTGAGACTTGTAAACACTATTTTAGTGGCCTAAAAATAGATTTCAGGACTTAAAAAAAAAATGGTTTTCATTCAGCCATGAAACACCTACCAGTGTTAACCTAGGCACAAGTTTTTCCAGAGCTAAGAACCATTAAATGATGCCTGATTATAACAAATTGTTCTCTTAGTTTAAACAAATAGTCTTTTCAAAGCAGTCAACCATATCGTCACATGAAACCTGAAGCTGTGTGTGACAGTTGTTTCATATTTTTAAAAGCACTGAAACCTGCTGGATACCGTGCGTCCAGATAACACACCTTCTCTGTACTGGGGCTGCGGCCCTCCAAGGAAGAGAGCACTGTTCCCGAGTTTCTGAAAGCCCAGGTGACTTGTCCACAGAGGCGCGAAGTTTGGAAAAGGCGGGGCTCTGGCTCTTATTCCACGTAGCTACCTCCAACCTGATTCTTCGTCCAGCTCAGAGGAAAAGTCCTGGTCCAGTGTTGGACCAATTTATGTGCTGCAGCTAAGAAACTAATAATTTGGCACTCCTTCAAATCTGTGTTTCTTTTTTCATGCTTTTAATTTTGTATTGGGGCATAGCTGATTAACAAACGAAGTGACAGTTTCAGGTGAACACTGAAGGGACTCAGCCATCCATGTATCCATCCTCCCCCAAACTCCACCCTCATCCAGGCTCCCACAGAACACTGAGCAGAGTCCCACGTGCATACGGGAGGTCCTCGCTGGTGATCCATTTTAGATACAGCCGTGCATCCCTGTCCATCCATCCCCAGCCCTAACTAGTCCTTCCCCATTCTGCCCCCAGGGAGCCATAAGCTTGTTGTCTAAGGCGGTGAGTCTGCCTCTGCCTGGTAAGTAAGGTCATTTGTAACATTTCTTTCTAGACTCCACATATAAGGGGCATCATGCAACATTTCTCCCTCTCTGCCTGACCCATCTCACCCAGCATGATACGCTCTAGTCCATCCATATTGGTGCACATGGCATTATTTCATTCTTTTTAATGGCTGAGTAATATTCCATTGTGTGTGTACCCCATCTTCTTTATCCATTCTTCTGTCAACGGACATTTAGGTTGCCTCCTTGTCTTGCCCAGTGTAAGCAGTGCTGCAGTGAATATTGGGGTGCGTGTATCCTTTCAGATCATGTTTTTCTCTAGATGTAAGCCCAGGAATGGGATTGCAGGGTCGTACAGTAGCCCTATTTTTCGTTTTTAAGGAACCTCCACACTGTTCTCCATAGTGGCTGTGCCCATTCACATTCCCACCAACAGTGTAGGAGGGCTCCCTTATTTCCATGCCCTCTCCAGCGTTGATTGTTGGTGGATTTTTTGATGATAGCCCTTCTGGCTGGTCTGAGGTGACATCTCATTGTAGTTTTGATCAAATCTATATTTCCTAAATATCATTTTCCTCTTTGAAGATTATTGGGGAAAAGGTGGACAAGGTTGGCCTGGGGGCAGGCTCCGTCCTTCCTCAGTCTCCCTGGGTAATTCAGTCCCTGCCCAAACTTACACACCCAACTTGGCAAAAGGACACTTACCTTGCACTAAAGTCGACTTTGCACCATCTCCTGTTACTCAGGCATTCTCTTGGATATAGCCTTGATGCTAAAACAAGTAGAACCCAATAAGACACAAAGAGAAAATAGTGGTTTTTTCCCCTCAAGTTCCCTTAAATCCTTTGTGTGCATTAGTTCTTTCCCTATCAAGATGAAATCTTGGCTTTTATGTTCACTTGTAGACAATGTTTTAAAGTCCTCCAGGAACTTCTGGTCAAAGCACAATATCAGTAATTAAAATGTTTATTCCGATATAGCAGTCAAAGCTGCAAACTTCAATCAAATGGAAAGCTTCTCTTCCTCTGTATTAGGCTACTTCCAGCTGAATGCCGATGATGGTGAAATGCATGCACGATCAGACTCTTTATGTTCTGACTTATTCTTATTTTAAAGCTCTCTGATTAAGTCAGCCTGACTCTGACTTCTGCTCTGGGGGTGGGGTTAGACAAAAACACAAGGCAGTAGGGAAGGTCTGTGTTGCTGCTGGGTGATAAGACGTTGTGTGGTCTCTGGGCTTCCTTCATGCGCAAAGCTGACTTTCCCCCTGCTGGGTGCTTCGGAATGTTTTTCTGATATTTACATACTGAAAATATCCAACTGTCTTTCACTTAATTTGGGAATGAGTCTTTTCCCACTTGCATCTCATGATTCCTGATCACTTTCACATTGTTTATCTCTACTCTTGGGAATCTCATCCATCCTGCAAGCTGTCTTTTTAGGCAAAATCCAAAGCAGTTCCCAAAGCAGCCTTCTTTTATGTGTCATACCAAGGCACAGTTGGGTAAGCTTCACTTCAGCACCCTGACAGCCTGTTCTCCACATAGGCCACATGGGCAAAGGCTTGATCACAGTCTTATCCAAGTCTTGGCCGAATGCCCTGTGGTTCTGAGAACAAGGGGAGATAAACAGTCATGTGAAGAACCGTCCAACACATTTTTTCATCTGCCTTCGTGTCTTGTGAGAAACTTCCATAAGACTGTTTCTCATCCAACTCCCTGATTTCAGCCAAGAACAGGGCTTTCTACCGTTTCTCTTCTCCCTACTTCAGTTCAGCCGCTCAGTCGTGTCCAACCCTTGGCAACCCCATGGACTGCAGCACGCCAGGCCTCCCTGTCCACCACCAACTCCCGGAGCTTACTCAAACTCCCGTCCATTGAGTCAGTGATGCCATCCAACCGTCTCATCCTCTGTCGTCCCCTTCTCCTCCTGCCCTCCATCTTTCCCAGCATCAGGGTCTTTTTCAGTGAGTCAGCTCTTCACATCAGGTGGCCAAAGTATTGGAGTCTCAGCTTCAGCATCAGTCCTTCCAATGAATATTTAGGATTAATTTCCTTTAGGATGGACTACTTTGATCTCTTTGCCATTGAAGGGACTCTCAAGAGTCTCCTCCAACACCACAGTTCAAAAGCATCAGTTCTCGGGCGCTCAGCTTTCTTCACAGTCCAACTCTCACATCCACACATGACCACTGGAAAAACCATAGCCTTGATCAGACGGGCCTCTGTCAGCAAAGCAATGTCTCTGCTTTTTAATATGCTGTGTAGGTTCATCATAGCTTCTCTTCCAAGGAGTAAGCGTCTTTTAATTTCATGGCTGCAGTCACCATCTGCAGTGATATTGGAGCCCAAGAGAATAAGGTCTCTCACTGTTTCCACTGTTTCCCCGTCTATTTGACATGAAGTCATGGAACCAGATGCCATGATCTTAGTTTTCTGAATGTTGAGTTTTAAGCCAACTTTTTCACTATCCTGTGTTAGTCCATAACACCGTTTGGCTACAGGTCAGGGTTGACTCCTTAGCACTAGATTGGCCGCTACCCACATCACCCTTCTTATTTGGTGTCGTCTCCTGTCCTGTGGAAGAGAGGGCTGGAGGGCCGACACCGTGGTGGCCCTGGCTTTGCTGCGCGATCAGGATCTGTGTACCTGAATCCCCTGGGGCTCACTGTCACGCTGCCCGCCGGATCTCCGGAAGTGCGGCAAGCCAGTCTGGCGGTTTCCGTGGTGACCCTAGGGCTTCTGCTCACCTGCTGCTACCCAGAGACTGCATAACTGCTGGACAGAACAAGCCAGCCGCACTCTCTCATCTCTATACTTCTCCAGTCTCTGTTCCTGACAAACTTCAGGGATACAAGTCAAACTTTCTAAGCAGTTTTCCTGCAATTCCTCCTTGAGGTCGGAGTGGCACACCCCAGCATGACTGAGTGTGAGGCCCCAGGGCTCGCGCTTTCCCACCACAGCCGTCCACTCCCCAATACCTTCAACCCAGACTTGTTTATATCCTCAAGTGTGTGCCTGTCTGCAAAACTGGTCAGCCTTCTTTGCACGCTGGCTTAGAACTTATAAAAGATGTTACCAGGCAGGAGAAAAGGTTGAGGGGGTCAGGAGGTATAGACTGATAATAAAACAAAGGTCATGGATATAATGTACAGCATGGTGACTGTAGTCAATAATACTGCATTGCATACTTTAAAGTTGCTCAGACAGTAAACCTTAAATGTCCCATATAGTTATAAAAGATGGATTTTCATAACTGTGGACTTTTGGACTGTGAGCACAACTTGAAACCTGTAGCCTTTGTTTTAGTCTCAGCTTTTGAAGCCTCAGTTTAAACGAAGATGGAAAGACTTCTAAGCAAAGTCTTTGGCGTTGACATCAACCCTGAATAGCATATTCAAATTATTCCTTGTAATAGCCGAATAACCTTCCTGAAAGAAATTTCGCTTGAATGCAAAATCATGTTTGCCCATTTTGTTGCATTATTACTAATGATTTACCACCCTTTACAGATTTCAACTCTCAGATAATATCCTAACTGGCCACCGCTTAATCTGGCTCTGGCATCAACCATTGGAAAGGTTAAATTCTAGGCCACCAAGCAGGCAGATTTAATTTAGAGAATGTTGCATGTCTACTGTTCACTTTGCAGTTGCTCGTGAAGGACAAGGGTTAACTTCTGAGCACATTAATCTCAATCACAAAGTTGTTGAATTTATAACCCTCTTGCTTGCCATAATTAAATAACTGCAGAACCAGAAAATGCACAAGCTTTTTAGGAGCTCGAAGCCCTGGGAGGTTTCATATACCTTATTTGTCTCTAGTTAAATGTGGCTACAGCAAAGCCTCTGAGGTATGGCCATCTCTGGGGAAAAAAGTCGTGAAATAGCTACTTTGATTTCAGCACTTCTAGGGTCCCCTTTGTTGCCTTCTCTCCCCTCAGGAGCACCTGATATTCTTTTTCTTAATTGAGGTATAATTGACATATAACATTATATTACTTTTAGGTGTACCACATAATGACTATTTTATATATATAGCTAAAATCGCCACAGTGTCTAGTTACCATCCATCACCATACAAAGTTACAAAGGATGTTTTTTCTCTTGTGATGGGGACATTTGAGGCTTGCTGTCTGAGCACCGTTAAAGTGTGCACCGCGCTGTCACTGACTGCAGCCGCCGTGCTGCACGCCGCGTCCTCGTGACCTCGTTTTATTGTCCGTCTGCGCCTCCTGGCCCCTCACCCTTCTCCCCGGCCCGCTAACGTCTTCAGTCCCCGGCAGCCACCATTCTGTGTTCCGTGCCTGTGTGTTTTGTTTTGTTTGTTCACTTGTTTTCTTTCTTAGATTCCACATAGAAATGAAATCATATGGTATTTGTCTTTCTCTGTCTGACTTATTTCACTTAGCGTAATACCCTCAGGCTACACCCATGTTGTCGCAAATGGCAAGATTTCATCCTCCTTTTATAGATGAGCAATATTCCTCTGTGTGTGTGTATACAACATCTTCTCCATGCATTCATCCGGCAGTTGACACTTAAAATGTTTCTGTATCTGGACTTTCATAAATAATCTACAATGAACGTGGAGGTGCATATATCTTTTTAGATTAGCATTTTCGTTTTCTTTGGATAAATATCCAGAGGTAGGAAATGCCGGATCATGTGGTAGTTCTAGTTTTAATTTTTTGAGGAACCTTCATATTGTTTTGCATAGTAGCTGCAGCAATTTGCATTCCTATCAATTCTGCACAAGAGTTCCCTTTTCTCTTCCTCCTCTATAACACTTTTATTTGTTTCCTTTTTGGTAATAGCCATTCTGACAGGGGTAAGGTGGTATTTAATTGTGGTTTTGATTTGCATTTCCCCAATGATTAGTGATGTTGAACATCCTTTCGTGAGCCAGTTGGCCATTTGTGTCTAACGCTCATGTAGTTTTGCTAAAACATACCCTCTAAGGGCTGAACTATGGCTCAGAACCACACAGTCTCCCCGCTTCCCACTCAGACTCACTCCTGTCTTGTTCTGACAGGTACCTGTCTTGAGTTAATAAAGAGGGTCCTGGCCTACCTTGCTTACTTTCCTCACTTCTCCTACCAAGTGTGAAATTCTTGCTTCTCCACATATATTCTTTTGGACTTTTATAAGAATACAGAGAAAGAGGGAGGGGAGTGAGACAGGAGAAAGATGGTAATAGCTCATAATAACATTGTATTGCTCACTCTCCATGTATTCAAAGAAATTAGACCCTAATGGTAAAATTTTCAAACATTGCAAGAGAATGGAAGAAGCACAACCTAAGGCTATGAACCTTGATATTAAGACAAGAAATGTATATTTATGCCAAGCTTCTGTTTCCACTTAAAAACAAGGCTTTGCAGGAAAGCACTCTGAGAACTTTTAACTTATTAACATTTGTTTATGGTATTATTCTTCTAATAAGATAGACACCAATTGCTGAGCACCTCTGAATTAGCAGGTGCTACACTTGGTATTTAAAAAAATTAGCTTCCGCAAACTGATAGTTGGTTTCTAGTGTATTCTCTCCTTCTTCAATAGTAATGAAGTTTCAGACAAGCACGTGGTTTTCCACCCTGAGAATGTTTCTCAGCCTTCCTTAAGCAAGGTAGGTGACCGTGCAACTGAGTTCTTTTTACAAGAATGTGGGCGGTGCAATGTGCAATTTCTGCACATTAATAAATAAAATTATTTAATCATATCACTTAAATAAAATTTTCTTTTCCTTTGTTGTCTCACTCTTGCCCTTTTCCTGCTGGATGACATTCAGATGTGTCCATAAACTAGCTTGGCCACACATATAGAATAAGAACCCAGGGAATGCAGAAGCAACACCATGAAGATTATCTGGGCTCCTGACTCTCTGTGTTGGACAGAAATATCTAGTTATTCTGGACCAACTAGACTTTTAACAGAAATAGCAATAAACTAATCTTGGTTGAACTCCTATAATTTTTACCATGCCCTTAAGCATGTTAGCCTATATTCTAAGTAATATCTAAGCATAATTCTGCTTAAACATATTAATTCCCATGATATCTGTATTATTATTTCTGTTTTACAATAAGGAAATTAAAACTAAGAGGTTAAGTAAAAGTATGAGTATAAAAATATGCAATAATAGAGTAAAATAACTGAACTGGGATTTAAGTTTATATTTGGCCCCAAAGTCAGGTACTTTCCCAGTATCCTATATTGTTTATCTATTTCTAACTTAATTTGTATATATAACATGACTCAATCTGTCTTTCTTAAAAGAAGTCATGGCAATCTTTAAGGTATCCTAGATTTTTATGCCAACAGATGTGTACAACACATTTTAACATAAGAAAAGCACTTATACACAAATGTGTCTCAGTATTTCATGTTACATATCTAATTCTATAAGCCATTTCACTTGGTCTTAGAGTGGTATTGCTTTGAACCAATAATTCTCAAACTTTTTAGCCTCACAACTCCTTTCCACTAATAATACCTTGAGGACCCCAGGAATCTTTTGTTTATGTGAGTTATATCTACCATTATTTATTGTATCTGAAAAGAAAACTGAGGCATTTTAAAAATAATTATTGATTAATTTATTGAAAAATGATTAAACTCATCGTATGATACCATGAATAACCTTTTAATTAAGATCATTTGTATTTTTGAAATAAAATTTGAATTAGTGAGAGTAAGGATTTTTTTTTTCTTTTTTTTTGCATTTCTTCTCCTTGGGGATGGTCTTGATCCCTGCCTCCTGTACAATGTCACAAACCTCTGTCCATGGTTCTTCAGGCACTCTGTCTATCAGATCTAATCCCTTGAATCTATTTGTCACTTCCACTGTATAATGGTAAGGTATTTGATTTAGATCATACCTGAATGGTCTACTGGTTTTCCCTACTTTCTTCAATTTAAGTCTGAATTTGGCAAGAAGGAGTTCATGATCTGAGCCACAGTCAGCTCCCAGTCTTGTTTTTGCTGACTATATAGAGCTTTTCCATCTTTGGCTGCAAAGAATACAATCAATCTGATTTCGGTGTTGACCATCTGGTGATGTCCATGTGTAGAGTCTTCTCTTGTGTTGTTGGAAGAGGGTGTTTGCTATGACCAGTGCATTCTCTTGGGGAAAGTCTATTAGCCTTTGCCCTGCTTCATTCTGTACACCAAGGCCAAATTTTCCTGTTACTCCAGGTGTTTCTTGACTTCCTACTTTTGCATCCCAGTCCCCTATAATGAAAAGGACATCTTTTTTGGGTGTTAGTTCTAGAAGGTCTTGTAGGTCTTCATAGAACCATTCAACTTCAGCTTCTTTAACATTACTGGTAGGGGCACAGACTTGGATTACTGTGATATTGAATGGTTTGCCCTGGAAACGAACAGAGATCATTCTGTCATTTTTGAGATTGCATCCAAGTACTGCATTTCAGACTCTTTTGTTGACTATGATGGCTACTCCATTTCTTCTAAGGGATTCTTGCCCACAGTAGTAGATATGATGGTCATCTGAGTTAAATTCACCCATTCCAGTCCATCTTAGTTCACTGGTTCCTAAAATGTCAATGTTCACTCTTGTCATGTCCTATTTGACCACTTCCAATTTGCCTTGATTCATGGACCTAACATTCCAGGTTCCTATGCAATATTGCTCTTTACAGCATTGGACCTTGCTTCTATCACCAGTCACATCCACAACTGGGTATTGTTTTTGCTTTGGCTCCATCCCTCCATTCTTTCTGGAGTTATTTCTCCACTCTTCTCCAGTAGCATATTGGGCACCTACCAACCTGGGGAGTTCATCTTTCAGTGTCATATCTTTTTGCCTTTTCATACTATTCATGGGGTTCTCAAGGCAAGAATACTGAAGTGGTTTGCCATTCCCTTCTCCAGTGGACCACATTTTGTCAGAACTCTCCACCATGACCCTACCGTCTTGGGTGGCTCTACATGGCATGGCTCATAGTTTCACTGAGTTAGATAAGGCTGTGGTCCTTGTGATCAGATTGGTTAGTTTCCTGTGACTGTGGTTTTCAGCCTGTTTGCCCACTGATGGAGAAGGATAAGACGCTTATGGAAGCTTCCTGATGGGAGAGACTGACTGAGGGGGAAATTGGGTCTTGTTCTGGTGGACCCGGCCATGTTCAATAAATCTTTAATCCAGTTTTCTGTTGATGGGTGGGGCTGTGTTCCCTCCCTGTTATTTGAAAGAAAGTGAAAGTGAAGTCGCCCAGTCATGTCAAATGGGAATATCTTTCCTTTTCTCCTTTAGTTTTCACTTCTCTTCTTTTCTCAGCTATTTGTAAGGCCTCCTCAGACAGCCATTTTGCTTTTTTGCATTTCTTTTTCTTGGGGATGATCTTGATCCCTGTCTCCTATACAATGTCATGAACCTCCATCTGTGGCTCATCAGGCACTCTGTCTATCAGATCTAGCCCCTTAAATCTATTTCTCACTTCCACTGTATAATCACAAGGGGTTTGATTTAGGTCATATCTGAATGGTCTAGTGGTTTTCCCTACTTTTTTTAGTTTTTTTTTTTCCCCCCTACCAATTACTTTAGAAAAGTCTTCAAATACACATTGGGGAAACTACCAAGCTCATGGTTTGGAGTAAAGATTTTCAAAATGTTAATTTTTACATAAAGTCTTGAATTTTTGTCATTGGCAACATACATTGTAAATTGTTTTTCTTGAAATGACATGCTCATTTTGTTCATTTTGGAGATCATATCTGCCAAATACTCAAGTCTGAATAATGATGGTTTGTCAGTCATTCTTTCAAGTAAAAATGATGTTCTTTGTGAAATACCGGTTAGTTCAGCCCAGCACTCAGTGACAGAAGTGCTTCTCCTCGAGGCGGCAGCAGAAGCACTTTCCAGATGTGCTTGGCATTTTGTTACACAGAATATGAAAATGATGTATATGCAAGGATTAATATTTAATAAATTAACATTTTTATCACTTCATCAAGGGTATTATTAAGTGAAAGTGGCATTTGCATTTTATTTTTAGAATGCGGGTACATGGTGGTGGAGAGTATACTGACTCAGGCAAGAACAGCTTGGCGCCCTGCTTTGAATCTTGCTAAATTGCCAGCAGTTTTACCCACCGTTGCTTTTGCACATCTGTAGAAATTTCGTCATGGTGAAAAATCCAAACAATGTTTTGGTATTACTACAAAAATAACGCTGAAAAGCTTTTGGGGAGCTTCAGGGGCCTGTGGCTCTCACTTGGAGAGTCTGCGGCAAACAAGCATACAAACAAAATGCAGCAGACATAGGAATCTCAGAATGATTAAAGTCCTTCATTTGTGAAATGCACATATATTTCACTAAGTGCTTCTAAACGTCCTTTTCTCCTTCCGCCCCCAGCTCTCATGTTGCTGCTACTTTTGAGCCTTCCTCTCCAGTCTCCCGAAGTCTCCCTCCCCAGTCACTGCCCCGATCCTTTAATCCTTCTCTATCTACCTCTTACTACTTAGACTCATCCTAAAGGCGCAAAATAACTGGTTCAGAAATGTGAGGAGAAAGAAGAAACAGATCACGGGAAAGCTATAATCCTCTATTTATTGGAAAGGCAGTTGGAAAAGTTGAAAGTTCCTATACTAATTTTTGTTGCCACATTTAAAGTCTCTTTGAGAAGCTGGTGGTTATATGCTGTGTCAAATATTGACTGTTTTATACTCAGCATGATCTCCATCCATCCAAACTCTTCCCTGTATTATAGTGCCTGGAAGTCTGGAAAACACAACGCTTAAGCTCCCTCACTGCCTCCTTTAGATTCTACCAATAAAAGGCATCTTGCACAAAATTTGGAAGGTGAAAGAGGAGACAGCCATTATTCTCCCCCTGAGTGGCTATTAGATGTCTGAGTTGATCATGGACATGAACTTTACAGATGCTTCTGGGTGAGCTCTTGTGAATTTTCTACCTGGATTCTTCATGGGGCTGTAATCACCAGTCACATACTATCATACCCGGATTTCCAAATTTCCTTAAAGCCATCAGTGTGTTTCCATGAACCTTGTAGTTCTCCTAGAAATGTTGTAAGTTTGTAGTTCCCTTTATGTTAAATCACACCTTCTTCTGTAAACTGAAGAGGGAAGTGCTTCCCTGGAAGAAACTTGACTGACAAAGCGGTGTTTGGTTTCTGAGTTCCCGGATGCCGAACCCCAAAAACAGGAATCTTGGATTAGTTCTCTGACTTCCTTAGATTAGAAAGCAGTTAAGACTTCATTGCCAGTGGAAAATGGAATACCAGTAGTCTATAGAAAGCAGTGGCAAAATAATTATCTACAGTTTTCTGGAATGAAGTGTTTTTTACAGAAAATCCTTCAAGAGACTGTTGTTACAATAGAACGTTTAGAGGGAATAAGGACTGATGATTAATCCATGCCAACAATTTTATCTTCTTAATTCTTTGAATTTCTTCTTATTATACAAATTCTCTTTAATGAAGACCACTGCTGGGTCCTCACTTCAGTTAACCAATCAGGCGAGCTCTTCTTGGGGCTCTTTGCAGTCACTCAAACTGAACCATGAATCTAGAATAGCTATGGTCCTGCCCGTCAATGGTAGTTACACCCGAGCTAATACCTTTGCCTGTTCTCAAAGTGACGTTTCTCCATCTCACGTCTAAAACCATTAGTTCCCATTCCCAGTGATGTTTCTCAGGTTTCTGATATCCTCGCAGGACCTGCCGGGATCTGACCCTAGTTATAAATGAGCGGTGGAGCTGGGCCAGGAAGAGAATCTGGATCCCTGTGAAAGCGGGATCGTCAGTACCTTTAAGCTGGGGAGGGAGGGCATCTCAGCAGGACTCAGTAGCTGGTGAGTCTCAGAGTCACTGGAATTCACCCAAATGTCCTCATTCCAATTTTTGCTTTTCTCAATCAATCCACAAACTTTTACATAAGACACCTGTGAATTCCATTTGGGTTATAATTGTGCAGCCTATAGAATAAAAAATATTTATACACCAGCCACATGGCTATGAGATATTTTTAGGGCAGTCTTAGAAGATCTCTGGTTCTCTGTGCCTTGAACTGAGAACCTGAAGTCGTACCCACCAGCCCTTCAGTTCAGTTCAGTTCAGTCGCTCAGTCGTGTCCGACTCTGTGACCCCATGGACTGCAGCACGCCAGGCCTCCCTGTCCATCACCAACTCCTGGAGTTCACCCAAACCCATGTCCATCGAGTTGGCGATGCCATCCAACCATCTCATCCTTTGTTGTCCCCTTCTCCTCCTGCCCTCAATCTTTCCCAGCATCAGGGTCTTTTCCAGTGAGTCAGCTCTTTGCATCCGGTGGCCAGAGTACTGGAGCTTCAGCTTCAGCATCAGTCCTTCCAATGAACACCCAGGACTGATCTCCTTTAGGACGGACTATTTTGATCCCCATGCTGTCCAGCCCATACTATGATCTTATAGTCCCTGTTCCCTCCAGAAATCCTACTGTAGCAGTTAGTAGTCTCTTGAAGGTTTTTCTGGCAAACAAACACTTCATTCCAGAAAACTGTAATTATTTTGCCACTGCTTTCTGTGAACTACTGGTATTCCATTTTTCACTGGCTCATCCACCTCTTACCAGGGTCCTGAGCAGAGTCAAGAGGACAATCTCATCTTGAAATTATTGAAAATCTGTTAGTAAGGGAAGCACCAGCATCCTTGACCATCTCAGTGAAGTCTGTCCCTTTTCGGAGTGGACATGAAAGTATCATAATAACAGAAGGTCACTGGGGATTGCAGAGGCCAGTGACATAGCACTTAGCCACCAGAGAAATGAGGCAGCCAAGGTTGTTGTGCTGGACAGCAGGCCACAGCTCTGACCCGAAGGACTCCATCCACAGAGATCTTTGGCAGAGACTTTTGAGCATAGTGTCCCTGGGACCAAAATGGATTGCCAGGCTAATAAATCCTTAGTTCATTTGCAAAATGTAAAAAACTTAAATCTAGTTGAACAGGTATCTGATTTAAATATTCACAGTAGAGAGTTATGGACTTAGTCCTCAGATCTAAACTAGTTTACAAGGTCCCTTAAAAGAAAAGGAGGCTGGGACCTTTGAGGAAGAACCCAGTGCGATTGTAACAAAAATGTAAAACTGTAACATTTTCTGCTAACTTTCCCAAAAGGAAATGCATTCATTTATCAGGGTGATTATATACTCTGGAGAAAGGAAATCTCCAGATATTGCAGAATTTTGGACACTAGCTCTGAGATGACCCCCACATTTTAGGTCCCAGCGGTGAGTGTGGGGACTTAGGAATGCCGATGATGAATGGAAGCGGAGCTTGAGTTTTCCTCCCAGAGGGCTCAGAGGGTCTGTAAACCTAGCCTTGCAGTCATTTCCCAAGGTTCCAAACGCATATTTGGCAACTGGTCAAACTCTTACTTCTTGGGTGTTCACTCAAGGGTAATTATGGTGGGAAGGGCCAAGAGGAAGCCCCTGGAACTGTCCCCTTTCTAAAAGTAGTAAGTTAATAATGCTACAACCCTGGGGAACCTTCAGAGATTAATATTATCACCAAAAGCTTGAAAGATACAGGGTGATGATGTCTATCGCATTCCAATAAATGTCTCCTGTTTGTCTTGTGCAGAAGAATGATGAAGTTTGGAGAAAAACAGTACATTATCATAAACTTAATCAGGTTGTGACACTAATTACAACTACTCTCTCAACGTGCTATCTTCTCTGGAGCAAATTAACACATCCTCTGGCATCCAGTTACGCCACTATTGGTCTGGCAAAGGCTTTCTTCTCTGTACCAGTGCAGGAAGGTCACTTGCTGCAAACAGAAATGCTGTATTAAGCCTCTGACAAAGCCAGATAAGAGAATTACAGTGCAACTGTTGGGGTTTTCGAGCAAAACACACTCTCTTCGACAGACAGTTCCTCTTTTGAGAAATGGCTCTTGGACCAAGTCTGGATCCAAGTACAGACTGAGTGACAGAGCGTCCCAGCAGCGGTGCGGCCTGAGCTGCCTGTCACGAGCGGAAGCTGCTGAATGCGCTGGGCTGCAGTGGGGACGGGGCAGCATCACTCCAGAATCGAGTGAAGTATATTCACGAGATCGTGGTCCCTGAGGCTCGAAGACGGAAAAACCGCGTGGGCAGTTGGCTCAGCTTTCTCATGGCCTCTCCTCCGGCCTCTTTGTTAACTCTGCTTGACCCACACGTGCAGTCCTTGGTGCTGTTGCCCCATGACCATCTGCTGATAAACACCCACAGCTTGGGCCTCATTTTGAGAGGATTCTGCAAGGCCTACTGGCACAATCCAAAAATGGAGTGCTGCTACATTTTCACCTTAGTATTCAGGGGCAGCCTGGAAAAGTAAGATGAAAAGGGTCTATCATAGCTATAAGAAGGAGCCACCAAAAGGGTGAGATAGAGGTCCTCATATTCAGTTCAGTTCAGCCGCTCAGTCGTGTCCGACTCTTTGTGACCCCATGAACCGCAGCACGCCAGGCCTACCTGTCCATCATCAACTCCCGGAGTCCACCCAAACCCTTGTCCATTGAGTCAGTGATGCCATCCAACCATCTCATCCTCTGTCGTCCCCTTCTCCTCCTGCCCTCAATCTTTCCCAGCATCAGGGTCTTTTCCAATGAGTCAGTTCTTTGCAGCAGGTGGCATCCTCATATTAGTCTTCCATGTTAGTCTTTGCATCAGCTCTTTGCATCCTCATATTAGTCTTCCGGAAGCACATATAAAGCATGATACTTTACGCATCGGAGGCTGCAACTTTAGCATCATCACCCACTCACCCCTGCTCTCCACGGCACCTCAGTTCAGTTCAGTTCAGTCAGTCAGTCGTGTCCGATTCCTAGCGACCCCACGAACCGCAGCACACCAGACCTCCCTGTCCATCACCAACTCCCAGAGTCCACCCAACCCATGTCCATTGTGTCGGTGATGTCATCTAACAATCTCATCCTCTGTCGTCCCCTTCTCCTCCTGACCTCAATCTTTCCCAGCATCACACGGCACCTCACTCTGCCGCTTATTTCATTCACACTCACTAAACATTTTCCCCCTTTAGGACTTGGTTCAAGATGACACTTTCCTCTCAGTGACCTTTTCTACACTGCCCACAGTGCCACCAAGGAATTGAAACCCTTCCAGATTTACTAATTGTCACTCTCTTTATGTGTCTTATCACCCCATGCAATTTCTTCTGTTTCTTCCTCCCAGTTGGCACCAATATCCCCTAAAACAGAGACCCCACATTCAAATGCTTGAAGAGGTGAAGCAGATCACTTAAGTGAGTGCTGAAGGTCTACCAGTTGCACATTAAACGCATGGGTTATTTTCACTTCTCTAACAGAACACTGTCTCCTCCATTTGTCTTAAAATGTGATCCTTTCGACCCTAAAAAATTTTTCCGTGTTTTTCAAACTCATTGGTAAGTGGGCACTAAGACTCACCCTTAGTGTCAGGAAGAAAGAGGGACTGGTGAAGGCCATGGCCAACTGTAATGCTCACGCCCTGACAAACGGAGGCAGCCCTTCAGGGTCAGGGGGTCGGACCCACCAGAAGGCAAGACTACCAGTGCCAGACGTCACGATCTTACTGGAGAAACTGCAATGTTAGGTTTCTATATGAAATTTCGCGATTTCAAGTGTACTCTCAAAGCTGCTACAGCAGTTTGCCAGAGTGGGCCTGCAGGCACCAATCTGCAAGTTCTGCCCTACGGTACAGTGAATTCCCTGAGGGCATGGGAGGAATCTTATTCACTTGTGTATCCACCTAGCCAGCACAATGGCTGGCCTGCAATACCTTCTCATTAAGCTTTGGTTAACTTGACTTAGATTTAAACTATCTAATACAATGGTGTATTGTCTGATTCTACAGGTAGAAATCCTTAAAGAGATCTTTTTCTCTGAGTTTGGCGAGTGTAGTTGATTTACAGTGTTGTATTGGCTTCAGCCGTACCTCACAGTGAGTCAGTTACACATACACCTATGCTTTCAGGGTCTTCTCCCACACGGGCCGCTACAGAGTGCGGAGCAGGGCTCCCCGGGCTCTGCACTGAGGTGTTATAAGCTCTCTCTTTCATATATGTGGTGTGTATGTGTCAACACCAGTCTCCCAGTTTATCCCGCCCCCCTCCCCCCAGAAACTGCAAGTGTGTTCTCTGTATCTGTAGCTCACAACAGAAATCTGCTGTGCAGAGAAGTGCGTTTGTATCCTGTTGTTAGATTCCACACACAAGCAATGTCATATGGTATTTGTCTTTCTCTCTCTGACTCACTTCACCCAGTACGACACTCTCTAGGTGCATCCATGTGCAGGAAATGGCATCATTTCATCCTTTTTCAAGGCTCAGTAGTATTCCACTGTGTGTGTGTGCCGCATCGTTATCCATTCACCTGTCAGTGGAGATTCAGGTTGTTTCTATGTCTTGGCTATTGTGAATAGGGCTGCTATGAATATAGACGTGCGTGTATCTTTTTGACTTACAGTTCTTGTCTGGATATATGGCCAGAAGTGGGATTAGATCAGACGGTAATTCTACTTTTAGTTTTCTGAGGAACCACCATACTATTTTCCGTAATGGCTGCACCAACTTACGTTCCCACCAGTGGTGTGGAAGGATGCCCTGCCCTTTTTTCCACACCCTCCCCAGCATTTTGCTATTTGTAGACTTTTTAATAATTGCCATTCTGACTAGTGTGAGATGGTACCTCACTGTGGTTTTGATTTGCATTTATCTAATAATTAATGATAATGAGCATCTTTTCATGTGCCTATTGGTCATCTGTATCTCTTCTTTGGAGAAATGTCTAGTAAGGTCTTCTGCCCATTTTTAGATTGGAATTTTTTTGTTGTTGTTGAATTGTTTGAGCTGTCTGTATATTTTGGAAATTAAGCCTTTGTTAGTCATGTCATTTGCAAATATTTTCTCCCATTCTATGGGTTTTCTGTTTGTTTTGTTTATGGTTTCCTTTCCTGTGCAAAAACTCATAAGTTCGATTAGGTCCCAGTTATTTATTTATTTATTTTAATTTCTATTGCCTTGGGAGACTGACCTAAGAAAACATGGATTTGATTTATGTTGGAGAACGTATTGCCTATGCTTGAGAATTTTTTCCAACTCCTTTCATAGATAAGCAGAGCCTACTATATCACTTGTGCATAGATGTTCAAACATGATTTGAGTTGTTGAAGGGAGATACATCAAGTGTTCACAAAGAGTTTAGTTTGTTTCTCTTATTAGATGAGTGGCAAGATATGGCCTAAGATTTACAGGTAGAGAACATTAAGACATGATTTTAATAAGGAGAATTAGGTCAAAAGAGGTCATCAACGCTGAGCTCGGCAGGTGTAATGAGCATCTCAGTGCTTTCTGGGCAAGAAAGGGGGTGCGGGAGAACCCTGAGCGTCTGGGCGTTTGGTGACACAGCAAACCTGGCTCACTGGATATCCGTGCTCAGGGTCGCAGCAAGGCCCAGGGCTCTGCTTGGCAATACCGAGCAGCTCTGGGACTGTCCCTGCTGAAGGTCACTGTCAGGAAGGCTTGTCCCTCACGGTGGCCACCTTAAACATCGCTGAAACGTCCACTCTGAGAAAGAGCCATAGTACATGAAAGAAAGCTCTGAATGAAAGGCTAGAGAAACAGACTTGCTTTTTGAATTTTGAAACTTGAGAAAAAATGCCCAAAGTTATAAATATTTTCAAAGATTAACAACTGCAAAATACTTGTTTTTGCAAATATTAGTAAGCGGTGCATTTATAAGGGAAAACAAATAGTAACTGCATATCTACTCATGTATACTACTGCTATAAAATATAACTTTAGAAAAACGAAGACAAGAACTATTTTATATAAACTTTAAAAATGACTGATAATTTGTTGAGTAAATATTGACTTGCATCCAATTTGCTTAGAAAAAATATCAATTGTGAATGTTTCCTGTTAAATTATCATGCCATAATTTAAGTGATGTATTTGTCTTGTCTAGTATATAATGAAAATGTTTTTTGGCAAACATTTGCCACATATGTTAAATAATGCACTTTAAATTTATGATAATGATAATATTTAATTATGCTTATATAAAACTCATATGAATTTGAACAGCATTTAGAATATGGATAAGTTAGCAAGCAAAACTTTTCTTTCAAAATGCCCATAGATAGGACTTTGATTTTATTTCTTTGAGATAATCAGCCACCTACACTTCTCAACACACAGTCCTAATTTTATACTGGATAAAGAAGAAAATATTCAATTGTTATATAGAACTAGGTAATAGTTCCTAGGATATGAACTTAGATCAAAGTATTTAACACCTCCCAGTAGTGATGCTGTCTTATAAATCAGAACACATATTTTATAAAAACTTCATTCACTAGTACTTACTGAGTGCCTCTTATGTGTTGGGACACTGTATCAGTGACCAGACAAAGCAAGTCAGTCCACGTGGAGCTGAAATTCTAAACCACTGCAATACTAATAACCCCATTTTGCATTCTTTTGCATGTTAGGTATTCTGAAATAAATCATAATGATGGTAATAATTTACATTTATAAAATATAGCACTTTCAGATACATTGCGAGTTAATCTTCGCACTCCCTTGGCAGAGGCTGCCACCCCCGTGTCGCAGATGAGGAAGCTGGGTGACGGGGCCCCTCGGCCGCTGTCCGGGGACTGGTCTCGGGTCTCTGCAGCCTGCACGGCTGTGTGAGCGCCAGAATCAGGCAGATCGGGGCGGGACGGGGCGCAGGAGCTGCAGCGCCAGCGCCGTGGAGAGCGGAAGCTGGCCGGAAGGCCGTGACAGCGCCGGCGCGGCGGAGCTTGCGCCTGTGGCGGCCGCTGGCTGCTCGCGAACACTCATGCGTGCTTCCCACCCTTCCTGGCACGCGGAAGACTGCACTTCAGCTTCTCGGACTCGGGCTGTTGCTGTCGTTGTTAGTCTGACTCTTTGCGACCCCATGGACTGTAGCCCACCGGGCTCCTCTGTCCATGGGATTCTCCAGGCAAGAACACTGGAGTGGGTTGCCATTCAGGGACGGGGAAGATCCCCTGGAGAAGGGAATGGCAACCCTCTCCAGTATTTTTGCATGGAGAATTCCTGGCTGCCTAACTTCCTTTGGTCAGTGTAAGATGAACAGGAGGCTTTCAAAGCCAATGCGTTTGTCCTGTCTCCTACTGCCCTGCCGCCCTGACCTGGGAGGCACAAGCTCTGGAGTGGCCTCCATCCCCATCAATTTCTGAATGACAGAAGATAAGCAGACCCCATTCTGGACTTGCAGCACAGACAAGAAATAAACTCATATCAGGGGGCTTCCCTTTTAGCTCAGTCAATAAAGAATCTGCCTGCAATGCAGGAGACCTGGGTTCAATTCCTGGGTCAAGAAGATCCCCTGGAGAAGGAAATGGCAACCCACTCCAGTGTTCTTGCCTGGAGAATCCCCATGGACAGAGGAGCCTGGTGGGCTACAGTCCAAGGGGTCACAAGAGTCGGACATGACTTAGAGACTAAACCACCTCCACCACAAGCTTATATCAAGCCATCGGTGTTTGAGATTTGTTGTTTATGTTTTGCTGGGCTTCATCTTGTTTCATGTTGGTTCTTACTGCAACGTCACCTGATCTATCCTGATTGATAGAAAGCATGGGTCTGTACTGATATTAGTTTGTCAGATTATGTCATTTCTTTTTCTACAGCTGTCTCAGCAGCTCAAGTATAGGTGCAAAAAGCAGGTAGTGAATTCATCCAGGGTTGAGATTTTGTCGGGTGGCTACAAAACTGTGGACCATGATATCTAAGCTTAATTAGGAGGGGGTCAAGCTGGAGAAGGCCCATGAGGAAAGAGAAAGGAGAGGGGTCAACTTCTGCTGTTTTGATAATGTGGGTGATCAATTCTAGAGAAAGTGAATGAATAGTCAGTCTTCAAAAATAGGAGCTGTGATTGAAGTGTAGGACGGTGTAACCAGAGATCTGGAAGTGGACAGATTTCAGGTCATGACAGGGTACAAGCTGCAAACACGGCCGGGTGACTCAGCGGGAGAGACGATGTTTGGGCAGACAGCAGTCACGGGCCCGCGAGGCTGAGCGCTGGGCAGGCCAGCCGCATGC
The DNA here is from genome assembly GCF_019320065.1 of Cervus canadensis. Taxonomy (NCBI): domain Eukaryota; kingdom Metazoa; phylum Chordata; class Mammalia; order Artiodactyla; family Cervidae; genus Cervus; species Cervus canadensis. The sequence goes on from NC_057389.1 coordinate 2,849,415, forward strand.
ATGTTGGAGCAATGTCGGACAGCCGCAGGGACTGGGGGAGGGAGACGGAGCTAGGAGGGGTGAGGATCGCATCCAGTGGTCACGCGCTTCAGAGAGACCGGAGTGCTCATGTGTCAGACACGAGACGGAAGTAACGGGCTGCACCCTCCACTTGCAGTGCTGCTCTGTGCAAGGTGTGGAAGACAAGACGCAGCCTCCTATCAAGACGCTTGTAGGCCCAGGGGCTTCATAGGGTGATAGCCAAACGCCTGTGCTGGTGAAAAGACTGAAGGAAGGCTGCTTGAAGAAGTGGAGGACGTTGGCTATGATTGGGCCATGGAAAAGGAGTTGTAAACTGTTGAAGGAGAGTTTGGTGGCAGAAGAACAGGGGATTGGAGCAGGGAGACCAACAAAGCACTATTAGAACGAACGTGAAAGTCGCTCAGTCATGTCCGACTCTTTGCGGCCCCATGGACTATGCAGTCCGTGGAATTCTAGGCCAGACTACTAGAGTGGGTCAGGGGATCTTCCCAACCCAGGGGTCAAACCCAGGTCTGCCACATTGCAGGCAGATTCTTTACCAGCTGAGCCACAAGGGAAGCTTGTTAGAACGAAAGTTAGAGGTTAATGCATAACTAGAAGGTGTCCTTGGGCAAGGAAAATCAGCATTTGAGGCTGGGAGGACTTAGCTGGCTGTGATTTATAACAAGAAATATACCTAGTATTTAGTCTTCCTCGCTGGTGGCCGAGATGGTAAAGAATCTGTCTGCAATGCGGAAGACCGGGGTTCTATCCCTGGGTCAGGAAAATTCCCCGAAGAAGAGAATGGCTGCCCACTCCAGTACTCTCATCTGGAGAATTCCATGGACAGAGGGGCCTGGAGAGCCACAGTCCATGGGGCCACAGAGGGTTGGACACAACTGAGCGACTTTCACTCACTTTCACTTTTCCTGCTTCTTGCCTAGAGCTTCTAAAACTCTTGCAACTTGAGAACTGCAAAAGTATCTTTTGTTATGTTAATGACATAACAAAATTAGTGTGACTTTTAGGAAGCACCTAAGGATGAGGGCTGGTTTACCAGGAAACAATTGTGTGATTAAAAGGTTGGAACTTGCAGTCCCAGGCTTAACTTCCTAGATGGGAGAGAGGGGTTGGAGGTTGAATCAGTTGCCAATGGTCAATATTTTAATCAATCCTGCCTGTGTAATGAAATCTCTATAAAAAGAGACTTGGGTTGGGAGAGCTTCCAGGTTGATGAACGTATAGGCCTAGAGAGGGCGTGGAGACTCTGCAGTCCTCCCAAAATCCCTTGCATCTCTTCCACCTGGATGTTCATCAGTGTTCTTTATCATATCCTTACTGAACTGATGAGCACAGGTGTGTTTCCCTGAGTTCTGTGAGCCTCTCAAACAAATGATTGAGCCTGAGAAGGGGATGAATAGAACCTCTGATGTGTGGCCTTGGTCAGAAGTACAGATGACAACCTGAGCTTGTGAACAGAGCCGAGTCACACCTTACAGGACTGAGCCCTTAACCTGTAGAATCTGATGCTGTCTCTGGGAAGATGGTGTCAGCATGGAGCTGAAATCTCGGACACACTGCTGGTGTCTGAGAATTGCTTGCAGTTAAGTGGGAGCGCTCCCCCTTTGCTGTCGCCAAACTCGCAGGAGATACTCAGAACCAAGTCTTTACATTGGTTTGCACTGGTTGTATAATAGAATGCAGAGTTTTCGGAACAATCAGGCAGGAAGTGATTCACCCAAAACCTCCTTATTGGACGAGTACCCTGAGGTACCACGACCTGCCCCGCGCTGCGCCTGTGGTTTGTCATAGAGCTGCGTCTACAGCTCAGGCCTTCTGACCCCGGCACTCACTCCGCTGTAGGCTTCCAGCCCCCTAGAAGAGGGATGGCGGGCCACTGCCGCATAGCAGGAGCCCACATCCACAGCCAGTGCTCACAGAGGACTCACAAAAGCGTCCGGCTCATCCTTCCGACAGCGCCGTGAGATGCAGATACCAGCATCATCCCCATTCTAGCTTCACAGGTGGAAAACAACGGCTGGAGAAGTTACGTAACCACAGCGCACGGCTAGAGTGGCAGCCGGGATTTGAACTTCCATCCTCCCTATTAGCGGTCTCCCGCTTGACCGAGAACACACTTTATCACTGGCTGTACACGCGTTACAGCTTTCCCCTCCCCTCCTTTTTAGCAGCATTAGCAAGACGGCGTCCCCTGCTATGCGTACCGTCCCGTGCGCCGGCCCCTGCTCTGCGCGGACAGCTACCCGCGTGCAGGAGCAGGCCCCTGTGTGTGAGACTAGCTCCTCCCCATCGCCCCGGCCATCCGGCCATCCGTTCCTGAAGCTACTCGCCTCTGGGGGATGAAGCAAGAAAGGAGAGGGGTGAACATGCAAGGGTGAGGCGCGGGGGCTTTACATTTTATGTTGATTTGTGAAATGACCGTTATTCCCTGAAAGTGGTAACTGCCTCCTCTTCCGCTGTCAGAAAGGAGCCGGATGGCTTCAGAGCTGCTCCGTCTGCGGGATTCTCGGGCCGTCTAGGTCGATAGAACAGGGGGAGGCGGACCGAGTCACCTTTGGGGTAAACCGGGGCACATGGGGCGGTCTCACACATCCTGTGGGCCTCGTGTTTCCTCGGGTCTGGGCAGAGATGACGTGGCTCTGGCTAGCGGGAGGGAAGGCAGGTTTATTCTGCTTCTGGGCACGGAGCGCATTCGTTAGGCCACAGCGTGTGAGTTACCTGATGAACCCGTGAGTAAATGGACACTTGCGGTTCCACGTGGCGATTCCTACATGGCAACACATCCAGGCGCCAGGGGAACCTGGAGGAGGGCCTTGGACCTCCCCGCAGGGCTGCTCCTGAGAGATGTCATGGGGCCGTAATGATGCAAAAGCAGCTATCTCCCTTCAGAGAGGCGCAATGGCAGTGCCATCGGGGGTGTGCCCATTTTTCTTCTTTGGAATTGGCATATCACCCATTGATCCCAAAGAGACGTCTGCGTGCAGACCAGGGTGCCTGCAGAGCGCGCTGGAGGAAACTCGTGAGGCCGGATTCTGCATCCTTGTCCCAGGCTTGTCACGGGGAATGGAGTTCCCTGCTTCTGCTCCCCTGAAGTCTGGTGCAGTGCGGGAGTGCCTCCAGATTGTTCTAATGACCTGCTGTTTTGTTACTGTGAGCACTCCCTACTTTAGGTGCCAGTTCACTTTTTCCTCTTAAAAGAAGCATCGGAGGAAAAGACCAAGAGGAATGGCCGAACAATTGGAAATCCAGCCTGTTGAAAAGGTCACGGTACTACTGCATACAGTTTTAATTCCTAAATGTTTCAGGCATTGTACGTCCTTTTCGACACTCCATTCTACTGACAAACTCTGAAAGGGGGCTGGGAAAGGGCCCAGATTATTTCATCTGCTTGTAAAACACCATGAGGAGAGTGGGAGATGGTGCCCAGTCTATCCATGCTGTCTGCAGCTCTTCACTTGGAGGCCTGTTTTGGACATGACTTCCTGTGAGAAAGCTAACAGGGGTGACCTTGCGGTGTATACCCCACAAATAAAGGAGAAACCAGGCATCCTAAATGAGCACGCATTTGAACTTTCTCTTCTTCTTATATATTTTCCTACTTCTCATCTGCCATCTACTCAGTGACCGAGCTTCTCAGGAAGCTTTCAACTAGAACACTCGTAACTAAGATTGCCCAGAGTTAGCACTTGACAAAATGCTTGTGGCAGACACTGTTGATTATCTTATCCAACCTCCTTCTCTACCCGGCTCTCTCCCACTGTAGAGGCTGAACACCAAAGACTTGCTTAGCCTTCATGGTGTAGATGTGGCCCTGCCATTTCGTTCTAGAGACTATAGAATATAAGTGAAGTCTGCTGAGAGGGCTCTGAGAAAATGGAAACAGACAAAACTCACACACACTTCTCCGGTCACTTGAGACTATCTGGAGACCCAGCAGGCAGGCTGTGAGCCTGAAACATAACGCCCACTTTGCTAAGGAAGTTGGGATGTTAAGATAAATGGGTCCTGAGACACTGGTGATGTCATCGAGCTGCTATACCTGCCAACCTACCTGCAGATGTGTTGTTACAAGCACAAAATAAGCTTCTATTTGTTTCAAGTAGTAGAATTTTAATTTTCTGTTCTTTGTAGCTGAAAGTATTCCTAACTGATGAGATGCTTTTATAGACAGTATCTGATTCCTCTCCAGATAAACCTGTAGTAGATTTTTAATATCCCCATTTTACCAACAGAGAGAGAGAAATTAGTATCAGTTGAGGGCACACTGGATGCAGGCCAGGACTTAAGTATGAGAAATCCCAAATTCTCTGAGCTTTCCCCACCATTCTCCCATCCCTATCTGGGATAAAAATTCAAACTTTCATAGGAAAGAAAGACAATCCAATGAAGGGTTATTTGATCCATCTACTGAGTGAATTCAGGTTCTCCTCTCACTCTTCAACTACCAAAGTATTAGGCAGTATGTCATGCTTTTGCTGTCTCTAAGTGTCTTATTTGCATAATATTTTCCCTGCAAAGTTAAAATTAAATTAGAGCTAGGAATATGAAAAATGTCTCTGAGTGTGCAAAACACAATGAACCTTGCTCATAACCAGAAAGATGGACAATATTATAAGTATAACTTTTGCAATTGAAGGAAGTTTTTTTTTTCCTTTTTAACTTAAAGGTGAACAGTCTCAAGATGAGCCATGATCCTCCTACAGGGCACACGGGTGGGGGCCCATCCCCAGCCCTTTCTCCTTTGCCATGTTGGCAAAGCAACATCTGGGTTTCTTTCTATCCTTCTTCCAAATGCCTAAAGAAAGAGAACCTGTCCCCAGCTGTAGGGCTTTGGTCAACCAATCACAGCAGCTCCATTCCCCTCGCCAGTGCTGGCCTAGGGTGGAAATGTGACCTAGCGATAAAACATGAGAAAAGGTCTAGAAAAGATGGTTTCCACTCTGGACACTAGACATTAACTCCTAGCTTGTGCGTGCATGCTCACTCATCTCAGTCGTGTCTGACTCTGCAGCCCCATGAACTGCAGCCCACCAGGCTCCTCTGTCCATGGGATTCTCCAGGCAAGAAGCCTGGAGTGGGTTGCCATTTCCTCCTCCAGGGGATCTTCCCGACCCAGGGATCGAGCTCACGCCTTTTATGTCTACTGCACTGGCAGGTGAGTTCTGTACCGCTGAGCCACTGGCAAAGCCCCAACTCCTAGCTTCTGACAGGATGAATCCAGTTCACCGTGAATGGCAGAGTGACAAAATGGAAAGAGCCTGGAACCTTCATGATAATCTTGAGCCACCGAATTTAACCTTGGAGTATCCCTACCTTTTGTCCATCTACTCAAAACTATGGTGTTGCCAGTAGTCATGTGTGGATGTGAGAGTTGGACTATAAAGAAAGCTGAGCACCAAAGAATTGATGCTTTTGAACTGTGGTGTTGGAGAAGACTCTTGAGAGTCCCTTGGACTGCAAGGAGATCCAACCAGTCCATCCTAAAGGAGATCAGTCCTGGGTGTTCATTGGAAGGACTGATGCTGAAGCTGAAACTCCAATACTTTGGCCACCTGATGTGAAGAACTGACTCCTTGGAAAAGACCATGATGCTGGGAAAGATGGAAGGCAGGAGGAGAAGGGGACGACAGAGGATGACATGGTTGGATGGCATCACCAACTCAATGGACATGAGTTTGAGTAAGCTCCGGGAGTTGGTGATGGACAGGGAGGCCTGACGTGCTGCAGTCCATGGGGTCGCAAAAAGTCAGACATGACTGAGCAACTGAACTGAACTGATCCCTACTTTTGGACTTCTTGTTGAGCCAGTAAAAATTTTTTTTGTTAATTATTTAAGTGAAGTTGAGTCAGTTAAAGTTATAGTAACTGCATAGTTTCCTGATCTCAGGGGGATTTGGCCCTATTTGGAAGCACAGGAGTAAGAGTGTAGTTGCCATCTGTGGCCACTGGGTCCCAGGCAATATCGGGAGACTCCTCCCAGGCAAGGCCTGGACACTTCCCTGCATCTTGTTTCTCTCCCAGGTGTTCTGAACATTCACGACTGTGTACACAGAATTCATAGTGTGACCCCAGGCTGGAGACCTTTAACAAAGACAAATTGAAAAACCAAACCTAATTAATGTGAATTGGGATTTCTTAAAATAGAACTGTTAATGCTGTTAACTGAATTGAGTTATGTTGTGGAAAATGCTCTATATGTGCACCAACATCTGAACATTTATCTTTTTCGGAATGAAAAGTGCTTTGGAATTTTGCTCTCTGGAAAACAGTATTATGCAGAATATGAGAGTCTGGGTTCCGAGTGCAGGCTGCTGGAGTTCAACTTCCGTTTGTCTCATTAACCAGACGCCTGACATGGAGCAAGGTACAACATGTCTCTGTGCTCCCATTTCCCCACCTGTAGAATGGGTACAATAACAGTGCTTACCTCTGGGAGTTCTGTGAGGGTCTATCAGTTTTCATCATGTAACAGGCTCCAAGCATTTGTTAGCTATTTTCATTATTTGCTGCAAGCATCTTCCCTCTGCTTCTTCCCTTTCTTTTTTTGGGTGATAAGTAATCCTTTTGCTTGAATTTGAGGGTTTCTATGATTCTTTCTGGAAAATTTTGATTATGATATGATTTGCTAATTCCTTCAGAATGATAGAAAGTAGTATCTTGAAAACTAGTTATACTACCTTCTAAGTTTTTGTGATTAATATTGTTACTACTAAAACCATCACTATAACAAAAAATGCTTTCAATCACAGAATCCTTATGATCTGTAACCTGGTAAACAAATCCTGGGTTATTTTAATGTTTAAGACTATGTACGTGATACTGATTTCAGCAAATAACTCCAGTTAACTCCCTGTCTTCGGCTTACATTTCTCAGTGGCTCAGTATTCTTAAGGTAGCTGTCGTTCACTTATTACTATAACTTTAAAACTGCCCCCCAAGTGCAGCCAAGACCCTCACAAATGTCTTCCCAGTGGGGTGTCTTTCCTCAGCAGTTTAGTATTTTATTCTTCTTTGCATATAATTTAATTTTACTATTTTTAGAGAATTATCTCTAAATATCCTGTGAGCAAAAGATTTTGGAAGGAAAATTATTATACCTGGTTTTTTTTTTTTTTTTTTGCATCTGAACTTCAGAATTCTACAGCAGAATAAATATTCTTGTTTTTTACCGGCACCTTATCTGCAGAAAACAGTACTCACGGTTTCAGATAAGGCCACTGGATGCATCAGTGTTTAAGTCATAATTATGATGTGAAGATTAATCTCTGACTTTTTTGCTTAGATTTTTCTTTGATATAGCTTCACTTTACTTTTTTCATAAGTTCTCTACCATAAATAAACATAACTACTGAAATCCTTTTCCTGCATAGAAGTCCTTTACTTATTTATTCATTCAAATTTTTGCTGCTTACTCTAGCAGGGACAGAAAGCTAAAGAGAACATAGGCTATTTTCTATATTAATAAAATAATAATGAAAATGTTCATGATCACCTCTTAACAGTTAAAGTACAGAAGGATGGCATAGACAAATACTATTTAAATAAAATGAAAACGTTTTATTAAATCACTAGCTTTTCCAAGAAGCATCTTTTTCTAAATGTTAAAATTAAAACACAAAAGCTGCACTCTATTGTATTTAACTGTCCCAAAGAAAAATTCAGGAGCTGATTGAAGAATGATTCCAAAAGAAATTCAGATCAAGAAGATACAAATGTGAGAAGACTGAGAAGGTAAAATAACATTAAAATCATGCAACAGACACAATAATAGGGGAAGCTGAGTCACAAAGTGAAAATATTTTTTAATGGAGGGTACGGAGAAAAAAATGGCCACGTGTCCCCTTATGACAGAGGGGAAAAAGCTGAGGGAGCCTGAGAGACTCAGTAGATAACAAATAACATGAGATTATCTTTGAGAGATACAGAACATTAACTAAAGTCGTCATCCTGTAAGCAAGGAAACACTGGCTACAGGCACAGCCTAAACTGTAGAGTTCTGGAAGCCAGCAGTCCAAGAGGCTCTGATCCTGGAGAAAGGGGGAAAGAGTAAGACGGTGATGGTGGTGGTGATGATAAAATAGAACCGCCACTTTGCAGGGCGTCTCCTATGTAGCAGGCACTGTGGTCAGTGCTACCGGCCACTTCATACCCTCCTCTGAATGACCCCCAGAGACCGTGGAGGATAAACCGTGGAGCAGAGAGGCGGGGAGGCGCGCACGCGGTCACTGTCAGATGGTAACCTGTGATCGGGTCGCCCCTCTACCCTCTCTCACTCGGGACCTCATCACGTGTCCGCCCCTCCTCTCCCCCTCGCTGGCAGCTCTGCACCGTCTAGACGGACACCCGTCCAGGCCCGGCGGAGTCAGTAGGGCGACGTCTGCACAACACCGCCCCGCTCTGCGGACGCGGGCGCGCGCCTCTGCCCTGTAAGCCGCAGACACAGCCTGACTTCTGTTGCAGCAATATCCACGCGCTCGGTTCTGCGTGTGACGCATTCCTCAGATCATGAGTTAGCTCCTCAAATCCGCAGTGTCGCCCGTAAATAGGGCTTCAGGCTGTTTGTTTAATGACTATTGAATAGGAAAGGAGTTTTACTCAGGTTGTTTCTGTTTAGCTTATTTCCATATTTCATATCAAAAGCGCCTTTCTGCGGTAAGTAGAGGCCTACCTGTGTAGACAGAAAATGAGGTCCGGGAGGTTAATTGAGTGCCCAGAGCCATGGAAGTGATTTACCAGCAGAGCAGGAAACACGAGCTGCGATTCTGTCTCTTGCGAGCCGATGGTCGCCTTTCTCCCTGTGAAACGTCAGTCTCCATCCAACCCGCTTTGTGTTCAGCGCATGCGCTTTCCTGGTCATAAATGCTTTCTTTCCAGGACGCCTAACCAACAGCACACTTCCTAGAAGAGCTTGACATGTCCTATGTAAGGCAGATAGCATTTGTTCTTAAATATTTTCCATTTGAATCCTAGCATCTCAATCTAACTGGATGGCATCAATAAGAATTGTTACTGATCAGGCAACAACTCCATTTAAAGTTTCAGGCGAACAACTCCATTTAAAACATTTAATCACATTTTTTTTAATTGTCTTAAGAAAAGGAACCGTATATAGATTTTAAAAATACAGCTAAATAATTTCATATGATTGCATATGGATAGTGGTAACATACCATTAAATGTAAGACATTATTTGGCTTTCTACTAAAGACTGTATAAAAAAATAGGGAATATGTATTCCTAGTTTAAAAAAATCAGCCCTATGAGACATAAAAATTCATATGTAAATAGCAATAGAAAAAATGCATCTTTTTCATAAGTGGTTAGTAATATCTTATCTTAATGCAGTAAGTAGTGATCAAGATGATCCAAAGTAATTTTCTAAAAAAGAAAAACTGGTAATTGAGCCTAAAATTTTATTAAAAGTAACAGTGATGAAATATAATAAATCTAGTATTCCTTTTTTTCCTCTTACTCGTGAACTAGAATTTACATATAGAATAAAAATGACATGTCTCCTATGGTTTATTGATTGCTTTTCTGCCAGTCACTTTTTTTTCATCTAAATGAACTTCTGCAACAAATGGTATCCTGTATAAATGGAATTTTACTTTTTCATCAAATGAAAGCGATTTAATTTTCTGCCTCAGAGAGAGTCCAATGCAAGGTAGGGCCAGCATAATTAATGTGTACCTTTATAACTCCAGTATCACAATATTTTGATTTTGCTTTACATCATACACTTTGCCAACTGGTGGGCAGCTTCTGTTTTTAGCTTTGTGGATTACATTAGTAACGGAGAAAAGAGCTGTCATACGCATTGTGAAACTAATGAAACCAACATTCTGGTGTCGTTTGAGGAGACGACAATACATCTGTGCGATAGTCTTTGACTTGCTTTGTTGTAACTCTTCATACCCCAGGTGCAGTGGGACTTACAGTTACTTAGAGCACGCTGGGGCTGAGGCAGCAGCGGCAGAACAGAAGCCCAGGGTGGGCGTCCAGGAAAGGAGAAGGACTTAGGAAGGACTGATGAGGAAGACAGACACCAGGGAGGAGTCAGACCAGATGATGCCGACAGACCGCTCGCAGTCAGGACGAGGCAGGGGGACAGATGACGAGAAAGCAGGAGGCAGCCGGCAGACAGCACCTGAGTCCTTCCCAGGATCAGACAAGGTTTAAGGGAGGAGGCGCTTTCCTGCTTCAGTTTCAGGACTCCAGGTTCTCAGGGCCGCTCATTCTTCAACACAGTGCATACGAATCCCCTGAGGATCTTGTACGATGCAGATTCTGATTCAGGAGTTCTGAGATGAGACCCAGGGTTTCCATTTCTGGCAAACTTCTAGATGATACTGATGCTGCTGGGACAGGAATTGTGTGTTATGCAGCAGTCTCAGGCCAACTCAGAAAGAGGCAAAGCAGATAACTAGAAAGAGCTATCATACACATTGGAGTGGGGAGCAGAGGACTGGGGAGCAGTGTAGTTCCTAGCCAAGGCATTCTTCACAAATTTAATGTATTTCAGCTGAAAAAGCACACTTTGTTGGTGGCTGCTGGTTGTACAGTTTGAATTGCCCTCCAAAAAGATGCTGTCAAAATCCTAACCCCTATCAACTCAGAATGTGACCTTAATTGGAAATAGGGTCTTCACAAAGGTTATCAAGTTCAAATGAGGTCATTGGGATGAGATCTAATCCAATATGACTAGTGTCCTGATAACAAGGGGAAATTCAGACACACAGACAGACACGCATGGTGTGAAGACAAACAGAAAGAAGGTGTCCACGTGACAGGAGTGATCCATCTATAAGCCAACAAACACCAAGGACTGCCGGCACACCCCAGAAGCTAGAAGAGGCCAGGCAGGCTCCTTCCCTAGAGCCGTCACAGGGCATGGGCCTGCCAACACCTTAAATTCAGACTCCTAGCCCCCAGAGCTGCGAGACAAGAAGTTTCTATTGTTTTAAGTCACCTGGTTTTTGACATTCTGTTACAGCAGCCTAGTACATGGCTAACTAATAAGAATATTGACTTGCCACATTTTTTAAAAATTGAAATATAATTGACATATAATACTCTATTAGTTTCAAGTGCACAATATGGTGATTCAGTTTCTTTGTACATTACAAAGTTATCACAAATCTAGTTATCATGTGTCACCATATAAATTTATTTCAGTATTCATAACTACATTCCCTGTGCTCTAAACTACATCCCCCTGAGCTATGTGCTTTATAACCTCTCAATCCCCCCCACCCATGTCGCTCATCCGATCCCTCTCTGCACTGGCAGGCCCCAGGCTGTCCTTTGTATCTATGATTCTGTTTTTGTTTTATGTTTATTTGTTTATTTTTCAGATTCCACATATAAGTGAAATGGTACAGTATTTGTTTTTCTCTGATTTATTTCATCTAGCATAATATCCTGTAGGTCTATCCATGTTCTCACAAATGGCAATATTTCATTCTTGTTACTGTTGAGTAATATTCCATCATGTATACATACCACTTCTTTATCCATTTATGGGTACATAGGCTGTTCCTTTATCTTGGTTGTAAATAATGCTGAAATGAACATGGGAGTGAATGTATCTCTTCAAATAAATGATTTTGTTTTCTCCAGAAAAATCCTGGAGTATGGTAGTTCTCCTTTCAATTTTTTGAGGAACCCCCATACAGTTTCCCATAGTGGCTGTAAAAATTTGTGTTCTTACTAATAGTACACAAAGGTTCCATTTTCTCCATATCCTCACCAACACTCGTTATTTCCTGTCTTTTTGATAACAGCTTTTCTGATAGGTGTGAACTGGTATCTCGTGATTTTGATTTGCTTTTCCCTAATGATTAGTGATATGGAGCATCTTTCCATGTGCTATTAGCCATCTGTATTGACATCATATTTTACATCTTCTTTGTTTTGGTGTTATTGTGGATATGTACCACTTTTGTCTTTTAACCTTCCTATCTTTATAAGTGTTTGACCTACTACCTTTACTGTATATTTGCCTTCACCAATGAGAATTTTCCTTTTGTGGTTTTCATATTTAGTTGTGGTCTTTCTTTTTCTACTAATAGAAATCCCTTTAAAATCTATTACAAAGCTGCTTAGTGGTGATAAACTCCTTTAACTTTTGCTTGTCTGTAAAAACTTTATCTTTCCTTCAAATTTAAAGGATAGCCTTGCTTTTGAATTGTGGTATTGGAGAAGATTCTTGAGAGTCCCTTGGACTGCAAGGAGATCCAACCAGTCCATCCTAAAGGAAATCAGTCCTGGGTGTTCATTGGAAGGACTGATGTTGAAGCCGAAACTCCAATACTTTGGCCACCTCATGCGAAGAGTTGACTCATTGGAAAAGTCCCTGATGCTGGGAGGGACTGGGGGCAGGAGAAGAAGGGGACTACAGAGGATGAGATGGCTCAATGGCATCACTGACTCGATGGACATGAGTTTGAGTAAGCTCCAGGAGTTGGTGATGGACAGGGAGGCCTGGCGTGGTGCAGTCCATGGGGTCGCAAAGGGTCGGACACGACTGAGTGACTGAACTGAACTTGTCAGGTAGAGTGTTCTTGGTTGTAGGTTTTCTCCCCTTCATCACTTTGAATGTATCAGCCACTCCTGCAAAGTTTCTTCTAAAAGTTAGCTGGTACTCATATAGGCATTCCTTTGCACCTAACTCAGTGGTTTTCTCTTGCAGTTTTTAATATTCCCTATTTTATCTTTAATTTTTGCCATTTTAACTATAATGTATCTTGGCGTGGACCTGTTTGGACTCATCTGGTTTGGGACTGTGTGCTTCCTGGATATCTATTTCCTTCCACAAGTTAGGGACATTTTCAACAATTATTTCTTCAAGTAAGGTTTCTGCCTCCACTCCTGGGGCCCCTGTAACATGAATCAGTGTTGGCCTAGAGGTCTCCTATACAGTGCTCCTTTCTATAACTTTCTCTCTCTTTTTCTGTTCAGCTTGGGTGATTTCCAGTGTGCAGATCTGTTCCTCTGTATCATCTAATCTACCACTGATCCCTTCTAGTGTTTCTTTTTCTTCTTCCAGCTATTGTATTCCTCAGCTCTCTTTGGCTCTTCTTTACACTTTGTCACTCTGCTGAAATCCCACTGTTCACCCGTTCTTCTCCCACGCTCACTGAGCACGTTTACGATCACTGCCCTGAGCGCCTCCTGGCAGACTGCTTCTTCCACTTTGCTTAGCTCTCTTCTGGGGTTTGGTTTTGTTCCTTCGTTTGGAACACATTCCTCTGTCTCCCCATTCTGCCAAATTCTGTGTTTTCATTTCGATGTGTGAGATGGTTTTGTCATGCTTTCACATCTTAGAGAAGCGGCCTTATATAGGATGTCCTGCGGGGCCGATCAGCACCCTCCCATCGGTCACCAGCAGGACTTGCTCTGGGATGGTCCCTGTGGCTCCCTGGGCCCCTCGTTGGGTCAGAGCCAATGCCTGTGGGGGCTCCTGCAGGCGGACACGCCCTGGCCTGACCGCTGGCCACCACCCGCCAGGGGGACGGGATGGTGACCGGCTGCGGGGCCTGGCAACGCTCAGGGCTGGTGGCCGGCCCCGGTGGGAAGGTCAGGGCTGGCAGAGGAGTGGGGGAGTCCCAGGACAGGTGCTGCCCACCGGCAGGCAGCAATCCCTGATGCTAGTAGGCCAGAGGGAAGATCCAGACGGGGCTTGCCAGCACCACGGGCCTTGTGGCGGAGCGAGCTCCCCCAGACAGCTCTTACCAACACCTGTGTCCCCAGAGCGAGTCCTTGCTGCCTCCTGCCTTGCCCAATGCTCTCCAAGACCAGCAAGTGGATTTGACCCCGGCTCCTTCCAAATCACCGCCTCTGTGCTGGGGCTCAGAGCACGTGAGATGTTGTGTGCGTCGTTTCAGAAGAGAGTATCTGTTTCCTACAGACATCGAGCTCTTCTGTATGCAGGCTATCAACCAAAGCCCCACCAGCCTTCAGAATCAGTCTAGCCTGCAAGCGCCCCGGGCGAGGGAGATGAGGGTGGGCCGGGACCCCCTCTCCTTCGGGAGCATCTCTGCACTTAAGACGTTCTTCCCGTTGATGGGCCACCTGCCTGGGGGTGCGGGCCTTGCCTGTACCACCTCTGCTTTTTCCTCTCATCTTACTGGGAGTCCTCATATCTTCAGTCGTGGGAAAACCCTTTCTGATAGTCTTCAGCCTGTTTTCATAGGTAGTTGCTCTGAAAACTGTTTTCAATAGTTGTAATTATAGTGTGTCTGTGGGGGAGGTGAGCTCAGGGCCTTCTTACTCTGCAGTCTTGACCATATTTTGACTTGACACATTTTTGAACAAATATGCAATGACAGGAAAACTAGACATAGAAACATTTAGTTTGTTGCCCAAGGTATATAACTACTTCATAGAAAGAAGGCCTAGAAAGTAGGTCTACTAGTTGTTAATCGATGCCTTTCCACTTCAGGAGGCTTCTTCCCAAGAGCACACACAGATGAACTCATCAATAAGGCAACATTTCCCAAACCTGTATTCTGCAGAACCTTTCCCAGGGTTTATTAATGGGTGCTGCTAAGAGTTTATGGTTAAACTGCAAAACACTTTAAATTCAAGTATGCATTGACTTAATTAAACATCTAGGTAAAACCTCCCAAAAACCAAACCATTAGAAAAACTTACAAAATGTATTAAATGTGACAGTTCCCTAATTTTTACAGTATAGGATACCTTTTCCTCCCTACTCTGCTTAGCATCCTACAGAATACTACTTTAGGAAATGTAGGATGAGAGTGTAAAATTCATTGCAAATGAGAAAATCCGTGCCAACATAACAGCCACTTTAAAATTTAATTGCATTTTACTCTGCTTTCCAGCAGACCACCTGAGTTGTTGGTTGTTGTTTCCTCAAGGCAGGAAAGATGCTGCCCCCTGGGATGTATTTAAAGAGTGAATTTAAAAGTCTGTCACACAAGTGAAGTAAGAGGTCAGTCAGAGTGACATGGGCAAAATGGAATCAAGCAAAACTGATAGGGTTTGCGAGGAAGAAATGAGAACAGGAAAGTCAAATATTTAAGGCCTATCTATGAAGTTACAGTCTTGCTTCAGAAAAATCCAATGAGCATAAAGAAAGATTTTTGACATTTACTGTCCTTACCATACTAGTGAAGAAAAACCACAGCCCAAGTATGCAATGGGTAGCGCATTTCCGGTATTATATTCTGTATCTGTTGTGCCTCCCAAGGCTACCGTGACCTTTGTGTGGGTTCAGAGACACCACCGGCGGGGGCGGGCACCACTCATGGTGTGGATGCTGCGGATCTGTGTCATGGCTGGAACAATTTTGGCAGTAAAATTCCAGTGAGATCAGCAATATGTTATGAACTTTGCAAACAGGAGCAGAGCATGCTGAGGAAGGGGGCCCTTTTCAGAGCTGCCAATGAGTTACCTGAGTCAGCAGCACCCCTGGCGTCATTTCTCACAACCTGTCTCATTCAGAACCCCACTTCAGCCAGGAAAGCCGTGTCGTTCCACCATTCGACATTGGGATGGCACAAGAATGCCATCAGGAAAACGGTGCGGCTCCATCCAATGACCCGGGCCGCGTGCCGTCGCCTTTAACCTGAGGAGTTGAGACTCCAGCTAGACAGGAAGAGCACATCTCTCGTTTGGGGACGTGCATGAACTCTTCAACAGTGTTCATTACCCTGGTAGAGAACAGAAGCCCTATACACAGAATGGAGTTTTAAATGCCATTTTCACACGCAAGGACAATGCGTTTTGAAATGTTAAAGGTGAGGATTTTACTTATTTTTTTTATTTTTATTTTTTTTATTAGTTGGAGGCTAATTAAAGACACATACTATATTACTCATTCAACACTAAAATTAAGTCACTACACTCGAGACTTACCTTAACTGTTGGAGATAACAGGATCAAAACAGGTGCAGTTCCATGTCCTTGGAGCTTTTAGTCTAGTGGGGAAGACAGACTCCACAAGTTGTCACAGAAATAACAACACAATTACAATTGTAAAAACTTAGGAACTGAAATTACGGAGTGCTCTAAGCACTTGGGGCTTCCCTGGTGGCTCAGCTGGTAAGGAGCCTGCCTGCAATGCAGGAGACCTGGGTTCAGTCCCTGGGTCAGGAAGATCCCCTGGAGAAGGAAATGGCAGCCACTCCAGTCTTCTTGCCTGGAGAATCCCGACAGACAGAGGAACCTGGAGGTCTACAGTCCGTGGGGTCGCAAGAGTCAGCTCGGCTGAAGTGACTTAGCACACACAGGCACTCAGCCCTTAGGCTGTGAGGCCCCTGTTAAGATGAGCAGGTCAGGGGAGGCCTGGGTGAGGAAGGCCCCTACTGTGGTGCGACCCTGAGCAGGAGTTAGACAGGAAAGGCCCACAGAAGGACGTCCAGGGGAGGAGAGCTGTGTGGCTCCCCGAGGCCAGGGGCACTGCGGGGTGTTGGAGAAACAGAGTGAGCTGGAGGGGCCACGGTGCTGACGTGAGAGGACGGGACTGAGTGGAGGGCAGGTAGGTTAGATGGTGCCGGCTCCTCCGCGGTGGGCTGAAAAGGTTACATGCTTTCAGGAGAGCGAAGGGAAGCCTTTGAAGCTTTTTAAGCAGGAAAGGGATGCCAGGTGCTTAAAAGCCTGCTTTGGCTTCTGGGTGTAGGAGGATCGAAACAGGAAAGAACAGAGCATGGAGGCCAGCTGGCTATCATATTTGTCCAAGTGAGAGGTGGTAGTTTCGTCTTGAAAGACGTCAGTAAAGATGGAGAGGGGTGGATAGGTTAGAGATATGTACTGGAGGTAGAATCTAAGGAAATATAATTGGGCATAAAATTTGTCATTTGTGCTAATAAAGGTACACAGGTGAAAATGAGATAATCCAAAGAAGTGTGTATTTACAGTGTTATATGCAATTTATAATAAATGACATTTCACGTTTCCACAGTACATGGAAGTTTACTAAGCATTTCCTCAAAGTTGAAAAATATTGAGCCCGTGCTATGAGCCAGACACTGTTTCAGGCACTGAAGATACGGCTGGCTCGGCAGAAACAAAGCCCAGGCCCTCGTCAAGCCTGCTTTCTGAAGATGGAGGCGACCAGCGCAGTAAGGGGAAAACGTACCACATCCGGTGCAATAATGTTTATAAGCTAAGGTGAAGCAGAGTGAGGAGTTGGAGGAGGCAGGACAGTCTCTGCTGGCTACTTTCCATGTCAGGGAAGTCCTCCCTGGTGAGGTGGCCTTCGGGGAGATAGCAAGCTGAAGTGAAGGAATTTCGGGTGCAGAGATGTGGGGAAAGTGGTAGGGACAAGGCTGGGGAGTCCAGCGGAGGTCCTGCAAGACGCTGTGCTCAGCGGATCTGTTCGCTAGTGTCTTCCTTGTGAAATGAGCATAAACCGGCTGGGTTTTTCTGCCAGGGATCCCCACTCCCTCAGAGCGGTCTGCCCGACATGGTTAACTCTGTCTTCTCCCGGGACCAAGGCTGCAGAGCCGTGGCTCCTGAGCCCTCCATGACCACACCCCGTCTTTGTAATCAGTCCTTTGTGAATAAACCCACCTCAGATTACGCCAGTGTGTGCCAACTGTCTATTTGCTGTTGGAACTCCAGCTGATGCAAAGTTCAGTAAGTGTTTAAATAGAAAGTGAGATGAAACGATGGTCCAGATGTGCATTTGGATTTTAATTTTTTATGGATAATCCACAAAGTTATTCTATAGACATTGATTCAGAGTCAATAGGACTCTAGGGAGATATGAACAGCAACCCATTTTCCCTTGAGTGCTTTAGTTTTTTCTATTAACTTTAAAGAAGAAATATTTAAGGTATCTTTAGATTTCTCCATAAAAACTCTTCAAAGTTTGCTTTGGTTCCTGATTTAGAACATTGAACACACCAAGTCATTTTCATGTCTACATTAAAATTGTCAGCTTTTCCTCAAGTGTTATCCCATGTAAGAATTGCTTCTGATATAAATAAGCAATTTGGTGATGAAAAACTGTTCAACCTGACTGATAATCAAAGAAATGCATGCACCAAGTAATAAAATTAGCCAAAATATTTTAAAATTATAATATCTACCAATATTTAGTTATGATGCAAAGAAACAGGGAATCTCATTACATGCTGATGTTAGAATACTTTGGCAATATATTTCTACAGGATGATTTGGCAATGAAAAGCCCTCAGTTAACACAAACCAGCAGTTTACTTCTAGGACTTTAATCACAGAAAATAATCAGAGATGTAGCCATAGATACTTGCTAGTGTATTTCTAATACCCAAAAAAGGAGACCATAAATGTCTATTAATAAAGAGAACAAGTTAAAATATAGGACATTCAATATGATAGAAATCTATAAAAGAGTCTGTTAATGAAAAATGGTACAGAGGCACCTATTTGCAGGGCAGGTTAGAGACACAGACATAGAGAACGGACTTGTGGACACAGGGCAGGAAGCGGGGGGAGAGGAAATGAGGGCATAACGTTGCTGTGTATTCAGCACCACGAGTGAAACAGACAGCTCGCGGGGAGCTGCGGCATAGACGGGGCTCAGCCCCGCGCCCGTGATGATGGGGGTGGGAGGGGGGGGGGGGAGCTGCTGCATAGACGGGGCTCAGCCTGGCGCTCCGTGATGATGGGGGTGGGGGGGGCAGGGGGAGCTGCTGCATAGACGGGGCTCAGCCGGCGCTCTGTAATGATGGGGGTGGGGGGGGGGGAGCTGCTGCATAGACGGGGCTCAGCCTGGCGCTCCGTGATGATGGGGGGGGGGGGCGGGGGGAGCTGCTGCATAGACGGGGCTCAGCCCCGCGCCCGTGATGATGGGGGTGGGGGGGGCAGGGGGAGCTGCTGCATAGACGGGGCTCAGCCCCGCGCCCGTGATGATGGGGGTGGGGGGGGCAGGGGGAGCTGCTGCATAGACGGGGCTCAGCCCCGCGCCCGTGATGATGGGGGGGGGGACATATGTGGACACGTGGCTGATGCTCAGTGTCACAGCAGAAACACACAGCACTGTAAAGCAATCATATTCTAATTTAAAAACGAAAAAGAGGAGTCAAAGAATAGTCTCATTCCTGGTTCTGAATTGAGATCTAGTGGGAAACTTTCTCAAAAGGCCCATGTCTAGGTCTCTGTAAGGAAAGAACCGAATCAGTAGATTGGGAGTAAGATCCAGGTTGCTCTGTTTTAAAAAATCCACCCAGGCGATTGATTGTATGAAGAATTTAAAGCCATTAAGTAGATGGCAGTATCCAACAAGATGGGAATGTGTTCCAAGCATAAAGGTAAAGGTAGATAGCTTGTTGTAATACAGTAGAGCCTGCTTAAATAAAACCAAGAAAGTAAATTCTAACAACAGGTAGGCATTGACCTCTGGGTGGTGGGACCATGGATGATTTTTGTTTTCTTTCTATTCCTTCGTATACCATCTAAATTCTCTGTCCCAAAATTGTATTATTTTTCATTTTTAGAGAAAGTTATTCTTAGTTCCATTTGTGTTTCATGCTTGCTCAAGACCTTTCACTAACCTCATTCCTATCATTCAATTCTCGCTACCCTTTTTTAACCAGTTTTAGAAAGCTCCTGCTAGTTACAGGGACACTTAAATCCTAATTCTAAAATGATGCATTTCTTGTTTGCTTGTTTTATAGCAAACACTTTTATCTCCATGGCATATGAATTTTTATCTACTGGACACTCTTCAGTAGCATCACAAATGTGACTGAACCAGAAATACTTCCCTTGCTTCCTTCTAAGAATATAGTATTCCCAAGGAAATAGTCACAACCTCCTTGAATACACATTTAAGAAACTCAATAAAGTGCAAAGGAAATATAAATATTATAAATACTATAAAGTATTTTCCTGTAATGTGCTATTAGCTTACACTCTGCCTTTCTGATGAGAGAAATAAAAACTAATACAAAGTTGTCTGTTTCCATTATTTAATTCTGTCAGAATTATGCTATTTATTATTTGGGGTTAAAAAAAATAGAAATGGAAAATAATCTTGTTGTTCTGCGATCCCTTTAACTGGGAAGTGCTCCTGTCTGCCTCCCCATTAGGTTTATTCAAACAAAATTTTATGGATGTAATACACATCTATGCAAACGTGTAAAAGTCATAATTGTCCTGTCTGATTAACTCTGTTATATGAATATACCTTTGTAGTTACCACAGAAGTCAGAAATGGAACCTTCACTGCACAGAAGCAACCCGACCAGACGCCAATACTGTCATACTCTAAAGGTCGCCGCCATTCACACTAATACCACAGATTAGTCTTAAGTGTTTTTGAATTTTATGTGAATGGAATTATATACTACTTGGTTTTTGCTTTTTCATTCCTTAACATAAACATCTGTGAGATTAATCCAAGTTTTTACGTGTATCAGTCATCTGCTCTTTGTTACTGCAGCATAGTATCTCTTTACATGAATATACTGCAATGCATTTGTCCGTTCCACTGTTGAGGGACTTGTGCGTTGTCTCCAAGTTTGGACTATTATGACTGTGAATTATGACAGTGACTTTTCCAATCCTGACATCTTTTTCCTATTTTTCTTGACTTATTGCCCAGGCTAGAACCTCTGAGAAAATGTCAAATAAAAGTATAGGTTGCAGATGTCCTGGCCTCATTCCCGACCTCAAGAGAGTGTATTTTGTCTTTCACTATTTATTCTGAAGCTAGCTACAGGCTTTTTTTTTTTTTTCTTTATTTTACTTTACAATATTGTAGTGGTTTTGCCATACATTGACATGAATCCGCCATAAGTGTACGTGTGTTCCCCATCCTGAACATCCCATGTGTCTCTCCCATCTCCCTCCCCATCCCATCCCTCTGGGTCATCCCAGTGCACCAGCCCTGAGCACCCTGTCTCATGCATCGAACCTGGACTGGTGATTTGTTTCACGTATGATAATATACATGTTTCAATGCCATTGTCCCATATGATCCCACCCTCACCCTCTCCCACAGAGTCCAAAAGACTATTCAATACATCTGTGTCTCTTTTGCTGTCTCGCATACAGGGTTATCATTACCTTCTTTCTAAATTCCATATATATGCATTAGTATACTGTATTGGTGTTTATCTTTCCGGCCTATTTCACTCTGTATAATAGGCTCCAGTTTCATCCACCTCATTAGAACTGATTCAAATGTATTCTTTTTAATGGCTGAGTAATATTCCATTGTGTATATGTACCACAGCTTTCTTATCCATTCGTGCTGATGGACATCTAGGTTGCTTCCATGTCCTGGCTATTATAAACAGTGCTGTGATGAACACTGGGGTGCACGTGTCTCTTTCAGTTCTGGTTTCCTCAGTGTGTATGCCCAGCAGTGGGATTTCTGGGTCATATGGCAGTTCTATTTCCAGTTTTTTAAGGAATCTCCACACTGTTCTCCATAGCGGCTGCACTAGTTTGCATTCCTACCAGCAGTGTAAGAGGGTTCCCTTTTCTCCACACCCGCTCCAGCATTTATTGCTTGTAGACTTTTGAATAGCAGCCATTCTGACTGGTGTGAAATTGGTACCTCATTGTAGTTTTGATTTGAATTTCTCTGATAATGAGTAATGTTGAGCATCTTTTCATGTGTTTGTTAGCCATCTGTATGTCTTCCTTGGAGAAATGTCTGTTTAGTTCTTTGGCCCACTTTTCGATTGGGTCTTTTATTTTTCTGGAATTGAGCTGCAGGAGTTGCTTGTATATTTTTGAGATTAATTCTTTGTCCATTGCTTCATTTGCTATTATTTTCTCCCAATCTGAGGGCTGTCTTTTCACCTTGCTTATAGTTTCCTTTGTTGTGCAGAAGCTTTTAATTTTAATTAGGTCCCACTTGTTTATTTTTGCTTTTATTTCCAATAATCTGGGAGGTGGGTCATAGAGGATCCTGCTGTGGTTTATGTTGGAGAGTGTTTTGCCTATGTTTTCCTCTAGGAGTTTAATAGTTTCTGGTCTTACGTTTAGATCTTTAATCCATTTTGGGTTTATTTTTGTGTATGGTGTTAGAAAGTGTTCTAGTTTCATTCTTTTACAAGTGGTTGACCAGTTTTCCCAGCACCATTTGTTAAAGAGATTGTCTTTTCTCCATTGTATATCCTTGCCTCCTTTGTCAAAGATAAGGTGTCCATAGGTATGTGGATTTATCTCTGGGCTTTCTATTCTGTTCCATTGATCTATATTTCTGTCTTTGTGCCAGTACCATACTGTCTTGATGTCTGTGGCTTTGTAGTAGAGCCTGAAGTCAGGTAGGTTGATTCCTCCAGTTCCCTTCTTCTTTCTCAAGATTGCTTTGGCTATTCGAGGTTTTTTGTATTTCCATACAAATTGTGAAATTATTTGTTCTAGTTCTGTGAAAAATACCGTTGGTAGCTTGATAGGGATTGCATTGAATCTATAGATTGCTTTGGATAGTATGCTCATCTTCACTATGTTGATTCTTCTGATCCATGAACTCGGTATATTTCTCCATCTATTTGTGTCCTCTTTGATTTCTTTCATGAGTGTTTTATAGTTTTCTATATATAGGTCTTTTGTTTCTTTAGGTAGATATATTCCTAAGTATTTTATTCTTTTCGTTGCTGTGGTGAATGGAATTGTTTCCTTAATTTCTTTTTCTGTTTTCTCATTGTTGGTGTATAGGAATGCAAGGGATTTCTGTGTATTAATTTTATATCCTGCAACTTTACTATATTCATTGATTAGCTCTAGTAATTTTCTGGTGGAGTCTTTAGGGTTTTCTACATAGAGGATCATGTCATCTGCAAACAGTGAGAGTTTTACTTCTTCTTTTCCAATCTGGATTCCTTTTATTTCTTTTTCTGCTCTGATTGCTATGGCCAAAACTTCCAAAACTATGTTGAATAGTAGTGGTGAGAGTGGGCACCCTTGTCTTGTTTCTGACTTTAGGGGAAATGCTTTCAGTTTTTCACCATTGAGGATAATATTTGCTGAGGGTTTGTCATATATAGCTTTTATTATGTTGAGGTATGTTCCTTCTATTCCTGCTTTCTTGAGGCTTTTTGTCATAAATGGATGTTGAATTTTGTCAAAGGCTTTCTCTGCATCTATTGAAATAATCATATGGTTTTTTATTTTTTAATTTCTTAATGTAATGTATTACATTGATTGATTTGCAGATATTGAAGAATCCTTGCATCCCTGGGATAAAACCCACTTGGTCATGATGTATGATCTTTTTCATATGTTGTTGGATTCTGTTTGCTAGAATTTTGCTAAGGATTTTTGCATCTATGTTCATCAGTGGTATTGGCCTGCTACAGGCTTTTAAAATAGATGTTGGTGTTGCTGTTTACACTAAGTCACGTCCAACTCTTAGGACTATGTAGAACTATGAACACAAAATAAAGTTCCAGAGGATATTTAAATAAGGAATAAAATAAGTGTGATAAAAGGGTTAACAAAAAATTTTTTCAGAAAAATTACTTTTAGTTATATGTATTTAAGTAGTTAATTTGTTTACATTCAACAACTTGCAAAGCATTAGTCATCTTATATTTGCTGTTGTTTAGTCACTAAGTCGTGTCCAACTCTTTTGCAACCCCATGGACGTGGCCCATCAGGCTCCTCTCTCCATGGGATTTTGCAGGCAAGAATACTGGAGTAGGTTGCCATTTCCTTCTCCAGGGGATCTTCCCTACCTGAGGATCGAACCCATGTCTCTTGCATTGCAAGCAGGTTCTATATTGCTGAACCAACAGGGAAACTTTTTTAATAGATAGACTTTGTTAAATTAAGGCAGTTTCCTTCTATTTCTATTTTGCTGAGAGGTTTTTTTTTTTAATTGGGTATTAAATTTCATCAAGTTTTTTAATTCTTCTTCTGATATATAATATTCTTTTAATGCAATGAATTATATTGATTGTTTCTTGTATAAGTAAACCAAACTTACATCATTAACCATGCTATATGTTTCTTTTTTGTATATCACTGGATTTGGCTTGCTAGCATTTTGTTTAGGATTATTTTACATCTATGTTCATGAAAGAGATTGAATAATTTTTCTTTTCTGTAATATTCATATAGACTTTTGTTCTCAAGATTATGATGGCCTCAGAAAATAAGCTGACTGTTGTTTTCTGTTCTGTGGAAGTGTTTGTATAAGATTGATATTATTTTGTCCTTTAATGCTTAGGAGAATTCATTAATGGTGCCATTTTGGCCTGGAGTTTTTTATGGGATGAGCTTTAAATAGAAATTTGATTACTTATATTTAGTGATAGTCATATATTATTTCCTCTTATATCATTTTTTGAAAAAGGTTGTGTTTTTTCAATCAACTTGTCTATTTTATTTGACTTTTCAATTTGTTGGCAGAAAGTTAATACTATTCTGCTATGTTTTTAACAAATGAAGAATTTATGTGATGTCATCATTTCTACAAGTGGTGTTAGGAATTCTCTTTCTCTCTCATCATTATTGTCAGCGGCCTATCTTTCTTATTATACTTTTTGTTTGTTTGTTTGTTTTCTGATTTTTTTTTTAATTTTTTTATTAGTTGGAGGCTAATTACTTCACAACATTTCAGTGGGTTTTGTCATACATTGATATGAATCAGCCATAGATTTACACTTATTCCCCATCCCGATCCCCCCTCCCATCTCCCTCTCCACCCGACTCCTCTTGGTCTTCCCAGTGCACCA